>NW_024343105.1:1313307-1901131 GCF_902729225.1 Pteropus medius | reverse complement strand
TTCAGATGAAGATAGTAGGGTTCAGGGGAGGTAAGTGGGTTCAGGGGAGAGCAGTAGAGTTAAGGTCAGGGCAGTGGAGTTCAAGGGAGGGAGCAGTGGGGTCAGGGGCCAGGGGCTGTGTTGGAGATTTGGAGAAGGTGAGTTCCAAGGCTGTCAAGCTAGGACAGCTGAGATACTGGCTAGGATCTGCATGGCAGCAGTAGAGGTACAGAGTGGTAGAGAAATTCAAGAAATATGTGGAAAAGAATCTGGAAAAGACTTTCCAGGTTCTGACTCGAGAGGGTGACATTTCGTGGGGAAAGAATAATTCACTGTGAGCTCAGTGTGAGACTTGCTGAGTATCACGAGAGCCATGAGCAAGAGTGGCTGGACACATACATCTGGATGACAGAGAGAACTTCAGATTGCAGGGGCAATGCTTGTCACTGTGATTAAGGTAGTGCGAGTAGATGAGATAGCCCTGGGAAAAATCACGTAAAGAGAGCCTGTGTAAGCCAAAATTAATTTTAGACTGCAATGAAGAATAAAAAGCATTCATTTGAACAAAAGGAGCTGCAGCCCAGGAGACACAGATAGTGACCTAAATTGTGTCCATTGGACAAAGGAGAGGCTGCCTTTTACAGCAAAAGTTTCCTCACAGGTCCACAGTGAGGTCCATTTTATATAAACGAGGTATCCAGATGAGCAGTTCTGGTTGGATGGGGCAGGTCTCAGCCTGTTGGTGGAAGAGGAAACCAGGGCTCCCCAGCAGGGATTGGCTCAGGTTGGGGAGGCTGAACCTCAGGTTGAGGTTCTTCCTGTGCACAGAACACATGAAGAGCCCTGTCAGCAAAGGACCACTAGACTTGGATTATTCATAAAATTTGGGCCCTCGGTGGACCATGGGGAGTCCATTTCAGTAGATAAATTCTTCCATGAGGTTCACACCTGACTGGAGAATCCTAGGTAAATCTATATTTAAAAGACAGAGCGAGCCCACACTGATGACTAAGTGTCATGTGGGGTCCTGGGTAGGGTTGTGGGACCGAAAGACGACATTAGGGAAAAACTAATTCAATCTAAATAAAGTGTAGACTTTAGTTAATAAGAATGTATCCATATTGTTTCATTAATTTTAACAAATGTGTTACATTAACATAAGATGTTAATAATAGGAGAAACTGGGTACAGGTTTAATGGGAGTTCTCTATACTTGCTTATCATTTTTTTTTTTTTTTTGTAAATCTCATACTGTTCTAGATGAATCCCACCAAACATTCAAAGAACTAATATCCATCCTTCTCAGACTATTCTAAAATATTCAAGAAGAGGGAAGGCTCCCAAACTTATTTTATGAGGCTGGCATTACCTGATACTAAAAACAGACAAAGACATCACAAAAAAAAGAAAAGAAAAGAAAGAAAATTACAGGCCAATATTCCTGCCAAACACAGGTGCAAAAATCCTCAACAAAATATTAGCAAAACGATTTCAGCAATACATTAAAAATACACTGTGATCAAGTTGGATTAATTCCTGGGATGCAAGTTTGGTTCGATATCTGGAAATCAATTAATGTGATTACTACATGAACAAACCAAAAGATAATAATCATACAATCATATCAATAGATGCAGGAAAAGCATTTGACAAAATTGAGTATCCATTTATGATAAAAATTCTCAGAAAAGTGAGGGTGGAGGGAATATATATCAACATAACAAAGGCTGTATATGACAAAGCCACAGCTAATATCATATTCAATGGTGGAAAGCTAAAAGCTTCTTTTTAGATCAAGAGCAAGACAAGATTGTCCACTTTCACTATTATTACTTTATATAGTATTGGGGATCCTAGCCACAGCAATCATACAAGAAAAAAGAATAAAATTCATCCAACTGAGAAAGAAAGGTATAAACTGACATTATTTGCAGATGACATGATAATGTACAGAAAAGACCCTGAAGATTCCACCAAAAAACTATTAGAAATAATAAGTTAATTCAGTAAAGTAGCAGGATACGAAATTAATATTGGTTGCATTTTTATAACCAATAACAAACTATCAGGAAAACAAATTAAGAAAATCCCACTTACAATTATATCAAAAAGAATAAAATACCCGGGAATAAATTTAACCAAGAAGGTGAAAGACCTGTGCTCAGAAAACTATAAGATATTGAAAAAAAGAAATTGAAGAAGGTACAAATAAATGGAAACAGATACTATGCTCATGGTGAGGAAGAATTAACATTGCTAAAATGTCCATACTACCCAAAGTAATCTACAGTCAAGGTAATCCTCATCAAAACACCAATGGCATTTTTCACAGAATAAAAGAAATAATTTTAAGATCTATATAAAATAAATTTAAGATTTATATAATATTAGATTTATATAATTTTAAGATTTACATTTTAAGATTTTATACAAAAGACCCTAAATGGCCAAAGCAATGAGAAAGAAGAACAAAGTTGGAGGTATCATACTACCTGATATCAAACTATACTACAAGGGTATAGTAATCAAAACAGCATGGTACTGGCGTAAAAACAAATATATAGATCAATGGAGAAGAACAGAGAGACCAGAAATAAATTCACAGTTAGATGGTGTGTTAATTTATGACAAAGGAAGCAAGAACATACAATGGGGTAAAGATAGTCTCTTTAACAAATGGTATTAGGAAAACTGGACAGATACATGCAAACAAAATGAAACTGGACCACCTTCTTACATCATATACAAGAATAAACTCAAAGTGGATTAAAGACTTAAATTTAACTGTAAGATCCAAAACCATAAAACTTCTAGAAACAAACATAGGCAGTAAACTCTCTGACATGGCTCTTAGTAATATATTTTTGGATGTTTCTCCTTGGGCAAGGGAAACAAAATAAAAAATATCAAATAGGACTATGTGAAACTAAAAACTTTTGCATAGCAAAGAAAACCATCAACAAAATGAAAAGAAAACCTCTTGAATGGGAGGAGACATTCACCAATGATACATCCAATAAGGAGTTAATATTGAAAAACTTAAGAAACTCATACTACTTAACACCAAAATAAACAAACAAACAACCCAATTAAAAAATGGGCAGAAGGCCTGAATGGACATTTTTTCCAAATAAGACATACAGATGGCTAACAGATATCTGAAAAGAAGCTCAAGATCACTAATCATTAGAGAAATGCAAATTAAAACTGCAATAAGACATCACATCACACCTATCAGAATGGCTATCATCATTGAATTAACAAACGACAAGTGTTGCCGAGAATCTGGAGAAAAATGAACTCTCATACACTGTTGGTGGGATTGTGAATTGGTGCAGCCACTATGGAAACAGTTTAGAATTTCCTGAAAAAAATTAAAAATAAAATTACTTTATGACCCAGCAATTCTACTTCTGGGTATTTATCTGAAAAAATCCAAAACACTAATTTGTAAAGATATACACATCCCTTTCTTCACTGCAGCATTATTTACAATAGCCAAGCTATGGAAGCAACCTAAGTGCCCATGAATAGATGATTGAATAAAGAAGTGGTGGTATATATATACAATGGAATATTATTCAGCCATAAAAAATGACATCTTGTCATTTATGACAACGTGGATGGAACTAGAGGGTATTACACTAAGTGAAATAAGTCAGACAGAGAAAGGCAAATACTATACAATTTCACTTGCATGTGGAATCCGAAAAACAATATAAATGAAGAAACCAAACAGAAACAGATTCATAAATATGGAGAACATTTTGATGGTCGCCAAATGGGAGGGGTATTGGAAAGCTGAGTGAGAAAGGTGAAGGGATGAAGAAGTACAAATTGGCAGTTACAAAACAGTCATGGGGATGTAAAGTACATGTAGGAATATACTCAATAATATGGTAATAAATGCATGGTGTCAGGTGGGTTGTAGACTTATCTGGGTAATCATAAGGTATATGCATATCTAATCACTCTATTTTACATCTGAAACTAAAAGTATTGTATGTCAACTATAAACATATATTAACTTAAAAAACTTCTGAAAAAAATAATTTTACTAAAAAAATTGATATGAAAAATTTTCACCAGCTCTATATCATTTGAGATTTTCAAAGCAGGAAATGAATATCTCTGTGGACAGATAAGACACCTGGTGGCAAATGCAGATAGCATTAAAGCCATCGACTTATACAGTGAAGTTATTCCTTTTAAAAAAAATTAATCCTTCTGATTATGTTACACAGAAAACCTCCCTTAATTACAAGAAACCTTTATCACTTCTATGACAGTTTGTAATATTACATTATTTAATAAAAACAAACTCAGTTTTAGGTGGACAAAGTTATCTGAAATTTAATAATGTTGTTTTGTTTTCTTTTAGGCATTTTTTTTTTATGGTAAATGATACTAGTTGTCTTTTAGCACTAGTGATATGAAGCTTTCTTTAAATAACTTGATTAAAATTTTTAAAAAGGAAAACATTAGGTGTTCTAGTAGGGCACTTTGAATCTTCCCTCAGCCCTGTGATTAAGGGTTAAAGGAATCCCGCCACCCTCTGTGTTCTGGAAAGAGTTTCTGGTGAAGAACTCTTCTTCATTGACTTAGAGAAGAGCGATGGCTGTCCCTTCATTTACTGTGGAAAATGATATAAACAGGGACACTTTAAAATGAAGTCAGAGCTGCCATCCCAGAGGAACTGCCTTGCGCACCTTACTGCTCAAAACTTTGAAACGTTAATACTTGGCAAAATAACCTTTGGACAGTGCCTAAAGCAACCCTGTGTCCTTGCAAATGTTTGCCGGGATAACAAGAAAGTAGACATTCTGACAACGACTGAAGATTAAATTTGTATCATTGTGTTAGCTTCTCTGCACTTACAGAAGTTTCTTCCTTCTGGTGACATAACTATTCCTTGTCCCTTCTCATAAATGCCTTTGTCTCCTAATCTGACCTCTGTGGGTTTCTGCCTGAGTCGGTGCCTCCCGAATGGCTGTTCTTATCCACCTCAAGTAAATTCTCATCGTCTCTGCTCTGGTCTTTTACTTTTAGATTAACATTACCTAAGATAAGGCCAGATGTGTACCTTCCATCCTTATTCTTTGTCCCATAAGTGGTCAGCTGGGATGCTTGTCCCTAATGATCATGCAGAACAAAATGCTTGTGAATCGAAGTTTGCTTAAAATTCTTCCTTGCCTGGAATTTGGACACACCCTCTGCCTGAGCCAGCAGAAGCCCCGCTGAGAAGAGTGTAACCTCTGATCAGCTATCCACTATGCCACCCTGTCCTCCCACCTCTCCAGCCTGCTCATCTTTCCTGGCCTTTGTTCAGTCTTCCCTGTGGTGAGCGCTGGCAGGTCTCTTATCCGAGTGTTTGTCCTATTGCAGCAGTCCACTGCCCCAACTCTTGTAATAATCCTTTTGAATAAAATCTCGTCTACCTAAGCTCGAATTTTGGTACTGGAAATGGCAGTATTACAAACGTGTTTCGTGAATAAACAAAGAATTGGAAGTGCTGTGTCCACAGAACAAAACAGGCCTGAGTCTGGGGAGCGACTGTCGAACATCCATTTTGAATCTTCACTGTTTGCCTTCATGCTGGGATGGTTGCGGGGTCTGTTCAAGACAGGACACCAGGCCCAAACGGAGCCACTAAACCGAGGCTGAACATGACTTCAGTTTCAGCTCTCAGGAATGGAATCTTAACCCAGACAGTCAGAATGGCCTGGCGGGCACCAGTGAGGCACAGGCACGAGAACCCCCTGCTGTCTTCTAAAGAAAAGTAACTTTTAGTACCCTACCCGCTCTGCCCATGTGATTTTTCTGTCCCTGTCCCCTTCTGTCTATAGGAGGCTCTCATTTTGTACAGCTACTTTCTATCTGCTTGGTTGGAGGCTGCTTGATCCATGAATTGCTGAATAAAGTCCGTAAGATCTTCAGAAATTTCTGTTAAATTTTGTTTATTAAGAGCTCCAAGTTTCTGTCACATACTTTTACAACACCTGCAGCACCTGCATAGAGTAGGTGTTTAATAAATAGCTCTAATTAACTGATCTCACTGTCCTGTCTTGTGACAAGTATTCTTTCCTCAATCAAACTCTTATGTTCTTCTGAGCACTTTTTTGGACTTTTATGTTCGTCTCTGCATCGTCCAATCTTAGCAAGAATACAGATAGGCCACTTTAACCAAATCCCCACTCTTGAGATGCCTGATCATGTGTACTATCGATTTGGTTTCTCATGCCCCCTGTCCCCTGGGTAACTCTGATCACTCTGCCCTGATGCAGCAAGAACCCGGGCGGGCGGTGGGGGGCGGGGTTGGTTTAGCCAGAACCCCCGAATCCAGATGCTTCTACTTGGTGATTTTCTGTCCGCTGACTCCAGCCTGCTCTGTGGCTGTAAACTCCTCCTCCTTGTTGGATTCAGAGTTGAGTCAGTCTCTTTCCCACTACAGAACACTGCTGTGGCAGCCCCTCCCCCGCAACCTTACTGTGCTGGCCCCCTGGAACAAAGTCTCCCTTACTGTCAGCACTCAGGACAGGCTGTAGTGATTATTTTAAATGGTAGTTATTTGAAGAGCAGCCAGTGCAAAAGGGGCACTCTGAGCCACTTCTGTCTCACTGAGAGCGTGAATCCCCCAGGTGAGAGGTACCCTACCTGCATCGGGAGGGAGTGAGACATCCTCACATCCAAGACAGGTACCCAGGGCCAAAGGCTTGCATCAACAAACCTTGGGACCCCTCTAACTCAGCACCCCAAGGCCCACTTCTGCTGGGATTCTTTACTGACCAAGCACCCAAACCTAAGTTTCTTTGTTCTTTCAAAGTCTGACAGATGTATTGTTTCTTTGTCTAAAAACATAAAAAGCTGCCTGCCTTGGTCGTTTCTTAGGTCCCATTTCTACGGGAACTCTGTGCACACAATTAAAAATTTGGTTTTTTTTTCCTGTTCATTTGTCTTGTGTCAATTCTGTTATCATTAGTCCAGTCACAAGAACTCAAGAGGGGTGAGGGGGTAGATCCTCCCCTCTTGACAGTTTTGGCAAGCCAGCCAGGAGAATCCAGGGCTGGAAACTACTGCAGCTGGGAGGTCCTGGGGCATCCCGCAAGGCCAGCACAAAGTCAGCATCATCACCACACCAGCCTCCTGCCTCTCTGTCTACAGGTCTGATGGAAGCAACAGTGAGGAGAGTTCTCTTTCTAAATGTGGATCACCAGGAGGAAACATTTACGGAGCAAGTTCCTTGGATCTGGGTGCTCCTGGTTTCTATCGATCTCTTTCCTCCCAGAGACAGTCCGGCATTTTTGTGTCTCTGTCATGTCATTTGATGTACGGAGATAAAACTACAGGGTAAGAGTGCAGGCTCCATGAGCTGAGCCTCTGTTCTCGCTGCCTCACAGACAGATGTGTTATTAGTCCTCATCAGCTGACGTCTGCTGAGACAAACTTTGTTGTGGATCCTTTGTGTGAAAACCGGATGAGTGTTTTCTTTTCCTTCTGTCTTATTCTGCGTCCTGAGAGCTTGGCTTTATGACTGATGAAGTCTCTGCTGTCCTGAAGGTGCATTTACTGTGGTGCATCTGGTGGCCAGTCAGATAGACTGGGGTTCTGAGACTCTGTTAACAGCAGTACTCTTTGTACAATCATGTCAGCTTTCAGGGCAATTTGTCATAAGAGGTCTCACTTCACAAGGGGCCTTTGTCACCACCTAGCTTGACTTGTTAGTACTAGAAAAGCCCCATTTCAGCAATGCCTCCTTAGTGTCACAGATCGGTGGGTCTGTCACTGCAGACATTTGATGTCACTGTCAGAGACCAGAGACACAGTCTTCGCTATGCTATTCTTCCTGCCTGTGCAGCAAAAGACTGTTATTTTAGATAAATTTGGAGAGTGAACTTTCTGGATCTTGTGAGGGCTACATATTTTGTGCTCATTATGGGACAGTCCTTGAGTCTTTGGCTGAGGCATTAAAGGTTTATTGGGTCAAATTGCCATTAATATCTTAGTCGTCAATGGCCAGATGGCGGATCCTTTAAACTGAAAAAAGAATTTTTTGACAATTTCTTATTGGTACTTATCATAAGACAGAATTAAAAGATGGATGAAAGGAGCTATAACAACTAGCCTTACAAGGTGAAGGAACGGGCATTTGACTTAAAACAAAAACACAGTGTAAATTCCCCTTCTTATAAACCACCCCACATGCTCTGCAAATTCCTAGGCTCTCCTATAAATCAGGAAAAGGATCAGCCAGGGGCCAATGCTCAAGGCTGATAGAAGCAACTGTCTTTGTGTTTCAGATCTATGCAGAACCAGAAATGCGGCTCCAGAAGCCAGTTAAAGGCTACCCATCTCTCCCAATCTCCAAACCTTACCTGTTTCTCTCAAAATGCTTGTAGGTGTTAGGACAGATCAGGATATCAAAAATAAAAATGTCTTGCACTTTAAAAAAGAGCAAAATTTTAATAATATTAGGCAAATAGACTCCAAAACTCCAAGGAATAATATTTGCTGTTTTAAATCTTATATCCTTGAAATGTAAACACAACTTACCATCTTCCAGATTGAAAAAAAGGAAAAGAGGCCTTGTTTTTAAAAGCTGCTAAAATAGCTCTCCTGCCCCAAATCTCAACGACTTACATCATTTTCAGGGACAAATACAAGTCTTAAAATTCTTCTCCACAAATAAGAAACTGTAGCCCTCTGAGTGAGTAAACAGTTTATTTTAACTGGTATTTATAACTAGCAAGTTTTATGTTGTTTTCAAACAGAAGCCATAAGAAGTCTGTGTTTGAGTGTATGTTTTATGGATATACATTATAGATTTGGCATTTTTCCTCCTGTAGATGGCATTACTAATTAATTTGTCAAAGAATTTTACTTACTTGGCTAAACATATAAATTTATGTAAATTTAATATTCACAAAAATTCTCAAAAATGTTATAGAAACTAACCCAAGTGTTTTCTTTTAAGTTAATGTGATATAAAATAATCTTCAGTAAATAAAAGGTAGTTTAGATTGCTGGTTTAGTAAAAATATATTTCTAGTGTTATCAACATTAATTATAATGCAGATAAACAACTTTTATTCTACTTAGGCTTATTAGTCAAATAAGTTTATGTTCTCTCTATTGAAAAATTTTAAGCAAGAAAATAGCCTGGGGTAATAATTGACTTTGTTTAATGTTTAATAAAGTTTTATGAATAATATAAACAGAATTGTTGAGAACAAATGATTCTGATAGATGTAAATGGAATAAAAGTTTTTACATGCAATGATGATGTTTTATGGTATACATACTTAAAAATAGATTCCAAAATCTTTTTTGGTAACTTGAAACATTAGAGTTTTGCTAAGTTAAATTAAATGATAAAAATGTATTGACTATTTAGATTTCCAAATAAGAAAATGAACATAAGTCTGTCTACTTTTGACTTCTTATTCCAGAAAAACTAAAGTATTAGTAAACATGATTTATGTGATGCTAATAAATTTTCTATGAAAATGCGCATTTCTAAAAATTATAAAAAGTATTTACATGTCTGCCAATTCACAAAATGCTAATGTAAAATACAGGTTTAATTATTTAGAAATTAAAAATTTGGGGGGGTTAGGAATTCTAATTAATATATATGGTTAAAGTTAGCAGAAATAATAACTCCATTTACAGGAAAAGTAGTATGCAATTTTGAGTAAAAAGTATGTGAGATGTGAAGATAATTTTATTAAGGGGAAAAAAGTACATTTGTCCTAAAAACTTATTATGAGAAAGAGGAAATGAATGAAAGAAGGTACAGCATATTTATAAAAAAGGGATATTTGGAAATGAATTTAATGCATGGTCAAGCTTGCTAAGATTGAGTGGATTTATTTAAAAATGAGTTTTAATGTCAAAAGTACATTGTTGCACAATTAGAATTCAGTTTTCCTTTTCATTAAAAAGATAAAGTTTTTGTCTTTAATCTGCTTAAAAATCAAAGATTCTGTGTTTTGTTTTTATCAGGTCTTTGATTACTCAGAAAAGCTGAGTATTCTTGATATTAAAAGAACCAAGATTTTTGGGAGCTATGTAACTGTTTATATTTGCCTTTGGAATTTTTCTGTCACTTTGGTTAAATAAATAAATATTATTTTGTAGTGATCTATGATCTTATTTAGTCAAATGTCCAAACCTCTGATACTTTTGATAAACTTCCTCCAAATTAAATCTTTTTGACCTGAAAACAATTGAGATTTTCAGAGGGCCCCTGGAATACCTCAAAAGATTTAGAAGATATTAAACTAATTAGGCTTATTTGGTATGTTAAATTAAATGGGAAGCATTGCCAAATAAATGATGACAAACCTTCTTAGGTTATATTGTATCAGTACATTATTAATATAAATATTCTGTAGATTATATATGTTTTCTAAAAACTGATATGACTTAGTAAATATTATCAGTCATAATCCCAGTTTTTATCTTAAAATGTGATGTTATAAAAATACATAAATTTTCTTGTCAGTTCCGTTATACTTTCATCAGGTCTTTAATAATGACCATTTTAAGTCCTTTATTATTTATAAAGAGGTATTGTTTTACCCTGATGCTTTTAATGTTCCAGAGAAATTCATGGAAAAGAGTCTAACCAGCACTCTAGAATACAAGTTTCTGATAAGTTCAAATCACATCACTGAATGCAGGAAGAATTTATAGAACCTAATGGAGAAACGGTGGCTTTATAAAAATCCTAACAAAGGATCAAGATCAGTAAAAATTATTTACGTGGGACTAAATAAGTTGAGAATTATTATAATTTTGATTTAAAATATTGCTGTTTTTTCCCCCAGATATAAAGAAATCTTTCCTTTAAGCTATCTATGACTCATAGCAGTTTGGTAAATTACACCTTAATGGGCAATATTGAAATAGTTACCTTTTTTCCCTACCTGATCCCTCCAAGATTCAGAAACTCTCAGTGAATAGTCTCATTTTCATGGCCAGATGGTTTTAATTGATATTTTTGGAGTGTTTCACCCCAAAGCAGCAGCATATACGTTCTTCTCAAGTGCACATGGAACATTTTTCAGAATAGATAACATGTTAGACCACAAGACAAGTCTCAATAAATTTAAGATTGAAAGCATATCAACTGTCTTCTCTGATCACAATGGTATGAAACTAAAAATCAACTACAAAAAAAAAAAAAAGAACCTGGAAAATACACAAACACAAGGAGGCTAAACAACATGCTACTAAACAGTGAATGGGTTATTAATGAGATTAAGGAAGAAATCAAAAGATACCTAGAAACAAATAAAAATGAAAATGCAATGTCTCAAAACCTATGAGACACAGTGAAAGCAGTCCTAAGAGGGAGATTCATAGCAGTAGGCCTACCTCAAGAAACAAGAAAAGTCTTAAATAAACAATTAAATCTTACACTTAAAAGAACTAGAAAAAGAACAGCAAACAAAGCCTGAAGCAAATAGAAGAAAGGAAATAATAAAGATCAGAGTGGAAATAAATGAAATAGAGTCTAGAAAAAAAAACACAAAAGATTAATGAAACCAAAAGTTGATTCTTTGAAGGGATAAATTAAATTGATAAACTTTCAACCAGACTCAAGAAAAAAGTAGAAAGGACCCAAGTAAATAAAATGAGAAATGAAAGAAGAGAAGTAACAACTGACTCCACAGAAATACAAAGGATTATAAAAAAATACTACAAATAACTATATGCCAACAAATTGGACAATTTGAAAGAAATAGATACATTCTTAGAAATATATAATCTCCCAAGACCATGTCGAGAAGAAACAGAAAATCTGAACCGACTGCTTACCACCAACAAAATTGAATCAGTAATCAAAAACTCCCAAAAAACAAAAGGCCTGGATTGGATGGCTTTGGAGATGAATTTTACCAAACATTCAAAGAAGAATCAACATCTATTCTACTTAAACTATTTTTAAAAAATTCAAGAAGAGAGAAGTCTCCCTAACTCTTTTTATGAGAACATCATTACCTTGATTCCAAAACCAGACAAAGGCAGTACAAAAAAAGAAAACTATAGGTTAATATCTCTGATGAACATTGATGCAAAAATCCTCAACAAAGTATTAGCAAACCAAATTCAGTTAATACATTAAAAATATCATACACCATGATCGAGTTGTATTTATTCCTGGAATGCAAGGTTGGTTTAATATCTGCAAATCCATTAATGTGATATACCAGATTAATTAATTGAAAGATAAAAATTATATAATTATATTAATAGATTCAGAAAAAGCATTCAACAAAATTCAGCATCTATTTATGATAAAAACTCCCAACAAAGTGGGAGTAGAGGAAACAAACCTCAACATAATAAAAGCTATGTATGCCAAACCCAAAGCTAATATCACACCAGTGGTGAAAAGCTAAAAGCATTTTCCTTAAGATCAGGAACAAAACAAGACCCACTTTCACCACTTCTATTCAACATAGTATTGTAATTCCTCGCTACAGTAATCAGACAAGGAAAAAAAATAGACATCTAAATTGAAAAAGAAGTAAAACTGTCATTATTTGCAAATGACATAATACTATATGTAAAGAACTCTGAAGATTCCACCAAAAACTGTTAGAACTGTTAAATGCATTCAGTGAAGTAGGAGGATACAAAATTAATATTCAAAAGTCATTTGTATTTTCATACACCAATGATGAACTATCAGAAAGATAAATTAAGAAAACAATCTCATTTATAATTCATTAAAAACCATAACATATCTGGGAATCAAATTAACTAATATGTAAAAGAACTGTTTTAGGAAAAGTATAAGTAATTGGAAAAAAAATTGAAGAAGATACAAATAAATGGAAGCATATATCATGCTAATAGAAAGGAAGAATCAACATTCATACTACCCAAATAAATCTATAGATTCAGTGCAATCCCTATCAAAATACCAATGGCATTTTTCAGAGAACTAGAACAAATAATCCAAAAAGTTATATGGAATCATAAAAGATCCTGAATAGCTGTGGCAATCTTGAGAAAGAAGAACAATGTTGGCCGTATCACACTATCTGATATCAAACTATATTACAAGGCTATAATAATAAAGAAGCATGGTACTGATGTAAAAGCAGACACATAGATCAATAAAGAGCCCAGAAATAAATTCACCCATATATGGTAATTTAATCTACGACAAAGGAGGCATGAATATACAATGGGGTAAAGACAGTTTCTTCAACAAATGGTATTGGGAAAACTGGACAGATATATACAAAAAATAAAAAAATAAAAAAATAAAAAATAAAAAAAGCCTGGACTGGCTACCTACACCATATACAGAATAAACTCAAAATAGATTAAAGACTTAAATGTAGGACCTGAAATCATAAAACTTCAAGAAGAAAACATAGGCAGTAAACTCTAAGTGACTGCTCTTTGTAATATATATATTTTTTGGATATATCTCCTTGAGCAAGGGAAACAAAAGAAAAATTAACAAGTGGAACTAAACCAAACTATAAAGATTTTGCATGGCAAAGGAAATCATCAACAAAATGAAAAGACAACCTATGAAATGGGAGAAGATATTCACCAATAATATATCCAATAAGGGGTTAATATCCAAAATTTATAAAGAATTCATAGAACTCAGCACCAAAGAAAACCAAACCATTCGACTAAAAATTGGGCAGAAGACCTAAATTCACTTCATAAATTACATAAATGTCTAGCCATTATATGGTATACCTGATACTAATATAAAATAAAAAAAGTTATAACGAGAGATAAAAAAGGATTCAGAAATTCCACTTCTGAAATTTATCTGACAACTCCAACATACTGCTTCAAAGGGATATGTGCATCCATATGTTTATTGCAGAATTATTTATAATAGCAAGATATAGAGGTATCCTGGGTGTCTTTCAGTGGATGAATGGATAAAGAAGAGGTGGTACATATATACAACACTATATTACTCAGATGAAAAAAAAAAAGAAAAAGAAATCTTGCCATCTGCAATAACATAGATGGACTGAGGGTATTTTGCTGAGTAGAGTAAGTCAGACAGAGAAAGATAAATGCCATATGATTTCACTTACATGTGGAATCTAAAGAACAAAATAAACAAACAAATAAAACAGAACCAAACTCATAAAAACAGAGAACATTTTGATGGTTGCCAGATGGGAGGGAGGTTGGAGGGGAGGAATGAGTGAAAGAGGAGAAGAGAATAAGTGTAAACTGGTAGAAAATAGTCATGGGGATATAAAAATATAGCATAGGGAGTATAGTCAATAATATTGTAATAACTATGTATGGGGTCAGATGAGTACTATATTTATTGGGGTAATCACTTTGTAAGTTATATAAATGTCTGATCACTATGTTGTACATCTGAAACTAATATCATATTGTATGCCAACTATAATTGAAAAATTTTAAAAGTTATTTAAAAAAGATATTCCATGCAAATAAAACCCAAAATGTAGTTGGGTAGCTATACTTAAATCAAATAAGATAGGCTTATGCTATATTTCATTACTCTAGTTCTGCTTTCAGATCTGTCATTAATTGTTTAATATATTTAAGTACTCTGATTTTTGGTGAATAAATATTTTTAATTGTTATATCGTCTTCATAAATTGATTCTTTTATCATTGTATAATGACTTTATATCATTGTATAATTTTATCATTGTATAATGACTTTCTTTGTATCATGTTACAACTTTTGGCTCAGTAAGAAGTTGATAAGATGAAAGATTATGACAATTTATTCTTATATTTAGAAAAAGAGATCTCAAGTAAACACTGTAACTTTACACCTCAAGGAATGAAAATAGCAAGAACAAACAGCTTTTTTACTGTTTAGAATAAAAAATAATAAAGATTAGAACAGAAATAAATAAAAAAAGGAATAGAAAGACATAGAAAGGATGAACAAACTAAGAGTTGGATTTTTTGAAATGATAAACAATATTGACAACTAAAAGGTAGACTAAGTAGGAACAAAATAGAAATGACTCCAATAAATAAAATTACAAAAAAGGAGATATTACAAATTATAGTACAGAAATAAACAGACACATAATGGACTACTATAAATAACTATACACCAACAAAATACCCTAGAAGAATAGGGTAAATTCCTAGAGACATACAACTTCCCAAGACTCAAGCATGAAGAAACAGAAAATCTGAACAGAACAATAGTGACTATGGAATCAAATCAGCAATCAAAAACCTCACACCAAATAAAAACTCATAACTACATGGTTTCGCCAGTGAATTTATGAAACATTTAAAGAAGAATTAATATCAGTCCATCTGAAACTCTTCCACAAAATTGAAGACTAATTTCACAAGGCCAATAATTATCCTGCTGCAAAACCAGATAAAGACACTACAGGAAATAAAATTATAGACCAATATTCTTGATGGAAACAAATCCACAAATCCACAACAATATACTAAGAAACTGAATTCAACAACACATTAAATGGATCATGTGCCACGGTCAAGTGGGGTGTAGCCCTCAAATGCAAGGATGCTAAAACGCGTGAACATCAGGGTCGAGATGTGGCATCAGATTCCAGTCAAGCTGGCAAAGTAGGTAACGCTGTGCTTGCCTCCTCTCACAACCACATCTAAATTACAGCTAAACTACAGAACAGCCATCACTGGGTGTGCCTGAAGTCTAGATAAAGAAAGTCTTACAACTAGGGGCACACAGAAGAGATCACCTCAAGACTGGGAGGAGGGGTAGAGAGGCAGAACAGGCTGGTCATACTGAAGTGTGGTGGTTGAGAATCAGAGGGATATCTTGGCTATGGAGTTCCCCCTGGAGGAATGAGGGCCACCAGCACCACATCAGTATCTCTAGCACCATATCAGTATCTCCAGTACCAGAAAGAGAAGTCCTCACAACTTCTGCCTGTGAAAACCAGCAAAGATTGTGGCTGAAATGAAGGGCTGAATCGCAACAGAACAAAGCTCCTCTTAAAAGCCCATGCACCTACTCACTTGCTGACAGACTAACTTGCTCTGAGATCCAGCTCTGGGGCAGCTGCTTAAAAGGTGCCAGGGACACACAGGGAGGAACTAAGTTGTCTGGACAAGAGCTGGAGGGGCAGCTTTCTCCCAGACAGAAGTACTGGCAGAGGCCATTATTCCCTTGTTGAGCCCTTCTGCGCCCAGCTTGCAGATCCAGCGGATGCCATAACTTAGTCTCCACTAATGAAGCTAACACTGGTGGCCTCACCCTGGTGATTCCCTGAGAATCACCCCTCCCAACATGCAGGCCCATCCAAGCTGCTTACAGTGAATTTTCCATACCAACGGCCTATCTTGGCTCATGTTGAAGATTTTCTTAATATCTCTCAAAGGTTCACAAAACCTAAATAAGTAGTATCTGGCCTTAGCATGCCCCATACCTCTGGCTAAGCAGCCCCCAACCTGGCACTAGTAGCAGCCAGCCTCAGTTTGTAGATTGGCCTCTAGAGGCACTTTAAAACTCAATGTGAGTGGCAGCCATCTGTAAATTGCTTGATGGCTCATGCCAGGTGGCCCCAGGCAGGGCACAGGCTGCAGCTAAACTCAGCCTGTGGCAGGGCTTTTCCTAGGAGGCCCCAGCTTGCACTTCCAGTGGGTGTCTTTGTTCTGAGTTGGAGCACCACTCAGGGGTACATTTGAGAATGAGACACCCAAAGAGCAGACAAGGCAGGGACAAGGGCTCCACTAAAGTAAATCCTGCTCTGTAGGGTCAGCCCCTGCACAACAGCTCCTCTACTGTAGTTTCACCGCCAGTCATCACAACAAATTAGCCTGAGGGTCAAGTCCTCCCATTGATGTGCAAACAGCAATCAAAGCTCAACTATAACAGGAGGGCACATACAACACAAACAAGAAACATACCTGGAGCACCCAGCTCAGGTGACCAGGGAAAATTGTGCCACTGGGCCCTACAGGACACCCACTACATAAAACCACACTACTAAGACCAGGACACATAGCAGCTCTACTTAATACACAGAAACAAACACAGAAAGGTAGCCATAATGGGGAGACAAAGACACATGTCCCAGATGAAAGAACAGAACAAAGCTCCAAAAAAAGAACTCAACAAAATGAAGGCAAGCAATCTATCAGATGCAAAGTTCAACACACTAGTTATAAGGATGTTCTATGAACTTAGGGGAAGAGTAGAGGACCTCTGTGAAAACTTTAACAAAGAGAGAGAAAACATAAAAATGGGATGGAAAACAATAAAAAAAAGTACCAGTTGGAAATGAAGAATACAAGAACTGAAATGAAGAGTACTTTAGGAGGAATTAACAGTAGATTATGAAACGGAGGATTGAATCAGCCATTTAGAAGATAAAGTAGCAGAAAACACCCAATTGGAACAGCAACAAGGAAAAAGTCCAAAAAAGAGAATAGTTTAAGGGGCTTATGGGACAACTTCAAGCACACTAATATTTGCATCATAAGAGTACCAGGGGGAGAGAGAGCAAGAAATTGAAAACCTATTTCAAGAAATAATCACTGAAAACTTCCCTAACCTGGTGAAGGAACTAGACATACAAGCCCCAAAAGCACAGAGTCTCAAATAAGATGAATCCAAATAGGCCCACGCCAAGACAAAGGTTAAAGACAAACAGCGAATCCTAAAAACAGCAAGAGAATAGCAGTTAGTTATCTATAAGGGAGATCTCATAAGACTGTCAGCTGATTTCTCAACAGAAACTTTGCAGGCCAGAAGGGATTGCCAGAAAATATTCAAAATGATGAAAAGCAAGGACCTACAACCAAAATTACTCTACCCAGCAAAGCTATCATTTAGAATTAAAGGACAGATAAAGAGCTTCTCAGACGTGAAAAAGCTAGTTTATCACCACCAAGCCAGTATTACAGGAAATGTTAGAGGGACATCTTTAAGAAGAAGAAGGAAATAGAAAAAAAAAAGATTAAAAAATGAATAATAAAATGGTAATAACTATATATCTATGAACAATTACTTTAACTGTAAGTAGATTAAAAGCACCAATCAAAAGAAAGTGTGGCTGAATGATAAGAAAACAAGACCCTTAGATATGCTGCCTACAAGAGACTCACTTCAGATCAAAAGACACATACAGACAGAGTAAATGGATGAAAAAAGGTGTTTCATGAAAATGGAAACAAACAAACAAAAAGCTGGAGTAGCAATACCTATACCAGCCAAAATAGACTTTAAAATGAAGGTTATAACAAGAGACAAAGAAGGACCCAATAATCCCACCTCTGGGTATTCATCTAAAGAAACCCAAAATACTACTTCGAAGGGACATGTGAATTCATATGTTAATTGCAGCATTATTTACACTAGCCAAGTTATAGAGGCAACCTGGGTATCCATCAGTGGATGACTGGCTAAAGAAGAGGTGGCACATACATACAATGGAATATTACTCAGGCTTTAAAAAGAATGAAATCTTTTTAGCTGCTTAAACATGGATGGACTTAGAGGATATTGTGCTGAGTGGAGTAAGTCAGAAAGAGAATATGTGAAATCTAGGGAACAGGATAAACGAACCACAGAAACAAGTTCATAGGTACAGAGAGCATTTTGATTGTTGTCATATTCAGGAGTGGAGAATAGCTGAAGGGGGAGGGGAATGAAGACATAGAAATTGGTAGTTACATAACAGTCATGGGGATATAGAGTATTGCAGTAGCATTGTAATAACTATGTACAGTGTCAGATGGGTACTGGATTTATCGGGATGATCACTTCATAAGTTAAATAAATGTCTAATCACCATGTTGTATACCTGAAACTAATGTAACATTGTATACCAACTATAATTAAAAAATACAAATATAAAAAAGATGTGGCACACCACATTAATAGACAGAAGGATAAACATCATATGATTATCTCAGTAGATGCAGAAAAAGTATTTGATAAAATTTAAAACTTTTTCATTATAAAAGCTCTCAACAAATTGGATGAAGAAGGGATATATTTCAACATAATGAAGGCTATATATGACAAATCCACAGCTAATGTTTATACTCAACAGTGAAGGCTGAAAATCTTTCCTCTTGGACCAGAAACAAGATAAGGGTGATCATTCTCACTACTCCTATTCAACGTAGCACTAAACAACCTAGTCAGATCAATCAGCCATGAAAATAAAATGTCATCCAAACCAGAGGAAGAAGTAAATTTGTCTCTGTTTGCAGATAAAATTATCTTGTGCATAAAAATCCTAAAGATTCCACCAAAAAATGTTGAAACTAATAAATGAATTCAGTAAAGTGACAGGATACAAAATCAATCTACGAATATTAGTTGCATTTCTGTACACTGACAATTAACATTCTGAAAGAGAAATTAAGAAAGCAATGCCATTTACAACTGCATCAAAACATTAAAACACATAAGAATGAATTTAAACAAGGAGTTGAAAGATCTGTACACTGAAACTATGAGACATTTATGAAAGGAGACAGGAATAAATGAAAAGGTACCCCATGTTTTTAAACTGGAAGAATCAATATTGTTAAAATGTTCATGCTACCCAAAGCAACCCACAGATTCAATACAATTCCTATCAAAATTTCAATGTTATTTTCACAGAAATAGAAAGAAAAAACTATAGTAAACTTTGAAATCACAAAAAACTATGAGTAGCTAAAGTAACCTTGAGCAAAAAGAACAAAGCTAGAAGCATCACACTTTTTGGTTTCAAGCTATATTAGAAAGCTATAATGATCAAAACAGCATGGTATTGGAATAAAAATAGGCACATAGTCCAATGGCACAGATTGAGAGCCCAGAAATAAACCCACTCATATATGGTCAACTAATCTTTGACAAGGGACTGTGAAATGGTGTGGTCACTTTGAAAAACTGTTTGTCACTCTCAAATATTAAACATAGAGTTACTCTTTGATCCAGCAATTTCTCTTTTATTTATGTATCCAAGATAAATAAAAATATATATCCATAGAAAAACTTGCCCATGGTTGTCATAGCAACATTCATAATAGACAAAAGGTGGTACATATATACAATGTAATATTACTCAGCTACAAGAAAAGATAAAATACTGCCATTTGCAACAACATGGATGAATCTTGAGATTATCATGCTATGCGAAGTATGTCAGACAAAAAAAGGTGATAACTCTATGATTTCACTCATATGTAGGATGTAAAACTGAAAGTAACAAATGAACAAGACAAGGATTCATACACAGATCACAATTTAGTGGGTACTAGAGGGAAGAGGGGGGAGGGGGAAGTAGGTAAGTGTAAAGGGGGTCAAATATGTGGTGATGGAAGGAAACTTTGGGTGGTGAACACCCAATGCAATATACATATGATGTATCATTGAATTGTACACTTGAAACATAATTTTATTAGCTAATGTCACCCTGATAAATTTAATAATAAAAAAATTAGATGATAAAATAACAGACAGGATAAAAAGTGAAAACCAAATACCCATATAATGAGAAATGTATAAACAAACTGTGGTATATCTATACAATGAAACATTTAACAATAACAAATAATGAAGTACTGATTCATGTTACAACATACATGAACCTTGAAAACATTATGTTAAGTGAAAGAAGCAAGTTACAAAAGGTCACATATTGTAGAATTTCATTTATATAAATTTTCCGGATTTGGCAAACATATAGAAACAGAAAGTGGATTAGTGATGGAGAAAAGGGAAGAGTTTGACTATTACTTGATATAGAGTTTCTTTTTGCACAAGCAAATTGTTCTAATGTTAGACCATGATGATGGTCGTACAATTCGGAATACACTAAAATCATTCCATCATACACGTTATTAGGTGAATTTTATGATATTTGAATTATATTTCTAAAATATACTTTTTAGGTTCACTAAATTTATTTTAAAAATTATAAAACGTTTCTTACAAAAGAGCATTACATTCTGCACACCGCTCTGAATAGACGCCAGGGGTGTATACGCTGTTGTTACTTTTGCTCCCTGTCCCTCTCCACCCCAAATGTAACATTGACCACAAAGCAGACTGTTCACAGTAATTACACAGGGAGACTTTCCTTTTTAACTACAACCAACGAACAAAAACTAAAGCTCACTCACCCTGCTGCTGTTTCAAAATTTCAATGTTATTTTTGCACAGACCCCACCCCCCTTTGTAAGGAACTACATCACATCTGGTGAAGATTTCACTACACCTCAAACGCAGAACCTTTGAAGAAGAGGAATGTCAGCTGTTTAAACAAAAGCAAAAAAAAAAAAAAAAAAAAAAAAACCGTACAGGACTCCTTCAATTTTTCCCTAGTCTTAGAGAAACTTTCCAGAATATTGCCTCACTCTATATAAAAGAAAAAGTAGCTTGTATTAGCATCCTTCAATACCTGCATTCTGCTTCGCACTGTTCTGCAGCAAGCACTGAGCACTCTGTATCTGGTTCTGTGTTCCTGTCACTGTAATGACCTGATCTTCATGAATTTTGATCCAAGCTCCCGACTAAGGACGAATTTGTTCAATCCGCTGACTACTTTTGCCCAAAACAGGTCCAGCTAAATCTTTGGGAATTGTGACTTGTGATAGCACGTTCACCAAGATGACCACACGAGCGGTGGCCGCCTGCATAGGGACAATCCTATCGGAGCCACCCTGTGATTCACAGCCATCTGTCATTCCGAGGGCTCTATGAGTCAACTGCAGAGCCCCGAGCTTCACCGCACTGTAGTCAACCATGCCATCATAACGGTCTCCGACGGCCCCTCTTCTGTCACAGGCCGTTGGGTGTCCTCCAGGTGGCGGTGGAGGAACGGGAAGCTTCCGAGAGCTGCCACCTCCGCGGCCACCTTGTACGTGGTGCTGAGGGAGGGGATGGTTGTCCTCGTGGGAGCTCGCACCATCATAACCTCTTCCAGCTAGAGGCATCCAACGCCGCCCAACCATGAGGCCTTCTGTCCAAACCTCCTTCTCCCCGCGTGGAAACCCCATGGGATGCCCACGGGCGGCCATCAAGCTTCACTGTGAAGCTACCGCAATCATAGGTTTCGCCGTAAAAATTGGAATAAGGCGGGCATGTCCTTTGATGGAAGACCCTGGTAAACGACCAAGGACGATCTGTTTGCCTTCGCAGCGCTCCCAGGCTTCCTCCGACGAGGCTGGCGTCGGAGAGGCGAGGCCAGCGTCCGGGGAGCAGCTGTGGCTGGGCGCCCTGCGCAAGTTCTTCCGTCACAGCTCCGCTTTCCGGTCCTTTCCCGTCGCTGCCCCAGCCTTCGCGCTCTCAAGCAGAATGCACAATTCAATCATCTCGTCGGTGTTTCCAGACCTTTTTAAAGCTTGTTCCTCTTCCATTCGCCATTGATTTCGGTGTTGGTGAAGGCTGCCTCTAGCTGTTCCATTTCCATTTTTGGGGGGTGGGGCGGGGGGGGGTTAAACAGACACACCAAACTGCAGGCCATAAACAAGTCGGATGTAGGCGAGATGTTGAAGTTGGCCCCACAAGAATCAGAGGACAATGGTGTCTGCAGCGCTTTCACCTCGAGCGCCCTTCTATGTTTTTAAAAGGTCATGATTAAAAGAATAAAATTACAAGCCATAGAATGTGAAAATATATTTGCAAAGCATACAGCTGAATATGCAGAAAATTCTGAATTGTCCATAATTAGAATATATATGTAAGACAAAAGATTTGATCTGACACTGCCTACAAGCAATGAAAATTACTTACTAGTAATTTGAACAATACAATTTAAATCCCATAGCACAGCACTGCAAGTTTGTTAAATGGCTAAAACACAAGTGACTGACAGCACCCAGTGTGGGCCAGGATAAGAATGTGAAATGGTACAGCCACTTTCAAAGGCAACTGTACAGTTTCTTATGGAGTAAAATACAGACTTTCCATAAAACACAGCAACCCTACTCCTAGGGTATACAGTGAATAAGTAACATGGTGATGAATTATAACACCAAGTAAAAAATCCACATACCTGAAGTCATATTGATAAAGATAAATAGTTTAATAAATAAATGGAGAAGAAGGGACAAAACTTTCTCACAGAATTCCAAGTAATAAATCTGTAGATAATCATTTTCTGAAAGTGAAGCTTAAGCCCTTACCCCAGTGACTGTGTACTGGATATAGAGATTTGCTTCTAAAAATGTAGTGTGTAAAGAAAACATTGTACCTTTAAAACAAAGAAAATTCTGGATAACAATACTTTAAGTGGAGAAGGTTAACACCACAACCAATGACTCGTGCTGATATCATACGTCTCTTGATATATCGTAATGTCGTCTCTGTGGCAGCCACCCTTGAACACACAACTCCAAGCTGGTGAGATAGGAAAAGAAATAGATTTTACTGCTTACTCTTTGTAAGTGTGTGTTTTTAGAAAGCTTTCCCATTGATAACATACCTATATATTATTTGTGGAAGACCATTAGAAAAGAAATTATTTGAAATCCAAGATGGCTAGGTTTCACTATGGTAAATAGCTCTGTTTGTCTTGAAGGACAATGCTTTTTGAATCAGCAAGAGAGAAATATTCTTTCCTTATGCAGCCACTACTGGAAAAAATAAATTTATAATTTCTTATGTAAATTCAGTAAAGGTTCACAAGAACATGATTTCTTGTTGATGAATCTGAAAATGAATTCCAAGTAAATGAGACCCTTAGGGAGGCCAAAATATGGGACATATTTAAGCAACCCAGGAGAATAAAGTCCTGGATAAACAGGGTAATTTTTTCCTTATGGAGTTTTGTTTTGAGCAAAAGTGAGTGCAGTGGATGTAATCAAGTCAATTAACGCATGCCTAGGGATTCATGTCCTCCATGGTGTTCTGTTTGCCTTAAGGATCCTCTGGAGCACTTGCTGTTGTCCTTCATACTTGTAATTGTCTATATGATCTCAGAAATACTGTCTGAGGTAGAAACCCAAACGCTATCTCCAGTACCAGCTCTCCCTCAGGAAGGAACCAGGAAGAGCAATTCTTGGAGAACTGTGATGTTTTGAGGAAAATCTGGTGCATGGGGGTACACGGGTACAGGTAGAATGAGAACAAAACAAACCTGGCTTCCAATACTCATATTGGTGGTTCTGCACCTCTTCAGTGTAGTGTGTCTTCTTATTAGAACCTTTGTAGCAACTTGAGATGCCAGGAAGAATATTTAGTTCAATCAGCAGGGTGCAACTTTAGAACATATGTTCTTAAATTGGACATTTAAGATTCCTCAAGTTGGGACAAACCTTAAGAACATTTTCACTAAATCAAACCACCTCCTGAATCTGGTTCTTTCTTTACCTTCCACCTCCTGTTTCTAAGAGCCTTCCATACCCTCTGCCTGGAAATCTAGCCGTCACTGGCAGGAAGGCATAATTACTGGGTTCCAGAAGTCAGTGAACCTGATAAACTCAAATCAGTGAAGCAGCATTAACAGTAAATTCAAAGTGTATCTTTGTGTTTTCAGTAGGAATTTACACATCACTGCTGTTGCCACCAGGAGGCACCACGTAGCAGTGTTGGTGGGGAGAGTGGGGAATATTGTTATGTTACATTTTAAAATTTGGTGCCTCAGCTGCGTTTTCCTACACTATACAGTTCTAGTGGATTTCTGTTTTCTTTCTTTTTATTATTGAATTTGTTGTGGTGACTCTGGTTCATAAAATTATATGGATTTCAAGTGTACAATTCAATAATATGTTATACGTATATTGCATTGTGTGTTCACCACCTAAAGTCAAATCTCCTTCCATCATCATATATTTGACCCCCTTTACCATTATCTACTCCCCTCCCCGCTTTCCCTCTGGTAACCACTAAAATGTTGTCTGTGTCTATAAGTCTCTGTTGCTTTCGGTTTTATGTCATGTCCCACGTGAGTGAAATTATATAGTTCTCAGGTTTTGCTGTCTTATTTCTGACTTATTTTGCTTAGCATGATAATCTTAAGATCCATCCATGTTTTCAGATTTATGTTTTCTTAATGCCTATATACCATCTGAGCAATTAGTAACATGCTCATAAAAAATTACGTTTCATGCTTAGTTCCTTCTAGCCTCTCCCAAGCTGCTTAGAGTAGAAAATTCTCCATTTCTACTTCAAACTTGTAGGGAGGCCTCCCTCTTGAACACAATCTAATTTCTCGCATACAGCTTATGGAATCTGATTTAGTTATTATTTCTGAATTTATCCTAATGTGGTTTGTATTGAGTTTCCATGAATAAATCTAAAGAAAAACACAATCCTGACTATCTAAGTTCATTTCCTGGTTGATGTGTACTGTTTTAGAAAATGACATCCCAGATTCCATTCAAGTACAGGGATAACATATTTGTTTCACTGCATGCTACTTCACACCCATCTGTAGTTTATTCCATGGATTTAGTAAACAGATCCATACACAAAAAAAACTGCTAAGAGTTTATGAGTTTACCTATTGCATGTCTAACCGTGACTATATTAAATGGCTATGTATAACCTCAAGTTCACCATAGTGAAATTAGTTTGTAATCATAATAAATCCATAGATGTTTATTATTGAGGCCTAATAAAACACATTAAATAGAAGATGAAGAATTAAATTATGAAATTTCTGAAAACCCAGAATCAAGACCATGAAACTGAGGATAGTGGTGGTAGGAGTTTTGAGAAACATAATAGAGCATATTAATCATCTCCAATTACTTCTTTATGTTTATCCTTTTATGGTTCCCTGTAGGTGGAGGTTCCTTTTCCACCAAATAGATGCTGGGCTTCTTTTTGTGTGTGACTTGCTTTTGTCAGTGGAATGTGATTGAAAGTGATAGCATGAGTTCTGCACTCAGGCTTTAGGGAACATCGTGACTCTGCTTGACCCTTTTCGGCATCTGCCATCTTCCTTGAGAGGGGATAGCCCTACAGTGAGACGTGTCTGGTGGAGGACATCTGTACCTGACCTGCTTCTCAAAGCCAAATGCCCCAACCGACCCGCAGATATAGGAGCAAGAGAATATGTATATATTTTTTTGTCATAAGCTGCTAAAATTTGTGGAGTTATTTTTTACTTCACATTATTACAGCAATAACTGCCAGCACATTTTTTGAAAGGCCTTACAATATTTCATTTGACTTTTGTTTTTCTTGCTTCATTTTGGTAGAACCAGAGCAATCATAGCCATGAAGGAAGCAAACGAGACACTGGCAACAGATTTCATTCTCTTGGGACTCTTCCCTAACATGAGGTTCGTCAGCATCCTTATCTATGCTATCATTTTGATTTACCTCACTGCAGTCACAGGGAACTTTACCCTGCTGCTCCTGATCGCCATGGACTTGAGGCTCCACACCCCAATGTACTTTCTGCTCAGCCAGCTTTCCCTCGTGGACTTGGCCCTCATCAGCAGTACTGTTCCAAAAATGATGATTAACTTTTTCTCCGGGAGAAAGGCCATCACGCGTCTGGCCTGTGGAACTCAGATATTTTTCTTCTTTACTCTTGGGGGTGCTGAATGCATCCTCTTGACTCTCATGGCTTATGACAGATATGTAGCTGTCTGTAACCCCTTGAGCTATGTGGTCATCATGAACCATAAGGTCTGCCTGCAAATGGCTGTAGTGTCTTGGATTGGGGGCATTTTGGCTTCCACAGCCCACACAATTTATACCATGAATCTGCCTATCTGTGGCTCCAGAGAAATCCACCATTTCTTCTGTGAGATGCCAGCAATTATGAAGATCTCATGCAAAGACACTTCCACCTATGAGCTGGTGGTCTTTGTGATGGGCATTTCATTTATCATCATCCCTTTTGGACTTATCACGGCTTCCTACATCTTCATCTTCCTTACTGTCCTTCGTATGAAATCTCCCCAAGGCAGGAAAAAAGCCTTGGCCACCTGCTCCTCCCATCTTATGGTGGTAAGTTTTTATCTAGGGCCATGTGTTTATTTGTACATGACACCTGGTTCCTCCCACAGCCCTGAGCAGGAGCAGGCTGTGTCTGTGTTTTGCACTGTCCTCACACCCATGCTAAATCCACTCATCTACAGCCTGAGAAACAAGGATGTAGTGGGGGCTCTGCAGAAAGTCCTGGGAAAACATTCAGTCTCTAAACAGAACACATAGATACCAAGGTGGAAAACAGTATCTAGAGGGTCGAGAGCACAGACCCTGGGGACATCTGTAAGCAAATATTCTAGCATGAGGAACTTTTGCTGCAGCCCAATGGCCGAACTACATGGTTGGATTTAGTTGACAATATCACTTTAATATTGTTTGTTAACAAACTTTTGAAATCAGTTTCTAACTATTTGTTTCCAAAATGGATCAGTTCAACTGCTGTTCTAGAAACCAGTTCATAAGCATAACTTTATTTTATAACTGGAACATTTAGACATTTCTCCGTGTCTTTAGGCTAAGCTCTGTTTGGGGATTCAGGTCTTGTTAATTTCCATCGGCAGATGTAACTTAGAAAAGACAAACATGACTAATATGTAAAAAAGAATGGTCTTATCAGGGACAATTATAAAATAACTTTTTTTCCCTCCTGAATGCCCTGATAAACTCAACATGTTGGCTATATTCTCTTTGTCTATCTTAGGTAGAAACTGTCCTTGTCATTCTCAGATAAGCAAGACTCCTAAGCTCAGGTACAGTGTAAGAAAGCTGATGTACCAAGCTTTGGGTGAAAGTAATGTCTGCTATGGGTAAGTGACAGGCAATTGTCTTTCCTCTTGACTTTACAAGCTCCCTAAATCCTCATTAGCTCCAGCTTTAAGCCCCTCATTCAGTGAGTACAGTTGTAACTCAAGATAAAGAATGAAGATAATGGTCTCAAAAAGCTTTACCTACATGCTGCCTGTCGAGAGACATGGAAAATATACAGCAGACTCCTTCGAGTCAGTGAATGTTCCGGGCTTTCTTTCTTAATAGGATACTTTCGAGCTCTTGGGAAATACTGGCACAAATCCAAAGATAAAAGTGATCGGAGTTTGTTGGTGTTGGCAGTCTATGTAAAGTAAATGAACATTCACCAAAAAATGGAACAGAGTGGACCCATGAATATGATTGAAATAACAAACAGAGATGACCAGAAGTTTAGTTTGTTGTATGGCCATTAGAGAAGTGCTTTGTTGGACTCCTTAAGAGGCAATGTACAAGTGCATATGGAAGCACACACAAACATGATTGCTGCCTAACACCAGAATGGATGTTAGAATTGTGAGTCCCAATAATTAGGCTCACGTCAAGATTCTCTTGATGTAGAATTTTTTTTTTCAGTTTTCTGTGATGAAGAAAATGGTTCTGATGTGAGCCTACATGAAAAACAATGAAACTTTATAACTGAAATTTATTGCAGAATCCATTGTAAACGGTAACCAGTTCTTCCTAATGGTAAATATAAATTAAATTGTAGTGTATATTGTTTCAACATCCTTCAACTCATCAAAACCAAAAAGCACTCTAAAACCTGTTAGTGAATATAATGTGTAAAAAAGGATATCTCTGTGCTTTGTTAATATAAATGTGTAGTATTATGGCTTTTTGGAATGCAATTTATTAAATTCAAATATTGTTTTCCATTTTTAAGAATTCTCCTTTTGGAAATTTTCTAAAATAAATGAAATAAAAATATTAATACTTAACATAGGTACACACATACTTTTTGCTGAATTGTTTACTCAAAGACTGCAATAACCAGTGTAATAATGACCGAACAAATTGTGGTCCATTTATCTTATGGAAAATTGTACAACTTTTATAAACGAGAAATGAAAAGTATATAAAATAACTAGAAGGATTGCCAGAAGAAATTTTTGAGGAAGAATAGAAGGTTTGGTGGGGAGAAGAATGTATACAATAAAAGCTTATATTTTGGTACTCTGAAAAATATAGAACATTGGCTAAAAAAATTAAATATGATAAATAAATGGAAAGATATGCTATGCTAATGGATGAAAAAATTAACATTGCTAAAATGTTCACATTACCCAAAGCAATCTACAGATTTGATGCAATGTCTATCAAAATGCCAATGACATTTTTAACAGAACTACCACAAATAACCCTAAAATTTATATGGAAGTACAAAAGAACCCAAAGAGCCACAGCAATCTTGAGAAAGAAGAACAAAGATGGCAGTATCAAGCTACCTGATATCAAACTATACTACAAAACTATAGTAATCAAAGAAGCATGGCACTGGCACAAAACAGACACATGTATCAATGGAACAGAACAGAGAGCCCAGAAATTAATTTATGCCAATATGGCCATTTAATTTATGACAAAGGAGGCAAGAATATACAATGTGGTAAAGACAGTCTTATCAATAAATGCTGTTGTGAAAACCGGATAGACACATGTAAAAAATGAAACTAGACCACCTTCTTACACCATACATAAGAATATAGTTAAAATGTATTAAAGACTTAAATGTAAGCCCTGGAACCATTAAACTCTTGGAAGAAAATATAGGCAGAAAATTCTCTGACATTTCTCTTAGTAATATATTTTTAAATATATTTCACTGGCCAAGGGAAACAAAAGAAAAAATAAACAAATGAGATTATATCAAACTAAAAAGGTTTTGCCCAGCAAAGGAAACCAACAACAAAATGGAAAGACAACCTCCTGAATGGGAGAAGACACTGTGAGTGATACATCTATATAAGGTTAATATCCAAAATATATAAATAACTCATACAACTCAATATAAAAAACAAACAATCTGATCAAAAAATAAGCAAAGAACATGAATAGACATTTCTTTAGATATACAGATGTTCAATAGACACATGAAAAGATGCTCAATATCACTAATCACCATGGAAATGTAAGTCAAAATCACAATGAGATATCACCTCTCACCTGTCAGAATGATTATGATCAAAAAGACAACAAACAACAAGTGCTGGTGAGGATGTGGAGAAAAGGGAACCCTCATACATTGTTTGTGGGACTGCAAATTGGTACAGCCACTATGGAAAATAGTATGGAGGTTCCTCGAAAATTAAAAATAGAACTACCTTATGACTCAAAAATTCCACTTCTGGGTATTTACATAAAGAAATCCAAAATACTGACTTGAAAAACATATGTACCTTTATGTTCTCTGTGGCATTATTCACAATAGCCAAGATACGGAAGCAATATAAATGCCCATTAATAGATGACTAAATAAAGAGGACTGATGTCAAGATCATGTGGTATGAGTGATCCTCCTGACCTCTCCCCTTGAAATTACAAGCTGAACAGCTACAACACAATGGAGAACACCCAGCCTAGCACACAAACATGTCTGAGAGATCTGTGCATCAGAACATTTGAAGGTGGGCGAATAAAGTGAGGAGGAAAGGCAGAGGAGTAAAGACCAGTTCTAGAGATGCAGCCTGGAGCTCCCTGTAAGACACAGGGAGAGGGTGGGGAGTAGGCAGTGGTTTGCACTCTTTGTAACCTTGAGCATTCCTGCCTAGTGACCAGTGTATTCCATATGGCAGAGCCCAGAGATCAAGGCAGAGAACAGAGCAGAGATGAAATATAGAGGCAAAAGTTATGTGTTAACAACAACCATTGTGAGGCAGAACGCTGGGTTACTGAGCCTGGCTTCCTCCCCCCACCATCTAGGAGTATGCCCCGCTACCTCTGTACCCTCTCAGAGTTAGCAGTGGGCCCCAGCAGCACAGCATCTGGCTATTGGGGCAGGACAGGGATGTCAGGAGCCCTTAGGAGGCTTGGATTCCCATTGACCACCACATTCTCCCATGGATAAGCTAGTCACACAGGTGACACACACCTTTCCAGAGAGTAAAAGGCATTTCTTTTTCTTTTTCTTTTTTTTTCTTTTTTTGCCACAAGCAGAGATATGAGAGGCCTGGACAGTGCAGGAGGCTTGTGTGTCACCTGCTAGAAAACCAAAAACCCTCTTCTTATCAACCTTTTAAAGAGGAATCACTCTTAATAATAATAAGTTTTTTAAAAAAGCAGTTTATTCCCATAAATGCTTACGTGAAGAAATAATTCATCAAATACCATGAACAAACCTTGTTATTTTCTGGAGATTTTTCATTTTCTTCCAGAAAATAAGCTTAAAGACATAGAAATGTGTGATTTAAATGACAGAGAATTCAAGATTGCAATTCTGAAAAAACTTAACAAGATGCAAAAATACTCAGGCAGTTTAATGACCTCAAAAATAAAATCAATGAACAAAAGAAATACCTTATCAAAAATACTGAAACTTTATAACCAAGTAGAACTTCTGGAGCTGAAGAACTCAACAAAAGTGATGAAGAATGAAATAGTAAGCTTAGGAAATAGAGCTGGACGGATGGAGGAAAGTATTAGTGATATCAAAGACAGAAATCTAGAAATGATGTAGATGAAAGGAGAGAGACTTGGGAGTGAAAAAAAGAAAAGCTTTATAAGAACTATCTGATTTCAGCAGAAAGAGCAATATAAAATAATGGGTATACTAGAAGGAGAAGAAAGGGAGAAGGGAACAGAGAGTCTATTTTTTTTGAGAACTGAATCCATGAATCCAAGAAGCAAAGGGAACACCTAATTATCTATATCCAAAATAGCCTTCTCCAAGACACATTGTATTAAAACTGTCAAAAATTAATGACAAAGAAAGAATTCTCAAGGCAGCCGGGGAAAAGAAGATGATAACCTACAAAAACAAAAACAAAAACAAACAATAACAAAAACAAACAAAAACAACAACAACAACAAAACCCGAAAAACAAACAAAAAAATCAGATTATTACCAGACATTTCAGGACAAACTTTACAAGCTAGGAGAAAGTAAGATCAAATATTTAAACTATTAAAAAAGAGAAATTACCAGCCAAGAATAATATATCCAGCAAAGTTCTCCTTCATATACGAAAGAGAAATAAAGATCTTTTCAGACATACAGGAGCTGGGAGAATTTTCCACCATAAGGTCTGCATTATAAGAAATACTGAAGGTTTCTACTTGAAATAAAAAGACAACCCCCTCTCAAAAAAAAACTATGAGTACCATGACTAACAGACAGAAACAGGAAAGTGTAACCCTTATTAATAACAAGGTATTATATACTTAATATTACGTAATGGTTAAAGGTCAAAAAAAACTTTTTAGCCATTATGTAAACTTAAATATTACATAATGGTTAAAGGTCAAAAAAAAATTTTAAAGAGAAGATGACAACAACTATTGCAACCTAAAAATGACCTCATAGTATAAATAGGGACAATTTGTGACAATAAAAACAAAAGAAGGAATAAAAGTAAAGGTCTGAATCTACAAAGGAAAATGGAGACAAGAAATAAGCAAAAAAAAATATACTACTGTATATATAAAACTTTCTTTTACATGAACTTAATGGTAAGCACATACAAAAAATCCAGAACTGAGACTCAAAATATAAAACAGGAGAGAACAGAGGAAAAATTATAGAAAACCACCAAATTAAAATAAGAGACCGGAACACAAGGACAAAGAAAAAATAGAGACACCGAGCTACCAGAAAACAAAAGACAAAATGGCTATAGGAAAACCTTATATTTGAACAATCACCCTAAATGTTAATGGACTGAACTCACCAATTAAGAGGCAGAGAGTAGTGAAAAGAATTAAAAAACAAAAACAACAACATCATATGCTTCCTTCAGAAGACACATCTCAATTCCAAAGACAAACACAGACTCAAAGTAAAAGGGAGGAAAATGATACTCCAAGCAAATGGCATCCAAGAAAAGTGTGTATAGCTGTACTTATATCTGATGAAACAGACTTCAAGATAAAAAAAAAAAAATGAGAAACAAAGATGGAAACTTCATAATGACAAAGAGGACCATACATCAAGAAGACATAACACTTATCAATATATATGCTGCCAATCAGGGAGCACCAAAATATATAAAACAGCTACTAAAAGAACAAGAGGGAGAAACTGACAAACACAATTATAGCAGTAAATCTAAATACCCCACTGTTGGATATGGATAGATCATCCAAGCAGAAATTAAATAAAGAAATATCAACCTTAAAATACACAGTGGACCAATAGGACATAATTGACATGTATAGAGCCCTTCACCACAAAACACCAAATTACACATTCTTCTCTAGTGCACATGGAACATTCTCAAGGATAGACCATATGTAGGAACACAAAATTAACCTCACAAATTTAAGAAGATTAAAATCATACCAAGCATATTCTCTGACCATAATGATTTGAAACTGGAGATCAACTGCAAAAAGAAAGTGAGAATAGCCACAAATATGTGGAGATTAAACAACATTCTACTATAGAATGACTGGGTCAAAGAAGAAATGAAAGAAGAGATCAAGAAACAAATGAGAATAAAATACAACATATCAAAACTTTTGGGATCCAGCAAAGCAGATATAAGAGGAAAGTTCATATCATTACAAGTCTTTCTAAAACAAAACAAAAGAAAACAAAAATCCCAAATAAACAGCCTAACATTATATCTTAAAGAACTAGAAAAAGGACAAATAAAGCCCCAAGTCAGCAGAAGGAAAGAAATAATAAAAATTAGAGCAGAATTAAATAAAATTGAGGACAAAAGGACAATAGAAAAAATTAATGCAACAAAGAGCTGTTTTTTGTGTTTTTTTGAGAAGGTTTATAAAATTGACAAACCTCTGCTAGACTCACTAAGAAAAAAAAGAACAAAGGTAGGACAGATACCAGCAAAGTACAAAGAATCAAACAAAAATACTGTGAAAGATTATACACTACCAAATTCAATAGCCAGAAGAAATGGACAAGTTCTAAGAAACACACGACCTTTTTAGACTGACTCATGAAGAACTGGAAAATCTAAATAGACTGACCAACAGTAAGGAAATTGAAACAATCATCATAAACCTCCCCCAAATAAAAGACCAGGAACAGATAGCTTCACCAGTGAATTCTATCAAATAGTCAAAGATGATTTCATACCTGTTCTTTTCAAACTTTTCCAAAATACTGAAGGAGAGGCAATACTTCTTAACGCATTTTATTAGGCCAACATCACCCTGATACCAAAACCTGGTAAAGATAACTCAAAAAAAGAAAACTGTAGACTAATATCTCTCATGAACACAGATACAAAAATCCTAAATAAAAATACCAGCAAATCAAATACAAACAACACATTAAAAAGATTATACACCATGATCAAGTGGGCTTCATCCCGGGAACACAGGAATGGTTTAACATGTGCAAATTGAACAATTTGATACACCACATAAACAAAATTAAGAATAAAAATTATATGATCATGTTAATAAATGAAAAAAAAGCATTTGATATGATATAGCATCCATTTATGATTACAACATTTAACAAAATGAGTATAGAAGGAAAACACAGCAACATAACAAAGGCCATATGTGACAAAACTCCAGCTAACATCATATTTAATGGTGAAAAACTAAAATATTTCCCTCTAAGATCAGGAACAGACAAGGCTGTCTGCTATCACCATTATTATTTATATAGTATTGTAAGTCCTAGCTAGAACAATCAGGCAAGAGAAAGAAATAAAAGGCATCCAAATTGGGAATAAAGAAATTAAACTGTCAATTTTTGCAGATGGCATGATTTTCTGCACAAAAAAAACCCCAAAAGACTCAACTTAAAAACTGTTAGAAACAATCAACAAATACATAAAGCTTCAGAATACAATATCAACATACAAAAATCCGTAGCATTTCTATACATTAATAATAAATTTTCAGAAAAAGTAATTTCTTTTGCAATTGCAACAAAAAAGTAAAATACCTAGAAATAAACTTAATGAAGAATGTGAAGAATCTATACAGTAAAAACTAAGACATTATTAAAAGAAATTGAAAAAGACAAAGAAATAGAAAATATTTTATGTTAAAGGATTCGAAGAATTAATATAGTTAAAATGACCTTATTACCTAAAGCATTATATAGATTTAATGCAATCCTCATCAAAATCCCATAAGCATTTTTTAATGAAATAGAACAACAACAACAAAAAATCATCAGATTTGTATGAAAGCACAAAAGACCCTGAATAACCAATGCAATCCTGAGAAAAGAAACATTAAGTTTGGAGATATCACTCTGCCTGACTTCAAATTATACTACAAAGCGACAGTAATCAAAACAGCATGCTACTGGCAAAACACAAAACAAAACAAAACAAACAAAAACAAAAACAAACAAAAAAACCCAGACACATAGACTATTGGAAAAGAATTGAGAATCCAGAAACAAACCCACATGCAGATGGGAAAATAATTTTTTACAAAGGAACCAAAAAAACATACAATGGAGAAAAGAAAGCTTCTTCAATAAATAGTACTGAAAAATTGGAAAGCCATATGCAAAAGAGTGACATTAGACTGTTATCTGTCACCATAAACCAAAATTAATTCAAAATGTATGAAAGACCTAAATATAAGACCCAAATAAATAAATTGCATAGAAGAAAACACAGGTACTAAACTCATGGATATTGGATTTAGAGAGGATTTTAGGAATTTGACTTCAAAGAAAGGGAAATAAAAGCACAAATAAATGAATGGGAGTGGGAGAAAATAATGGCGTAGATGATAGCGGCTCTGTTCATCCCTCTGGCAACCAAATCAAAGGAGCAAAGAGCAAGGAAAAATCGCCTGGGAACTATACAACTATGGAGAAATCCAAGAAAGCACTCTGCAACGGCAGAAGGTTGCATGGGGCAAGGATGCGGGGATGCAGTCCTGAGAGGCTGAGGGAGACAGAGGTGGTGGCAACAGCAGATACCTCTTTAAAGGGGTCACGTCCCTGGGCAGATTTTTGCATTGATGGACCTGCTCGCTCTGAACACCAATGCCTGTTCAGCTGCGCACAGGGGTCACCAGGAGCTTACAAGGAGACATTGTCAGAGTGAGGGCCTAAGTGAGACTCACTATGTACAGAAGTGCTGGAAGTATCCATTGTTCCCTGTTGAGCCCTCCTCTCTCCCAGCGTGCAGACAGACACAGCACCACCATAGTCCTGATGTCATCAAACTGGATAACAGAGGTCGCTCTGCCCAGAGGATTCCCTGATACCCTGCCTACCTCAACTCAGGCCTCACCCAAGCCACATCCATGTGTATTCTCAGTGAGTCAGGTGCTCCTTGCTGAGACTCACACTGCTGGAGGCAGTTGGCTTCGGTTTTTGGTGTGGCCTTTTGAGGCAACTATAAGCACATTTGGCCTGCAGCTTAAACCCATCTCAGGACTGTGCCACTGGACACCTACTTCACAAATCCACACTAATAAGACCGGGAGACTTAGGAGCTTTGCTTAGTACGTAGAAACAGACATGGAAAGGCCATGTCTTCCCAAAATGGGAAGACAAAGCGGCAGAAACTATATGAGAGAACAGAACAGAGGTCCAGATAAAATGAAGTCAAGTAATCTAACAAATGCAGAGTTCAAAGCACTAGTTATAAAGATGCTCAACGAACTTTTGGGAAGTGTAGAGAACTCCAACAAAAAGATAAAAATGGAAATGAAATTATAAAAGAGAACCAGTCTGAAATGGAGAACACATTATCTGAGATGAGAAGTATATTAAATGGAATAAACAAATGAATAAACAAAATGAATAAAGATGAGGATCAAATCCCTTTCTAGAAGACAGGAAAGCCAATCAGGACATTCAATCAGAATTGTAAGAAAAAAGATGTCAAGACTATAAAAATAATTTAAGGAGAATACGGGACCTATTAAGGCTCCAAATATCTGATCGGTGTAACTGAAGAAAATCAAAATGTTGAACAGCTATTTGAAGAAATAATGATGGGACTTCTCTAACCTGGTGAAGGAAATGGATATAAAACCTCAGGAAGCTCAGAGAATTCCAAAAATCAGGAGTCCGAAGAAGCTCATACCTAGACACATCATAATTAAAATGCCAAAGGTTAAGTACAAAAAATATTAAAAGCAGAAAGAGAAAAACAAATAATTACATATAAGGGAACACCCATAAGACTGGTAGCTGATTTCTCAAAAGAAATTATGAAGATCAGAAGGACTTGGCAAAAAATATTTGACAGGATGAAGACCCAGGATCTACAGCCAAGAATAATTTATCCAACAAAGCTATTATTTAGAGTTGAAGGACAGATAAAGAGTTTTCTAGACAAAAATAAGCTAAATACCAAGCCATTATTACAGGAAATGTTGGAAGGACCTCTTTAAGAAGAAAAAACATGTATCAAAAGCAGGAATAAAGAATGGTAACAACTACATTCTTATCAATAAGTACCTTAAAGGGAAAAGAATTAAGTGCTTCAACCAAAGATAGAGTGGCTGAAAGGACAAAAAAACAAGACTCTTACATATGAAAAGGAAGGGGATGGAAAAAGGTATTGCTTTGATGGATCTAGAAGGTATTTAAGTCAGACAGAGAAAGATAAACACTATATGATTTCACTTATATGAGGAATATAAGGAATAAAGAGAACAAACTAATTAAAAACAGACTCACAAACATAGTGGACAATTTGGTGACGGACAGAGGGAACTGGGATTTGGGAGGCTGGGAGAATGGGGTGAAGAGTTAAAGAAGTACAAATTAGTAGCTGATGGATGATCATGGGGATAGGGAGCACAGCATAGGGAATGCAATTAGCATTAATACATTGGCTAGGTGGAGGGTCAGGAGAGGGAGGGAGCAATTGGGGGGATCATTTTACTAATTATATAGATGTCTAACCAATGTAATGTATACTTGAAACTAATTAAATCTTTAAAAATAAATAAAAAATAAAAAATAAAATATTTGCACTTAAAAAAATAAATGAATGGGACTGTATCAAACTAAAAAGCTTCTGTACAGTGAAAGAAACCATCAACAAAACAAAGAGGCAACCAATTGAATTACAGATGATATTTGTAAACAACATCTCTGATAAAGGGTTAATAACCAAAATACATAAAGAACTCATACAACTCAATAATAGCAAAATACCCAAACAATCCAATTAAAAAATGGTAGAAGACCTAAACATGGAAATGAATAAGACACTTCTCCCAAGAAGACAAATGGCCAACAGACATATGAAAAGATGCTCAACTTCGCTAGCTATTAAAAAAGTGCAAATCAAAACCACAATGAGATACCATCTCACACTCGTTTGGCTATCATCAATAGGACAAATGATAATAAGAACTGGAGAGGATGTGGAGAAAAAGGAACCCTCATACACTGCTGGTGGGAATGTAAATTGGTACAACCACTATGGAAAACAATATGGAGGTTCCTCAAGACACTAAGAATAGAATTACCATACGATCTAGCAATCTCTCTTCTGGGTATTTACCCCCAAATTTGAAGACGTTTATCCATAAAGATATATACACCCCGATATTTATAGCAGTATTATTCACAGTGGCCAAGACATGAGAGCAGCCAAAATGTTCATTGATAGATGATTGGATAAAGAAGATGTGGTACATATATACAATAGAATATTACTCAGCCATAAGAAAAGATGAAATACTGTCATTTGCGACAACATAGATGAATTTTGAGATTATCTTCTGTTTAAGCAAAATAAACAGAAAAGACAGTAAAAGTTGAGAACCATATGATTTTACTCATACATAAAATATAAAACTGAAAGCAGCAAATGATCGAGACAAAAAACAAAAACTCATAGAAACAGACAACAGTTTAGTGGTTAACAGAGGGAATGGGGAGAGGGGTAAATAAGGTTGTTAGAAGGATACTCAATTGGGTGGTAAACACACAATGCAATATATGTATGACATATAGAATTGTACAATTGAAACCTAAATAATTTTATTAAGTAATGTTAGCCCGATAAATTAAATAAAATCATCGATTGGATAAAGATGTGGTACACATATATAATGAAATATTTCTTAGCTATAAGAAGGAATGAAATTTGCAATTTGTGACAACATGGATGGACCTAGAGGGTGTTATGATAAGTAAAATTATTCAGAGAAAGACAAAAAGCATATGATTTCACTATAAGTTAAATCTAAAACAAACAAACAAACAAAAAACAGAGACAAACTCATAGATATAGAGAACAAACTATGGTTGCCTGACTGGATAGGTTAGGAAACAAAGGGAGAACTGAGGCACAACACAAAGGTTCTATATTTTAAAATCCTATCATTGACTTCAGGAGTGGTAAAATACAACTAACTGGACAATGTAGGTATGATAAGCCAAAAGAGAGAGAGAGAGAGATGTCATATAACTAAAGAACAATAGGTTGATATTCACTGAGCAAATAAAGGAAACTGCACTGGGGAGGCAAGTCTTAAATCTGACCCTGAAAAAAAGGGATAATTTAGCTAAGAATATGGGATAAAAAAGATAATTCTAGACTGAAGAAAGAGGTCTAGAGTGTGGGTTTTGAGGATAAAAAGGAAGGAGAAAAGATAACAATCAATAACTTGCCTAATTGTTATTTGAGATTAAAAATTAAAAAGTCAAAGAAAATTCCAAGTTGAACCTCTGGGGAAATTATGGTGATGCTGACCAAAACAACCAAAAGAAAAATCAGAGCTCATTTTGAAAAGTTCTAATTATATCCTAGGGAGAAGATTCCTCTAGGATACCACACCTGAGTGCCTCAGTCCTTAATGGGAAACTGGCAGGGCTGAGCCATGGAGCAGCATCACTCAGGCTGACCAGCCACTCATCTGGACCCATAGCACTGGGGATTAGGGTAATCTCAGCCCTGCTCACAAACTGGCAGGCTGAGGTGGGACAGCCTAGCGAGACCCACTGAGTTTGCCCTTCCTACTCAAATGGTCTACTCGTTTTTCCTTAACAGCATACCCAATACCAATGATCAGAAGGAATTTTAAACGTTTACACTTTCTAAGAAATTATAACAAATGGACACAAATTACAAGGCAAGCATCTTGACAAGGAAGTCATCCAACTTTTCCAGATTATGAAAATCCACTCATAATGCAAATTCTACGGTTGTCCATTGAGGCTCAATCTTGGTAAACAGGGACTTACTCAGGAGTCGGGAAGGGTTATTTACCTATGTGAACTGGCAGGTTGTGTGCACTTTTTCAGACATCATTGCTCAAGTGGACATCACTATGCCCAGCCTCCTCACATAAATCTCAATAATATAAATTGCTAGAAAGTGCTTTGAAGCCAGTAAAGGGCATCGGGCAAAACAAAGTAATGCCTTTAGGGAGGGAAATGATTTTTTGTGCTAAAAGCATCTAGTGTGGTCCAAGCACGAAATCCAAAGTACAAACGCTTGGATTCCAGCCCTAACCTTATTCTGTGTGTAACTCATTTTGACTGGAGGCAACATGCTAGATGTAGAGAGAAGATGATATTCAGCAAACACAGTTCCTTTCATGGTAAACCTCACAGTGTAAAGGGTGAGACAGATGCTAACACATGTAAGCACAAACAATGGTGAAATTTAGGTTTCTATTCGGGCTGTGATGAATAGATTTGGAATGAGAATTTACATAAACAGAACCTCACCAAGTCTGGAGATGCCCCGAAGCCTCAGAATCAGCACTCAAGCCAGAAATGGGGGGACTGTGAGACACAGCACTTAAATAACAGAGCCCTGATTTCCTCCTGTGTAAAATTAGAGAATAGTCAAAGGTTTGGTGATTCTGAAATCTTGGTTTCTCACCATCTAACGACACTTGGTCAGGTACAGAAATCCATTGACTGCTAGACTCACTGTGATGTGGGAGACAGTAAGGTGTGTGCTGGCTAATTTTGCTATTAAAATTGTGTTTATCTCTTAAACTATCTCCACCTCTAAAATCAGGCTAACTCATTATGCCAAGCAAACACCCAGTGACATGAGACGGACCTGATGAGTATGTGATCTTTTGGTTTGAAGGTGATCAACATAGCCTGCTCAGATGAAAGCTGGTTATGTAGATAGATGCCTACTACTGGCCGTGCCAACCTACAGAGTTCCGCTAATTCTTCACAGGAATTTTGAGGCTCCTAATGGATGAGCAAAGGGAGAACAGACTTAAAGTGTTTGCTGTTGTTATCACAATGTCTGCATTCCAAACTGATTACTATTTTTGGTGAACAAATCTAAGTCAAGTGTCTACATGGAAGCAGTGAGTTGATGTCAAATTGCATGGGAATTAGAAAAGAAATCAATGACCTAATATTTGAGCCAGCTCTTTCTAAGGAAAGGATACCACATGGAGGGGCAACAGATTCTTTTAGACTTTCTTATAAATAACAAAATAAACTTGGATCTTGCTGTTCATGTTAACATGCCTACACACACATCAGAGGAGGAGGATAGATTAACAATGTAGAAATGATATCTTCAATAATTTTATTAACAAATGAATGTCAAAGCTTGACAAAGTAAAAGAATAGGACGTTGGAGAATTTTATTCTATACTAGTTTGTTAGGATGGATTTAATACAGGATTTAGTGATAAATTTTGTCATAATTTTTGAACTAATGAAAAAGGCATATACTTTTTAAATAATCTAATGTAATGTTTATAATCATCTGTTCTAACTTTATCATTATTTACTTATTATTTTTATAAAAATTTGTTATTTATTTTTTTATGGTGACATGGGTTAATAAACCCAGTTTGTGTGTTCACATCCCATTGTTAGATTTTCTTTTTTCCTTTTCACCCTCTTATAATTCTCCCCTCCCCTACTTCCACCCCTGACCTAGAGATGTTGCCATTCTCCCTCTCCTTTTTTTTTTTTTAAAAAAAAAACTGGATCTCTGAAGGTGAGGAGTCTCCTCCCACACGCTCCCCTCTCGGCGTGCACCTGAGGCCTGGAGCACCCGGGGCCAGGACCACCACAGAGCCTGGCACACCTGGGACCTGGCACCCCCAGTACACTCGGGGGGCCTGGCGCACCTGAAACCTAGCGTACCTGGGGCCTGGCATATCCGGGGCCTGGCGCACCCCGAGTATGGTCCGTGGCTCCACCTGAGGCGCAAACCTAGGACCTTCTGCGTGTAAAGAAGACGTGCTAAGCACTACACTATGGAGCCTCCTCCTAGATTTCTTTCTGTCACCACATTTTCGACCCCTTTTATCTCATCTACCTCCCCTCTACCCTGTCCTCGCTATCTTCTGGTAACTACTAGCCTATGTTCACGTCCATGAGTCTCTATTTGTTTGTCTCGTTCATTTGTTGCTTTTAGGTTTATATCCCAGATATAAGTGATGTCATGTGGTTTTCAACTTTTCCTGTCTGGCTTATTTTGCTTAGTATGATTATCTCAAGGTCCATCCATGTTGTCGCAAATGGCAGTATTTCATCTCTTCTAATGGCTGAGCAATATTCCATTGTATATATGTACCACAGCTTCTTTAGCCAATCATCTATCGTAGGATACTTCAGTTGCTTCCATGTCCTGGCCACCATGAATAACGCTGATATGAACATCGGTGTGAAAATATCTTTTCGGATATGAGTTTTCAAGTCTAGGGTAAATAATCAGTAGAGGGATTGCTGGATCATACAGTATATCAATTCTTAGTTTTTTGAGGAAACTCCATACTGTTTTCCATAGTAGCTGTACCAATTATCAGTCCCACCAGCAGTGTGTGAGTGTTCTTTTTTCTCCGCATCCTCTCCAACATTTTTTATTTCTTGTCCTGTTGATTATAGCTATTCTAACAGGTGTGAGATGGTATCTTATTGTGGTTTTGATTTGCATTTCCCTAATAACTAGCAATGTTGAGCATCATTTCATATGTTTGCTGGCCATTTGTATGTCCTCTAGGGAGAAGTGTCTGTTCAGGTCATATGCCCATTTTTTGATTGGATTGTTTGTTTTTTTGTTGTCATTGAGTTGTATGAGTTCTTTGTATATTTTGAATATTAAGCCCTTATCGGAGGCGTTGCTTGCAAATATATTTTCCCATTCGGATGGTTGTCTCTTTACCTTGTCGACGGTTTCTTTTGCTGTGTAGAGTTTTTTTAGTATTATGTAGTTCCATTCGTTTATTTTTGTTTTTACTTCCTTTGCTTTTGAGGTAAAATTCATAAAATCCTCTTTAAGTCCAAGATCCTTGAGTTTAGTTCTTATGTTTTCTTCTATACACTTTATTGTTTCAGGTCTTATATTTAGGTCCTCCATCCATTTTGAGTTAATTTTGGTGTGTGGTGATAGACAACAGTCTAGTTTCATCTTTTGCGGATGGCTTTCCAGTTTTCCCAGCACAATTTATTGAAGAGGCTTTCCTTTCTCCACTGTATGTTTTTGGCTTTTTTGTTAAAAATTATTTGCCCATATAATCATGGGTTTACATCAGGACTATCTATTTTGTTCCACTGGTTTGTGTGTCTGTTTTTCTGCTAATACCATGATATTTTTTATTATTGTCTCTGTAGTATAATTTGAAGTTAGGCAGAGTGATGACTCCAGTCTTGTTCTTTTTTCTTAGGATGGCTTTGGCAATTCAAGGTCTTTTGTGCTTCCATATAAATCTGATGATTTTTGTTCTACTTCTTTTAAAAATGCTGATGAGATTTTGATGGGGATGGGATTAAATCTGTATAATGCTTTAGGTGATAAGGCCATTTTAACTGTGTTGATTCTTCCAATCACAGAACATGGAATATCTTTCCGTTTCTTTGCATCCTCTTCGATTTCTTTTAATAGGGTCTTATAGTTTTCATTATATAGATCCCTCACATGTTTCATTAGATTTATTCCTAGATATTTTATTCTTTATGTTGCAATTGCAAAAGGAATTATTTTTTTCCACTTCTTTTTCTGACACTTCATTATTAGAGTATAGGAATGCTATGGATTTTTGAACATTGATTTTGTATATAGAAACTTTACTGTATTTGCTTATTGTTTCTAGTAGTGTTCTTGTGGAGTCTTTAGGGTTTTCTATATAGAGAATCATGTCATCCACAAATAGTGACAGTTGACTTCTTCGTTTCCTATTTGGATGCCTTTTATATCTTTCTCTTGTCTAATCGCACTCACTAGGACCTCCAATGTTATATTGAATAACAGTGACGATAGTGGACAGCCTCGTCTTCTTCCTAATCTTAGAGGAAAGGTTTTCACCATTAAGTATAATGTTGGCTGAAGGTTTGTCATATATGGCTTTTATTATGTTAAGGCAATTTCTTTCTATACCGATTTTGTTAAGTATTTTGTTCACAAATGGATGTTGTATCTTGTCGAAGGCTTTTTCTGAATCTATTGATACGATCATATGATTCTTTTTTTAAATTTGTTTATGCGATGTATCATACTAATCGATTTGCGTATGCTGACCCATCCCTGTGCCCCTGGGATGAAGCCTATTTGATTGTGGTGTATAATTTTTTTTATATGTTCTTGTATTTGTTTTGCTAGTACCTTCTTTAGGATTTTTGCAGGTGTGTTCATGAGAGATATTGGTCTGTAGTTTTCTTTTTCTGTGTGTTATCTTTACCAGGTTTTAGTATTAGGGTAATATTGGCCTCATAAAATGTGTTAGGAAGTACTGCCTCTTCTTCGATTTTTTGGAAGAGTTTGAGGAGGATAGGTTTTAAATCTTCTTTGAATGTTTGGTTGAATTCACTGGTGAAGCTATCTGGTCCAGGACTTTTGCTTTTTGGTAGATTTTTAATGATCATTTCAATTTCCATGCAGCTGATCGGTCTATTCAGATTTTCCAGTTCATCTTGATTCAGTCTAGGAAGGTTGTATCTTTCTAAGAATTGGTTCATTTCTTCTAGGTTATTAAATTTGGTGTTATATACTTTTTATAGTATTCTTTTATGATCCTATGTATTTCTGTGATATCAGTCGTAATTTCCCCTTTCATCCCTGATTTTGTTTATTTGTGTCCTTTCTCTTTTTTCTTTAGTAATTCTAGCCAGGGGTGTGTCAATTTTATTAACCTTCTCAAAGAACCAGCACTTTGTTGCATTTATTTTTTCTATTGTTTTTGTTGTTTTGTTTTTAATGTTATTTATTTCAGCTCCAATTTTGATGATTTCTTTCCTTCTGCTAACTTTAGGCTTCATTTATTCCTTCTTTTCTAGTTTTTTAAGATGAAGCATTAGGTTATTAATTTTGGCGCCGCCTTTTTTTTTTTTTTTTGAGATAGGCCTGTGATGATATGAACTTTTCTCTTATGACCGCTTTTGCCATGTCCCAAATGTTTAGATATGTTGTATTATCATTATTATTCATGTATATGTATCCTTAGATCTCTGTTTTTATTTTTTCTCTGACCCAGTTATTCTTCAGTAGCATGTTGTTTAATCTCCATGTATTTGTGGTTCTTCCTGCTTTCTTTTTATAGTTGATCTCTAGCTTCAAAGTATTACAATCAGACAATATGGTTGGTATCATTTCAACCCTTTTATGTTTGTTGAGGCTATCTCTGTGTCCCAGTATGTGGTCGATTTTTGAGAATGTTCCATGTGCACTAGAGAAGAATGTATAAGCAGCTGTTTTGGTATGGAAGGCTCTGTAAATGTCAACTATGTCCAGTTGGTCTATCGTGTCATTTAAAGATATTTCTTTATTGATTTTCTGTTTGAATGATCTGTCCATATCCAACAGTAGTGTATTTAGGTCCCTTACTATGTTAGTGTTTTGGTCTGTTTCTCCCATTAGTTCTGTTAGTAATTGCTTTACATATTTCGGGGCTCCCTGATTGGGTGTATAGATATCAATAAGTGTTATATCTTCTTGGTGCATGATTCCTTTTATCATTATGAAGTGTCTCTCAGTATCTTTCTTTACCTTTTTTATTTTGAAGTCTATATCATCTGATATTAGTACCGTTACTCATGCTTTTCTCTGAATGCTATTTGCTTGAAATATTATTTTCCACCCTGTCACTCTGAGTCTATATTTTTCTTTGGAACTGAGATGTTCTCCTGAAGGCAGCACATGGTTGGGTTTTGTTTCTTGATTCAATCTACAACTCTGTGTCTTTTTTTGGTGAGTTTAATCTCTTTACATTTAGGGTGATTATTGAAATATGAGGTCTTCTTATGGCCATTTTATCTTTTGTGCTTTGGTAAATCAGTGTTTCCATTGTTTCCTTGTCCTTGTGTGTCTGTTTTTTAAAATTCTGGTCAGGTTTTGTGGTTTTCCCCTCTGTTCCTTCTTGTTTTATGTTCTATACTTCAGTTCTGAATCTTTGGTGTGCAGTTACCATTAAAATATGTAAAGGATAGTTATATATATACAGTCATCCATTTTCTTCTGCATTTGCCTTATCGCCATTCCCCTTTGTGAATTTGGATCTTTGAATCCTCCCCTTTTCAGTCATTGTTGTCTCAATTTGTCCCTATATATGGTGAATGTTCATTACTATATCCCTATAGCAATCTCTTCTTATTGTTTAAGCTTTTAATGCCCTGTTTTTAGTAAGGGTTGCACTCCTCTGCTTCTATCTGCTTGCTAGTTGCCCTACTTCTAGTTGTGTATTTTTTTTTTTTTCGTAATTTTGTTTTAAGTGAGGTGATCCCATTCAGTATTTCTTGTAATGCAGGCCTTGTAGTGGAGAATTCCCTCAATTTTTGCGTGTCTGGAAAGGTCTTTATTTCTCCTTCATATCTAGAGGAGAGCTTTGCTGGATACATTATTCTTGGCTGGCAGTTGCTTTCATTTAATAGTTTGAATATTTGATTCTATTCCTTCTAGCTTGCGCTGAGAAGTCTGACGATAATCCAATGAGTTTTTCTTTATAGGTTATCGTCTTCTTTTCTTTGGCTGCCCTGAGAATTCTGTCTTTGTTGTTGATTTTTGATAATTTTAACATGATGTGTCTTGGTGAAGGCCTTTTTGGGTTGAGATAATTGGGTGTTCTATTGATTTCTTGAATTCTAAGTTCCAGCTCATTCCTTAAATTTGGGAAATTCTCGTCAACTATTTGTCCGGAAATGCTTTCTAATCCTTGTTCTTTTTCCACGCCTTCGAGAATGCCCATTATTCTTATATTTTCTCTCCTGACGGTATCAGCTAGTTCTTGTATTTCTCTTTCATTATTTTTCATTCTTCGATTTCTCTCTTCTTTTTTCTGATTTATTTCTAGATTTCTGTCTTCGATATCACTGATCCTTTCCTCCATTTGGTCAACTCTATTTCCCAAGCTTGCTATTTCATTTTTCATCTCTTGCAGTGTGTTTTTATCTCCAGAAGTTCGATTTGGTTCTTTTTGAAGGTTTCATTTTCCTTGCTCTGCTCATCTAGGTGTTTTTTCAATTCCTGAAATTGTTGATATGACTCATTTTGGAACTCACTGAGTTTTTTCACAAGTACCATACTGAATTCTATGTCATTTAAGTCACATATTTCTATGTCTTTCAGCTTATTTTCTGGAGATTTTTCTCTTTCTTTCTGAGCCGCCTTGTCACCTTGGTTGTTCATGGTGTTTAACGGACTATTTCTCTATCTGGGCATTAATGGAAATGTAATCTGCTTTTTTTTTTTTCCCCAGAAAAAAAGATTTATTATATAAAGGTCTCTCTTTAGCCTGTTGCAAAGAAGGCGCTCTTCTTTTGCTTGCCAGTAGGTGGCGTCTAAGCCTGTTGGATCCTTGCTTTATATAATGTCTTAATAATGCCTTTAAAAAAATAGGTATTCAATCACGCTCGCTTCACTTAATCTCAGTCCCTGTCAGTGTCAGCAACAGTTTTGGTAGTGTTTGCTCAGAATCCTCTTGGGGTCCGCAATTTTGGGTTTCTGAGGATATGGTAGGAGAGGCCCTCTCAGTTCTGGAATGGGGGCTGCAGCTCAGCCTTGTGTTTTGCAACTGTGGCTGGTAATAATCAGTTGTTATTTCTCTGCCGTCCCTGCTTCTCTGCCATCCCCACTTCTCTGCTTTCTGCCCTGATGCCTGGGCACTGTGCTGGCCATATGGAGCTCACAGTTCTCCCAAGTAGGATTGTTCAACCAAGTCATGAACCTTATCCCCTCCTCCACTTCCTACAGGGAGCTCCGGCTGTGATTGGCAGCTTCTTTGTGTCTCCCAGTATACCGCCAGACTCCCAGGGTCTGACCTGTGGTAGCTCTTATGTGCACATCTCATGCTTAGACATGCTGGTGTGCAGTTTGGGTGTTTTTTATTGAGTTTTAGATGTTCATCTTATTGTTGTTTCAAGGGGAGAAATCTGTGGACATCTCTCACTCTGCCATGTTTCTGACATCACTCTTCAAAAAAAAAAATCTGCTCTAACTTTAAAAACATTCTGGAATTAATCTTGACTTACAATAAATTCGAATATTTATGGTTTTTTATACACTGTTCAAATCAATTTGTTTTTTTAAAAAGAATTTTGTGAACTATTTTCATGAGTAAAATTTGCTTACATTTGTCCTATTTGTACTTCTTTTGTCAGGTTTTTGTAATGAGACCACGTGAGTCCTATAGGATGAGAAGGGTGTATTACTCCTTGTTCTAAACCATGTTGATGTTTACATGGTTGTAGAAATATCAGGGATGAGGATGGTATACAGCAAGAAAAGTCTAAGAAGGAAAAAGTTGGTAAGTGTGAGGAAAAGACATCTAATGTTTTCCCTGTGCTCACCATGAACATAACTCTGTGGCTAGTGGTTAAAGATAGTATACATTTTGCAGAACAAGGAATCTGCAAGGTCACATAGAAAAAAAAAACTTTGCCCTTATTGATATTTAATCCGAATATCTAAATACAATGAGTTTTACCCCTGGATAGAAAAGGGCTAATTGGATGAAAGTTTAAATAATCACAAATGTATATAACACAAAGCACATTCCTAAGGATCAATTTATTCTTAAATTATGAAGCCTCAAGCCAGAACATTTAGGTAAAGAAGGAACACTTTAATATTAGAAAAATTCTTCTAGAGCTTAAATTAGCAATGTTTTTCTATGTTCAAAATAAAGACTATAATATCTGACCTGAAAATAAATATAATTTTTTTCTCAAAAAAATTACAAAGGAAATGACTAAAAAATAAAAAATAAAATGGCATTATTTTCTAAAATATTGAAAAACTGGACAATGTATAATTAGAGATTGTGAATTATCAATCCAGTGGCAAATTTTTTACTTGTAAAACAAGCTGTAATTATCAAAATTTGATGTTAATATTGAGAGAGAAGTCAAAATGGTGAGGATAATAAAGGCTTTTTTTCATCTGCTCTTACAGCCACATCAAAGTTGTGAAAAAAAATATGGAGCAAACAGCAAGCAGAGACACCTGGGATCTAGATGAACAGAAGCCCTACAACTAGGGAGAGAAATAAGAAATCACTATGCAAAGGGAGCAGTGTGTGGACACAGTATCACCATAGCTGAGACATCATCAGACTGGATAACAGGGGTTGCTTTGACCAGAGGAGTCCCTGAAACTCCACCTCCCCAAACTCATGGCCCCACCCAAGCCACGTCCAGTTGTGTACCTGGAGAGTCCTGTGCAACATGTTGAGCAGCTCTAAGACCCACATTGGTGGCAGCTGACCGCAGTTTCAGGCATGGCCTCTTGAGGCAACTATAAGCACAGCATCTGTGGATTGCTTGCTGAATTTTAACAGGTGGCCCAAGAAGGGAATAGGCTGGGGCAAACTTGGTCTGCAGCTGAACCACTAAACAACTACTTCACAAATCCACACTAATAAGACCAAGAGAATTAGGAGCTTTGCTTAGTACATAGAAATAGCCATGGAAAGGCAGCCAAAATGGGAAGACAAAGAAGCAGAAACTATGAGAGAACAGGTCAGAGATCCAGGAATAATGGAGGCAAGCAGTCTAACAAATGCAGAGTTCAAAACACGGTTATAAAGATGCTCAACGAACTTAGAAGAAGTCTAGTTGAACTCAGTGAGTACTTTAACAAAGAGATAAAAAACAAAAATGGAAATGGAAATTATAAAAGGGAATGGGTCAGATATAAAAACACGCATTAACTGAGATGAAGAGTATATTGGAGGAAATTAACAGAGTGAATGAAGAAGAGGATCGAACTACCAATATAGAGGATGAGGAAGCTAAGTCTACTTAATCAGAATGGCAAGAAAAAAGAGCTCAAGAATATAATAATAATTTAAGGAGTCTCTGGGACAAAATTAAGTGTCAAAATATCTGTGTAACAGGGATACCTGAAGAAGAAGAGGGAGAACAAGAAGTGGAAAAGCTATTTGAAGATATAATGATGGAAACCTTCCCTAACCTGGTGAAGGAAATACACATACAACCCCGGGAAGATCAGAGAGTCCCAAGGAAGAAGAATCCAAAGAGTCCTACACCAAGACACATCATAATCAAAATGCCAAAGGTTAAATATAAAGAGAGAATCTTAAAAGCATCAAGAGAAAAACAGTTAGTTACCTACAAGGGAGCATCCATAAGACTGGCAGCTGATTTTTTAAAAGAACCTTTGCAGGACTGAAGGGCTTGGCACAAAATATTCAAAGTGATGAAAAGCCAGGCTCTACAACCAAGAATACTTTATCCAGCAAAGCTATCATTTAGTGTTGAAGGACAGATAAAGAACTTCCCAGACAAAAATAAATGAATTCATCAATACCAAGCCAGTATTAAAGGAAATGTTGGAGGGACTTCTGTAAGAAGAAAAAAATCATGTATCAAAAACAGGAATAAAGAATGGTAACAACTACATTCCTATCAATAAGTATCTCAAATGGAAAAGATTTAAGTGCTCCAACTAAAAGATAGAGCGGATGAATGGATAAGAAAACAAGATCCCTACATATGGTGCCTACAAGAGACTCACTTCAGATTAAAAAACACACACAGACTAAAAAGAAGGGGATGAAAAAGATATTGCCTTGATTCACCTAGAGAGTATTGCACTAAATGAAGCAAGTCAGATAGAGAAAGACAAAACCACATGATTTCATATATATGTGCAATCTAAAGAACAAAATAAACAACAACAACAAAAATGGAAACAAACTCATAGATACAGAGAATATTTTGAGAGTTACTAGTTGAGAGGGAGTTAGGGGGACAGGAATAAGGATGAAGGGATTAAAAAATACAAATGGATAGTTAAATAGTCACGGAGATACAAAATGTAGCATAAGGAAAATAGTCAACAGTTTTGTAATAAATATGTATGGGGGAAGAGAGGTACTAGATTTAGTGGGGTGATCACTTGAGCTCTAATCACTATGTTGTATAATGGAAACTAATATATTATAGTATGTCGACTATAATGGAAAAAAACTCATTGAATTGTGCAATGTAAAATCAGCAACTAATTATCTATTATATTTCAATAAACTTGGAGAAAATAAATTTAAAAATTTTTTTAAAAAGTTGGTGTTAATATAGAAAATGCCTCTCATACCATAAAGTTAATGTACTATATTATAATATGTACACTAGTTTCTAAAATATATTTGAACATTGATAAGAAATATAGAAAAATGTTAAGAATTGATTCAAGTGATCATGGGTGAATATTTTTATGTTTGTCATTTTTGTTATAATATTGTTCTTTAAAAAACTAATAAGAAACTGCTTTACTACTATGACAGTTTTTATAAATCTCTTCCCTTTCTGTTGTCACAAGTCATGTGGAGAGAGAATGAGACAGACCCACAGATTTCACCCTCCTGGGGTTCTTCCCAGAATTTAAATACCTCACAAGCATGGTTTTCACCATTTTGATCTACATGGCTACCTTCACTAGCACCACTCTGCTGGTCCTGCTCATTTGGTTGGATTCCCAGCTCCACAACTAATATTACTCAGTTGTACTTCCTGCTTAGTACCTGTCCTTAATGCATTTGATTTTGACCTCGAACATCATCCCCAAGATAGCAGCCAACTTCTCTGGTTGGCGGGACATCTCATTCCTGGCTTGTGGGACTCAAATATTCTTCTCCCTAACTGTAGCCTTTTCAGAATGCAACCTTATAACTCCCATGTGCTTTGATTGCTATGTGGCCATCTGTAATCACCTCTGGTACCCTGTCATCATCAGCCCTAGGGTTTGCTTGCAGATGATTGCCATGTTTTGAGCTGGAGGAGCACTTACTTCCTTGGCTACACTACTTTCACCTTGCATTTTTACAACTGCAGCTCCCTCACTTTTTCTGTTGAGTCACGGCTGTCCTTAGGATTGTCTGTGAGGACATTTCAGCCTATGAGAAGGCGGTGGTAGTGACAAGCATCCTTGTTTTGCTGCTGACCTTACCTCTCATCTTGTCCTCCTATGTTCTCATCTTCCTTGCTCTACTCCAGATGAACTCCCCAGAAAGCATGAACAGGGCTCTGGCTACTTGCTCCTCTCACCTCTGTGTGGTGGGTCTCTATTTTGGTCCAAGTATGTGCATCTACATATTAGACTTGGCTCTGCAAGTCTCCAAAGTTGAATCAGGGTCTTTTCTGTTTGGAATTATTATCTCCCCTCTCCTGAACCCTCTTGCCTACAGTCTCAGAAACAAAGAAGTTGTAGGTGCACTAAAAAAGTTGATGGGGAAGTATCAGTCCTCCAGGAAAAAGGACAGAAATCCCATTATCAACTCAAGCATTTCAGAGATGTACCAGCAAAGGAGCATTTTGTCAGTTAAAAAATAACCCCTGCAGGAACCTGAGAGAGTCAACTAATATTACTCAGTTGCAATTTTTTCTGCATCTGCAGAAAATAAATATTTAAAGTTCTTTCCTGTCTCCATCTTAGAATTTCTGTCTAATAATCCTGGATGACATGCTGGTACAGGAAAATGGATTATGCTCATCCTTCCTCTGCACAATTTCTACTTGATGGTCACAAACATTTTCTGAGCTTCCTGTTGGTTCCATGAGAGAAAGTTCAATGTCTGAACTCATAGATTACAGAAGAGTCCCTAGTATTCAAGTGATGCCTCAGAAGCACTCCCTGGTTAAATAATGGGTATGAGGATAGATTGTCGAGAATCAAGTAAATTTCCCAGTGTTGTTTTGTTCTACCTAAGAAGACTATTAATTTCTCTCAATCCTATAAAAGTGCAAAGTCTTCACCTCTATGTCAAGCTTCCAATGAATGGCTCCTTGATCACCTGAGTTAGAATCACATGTTGTCTTCATTAATTGTACCCACAAAGTAGTTCTGTGCCATTTCAGACCAGCAGAACTAGCACCTGTTATATGGGGCTCAGAAATCTGACTGACAGACTTTTAAGAGATTCTCACAACCACCAACAGATAGGAGCCTCCCAGCTATTTATTGACCTAGTTACTTTTCTAGATCAGCTTGCTAAGATATTTACCAGTCTTAAAGTTTACTGATTTTTTTAATAATGTATCTATAGGATAGGTTAAGGTAGCTGGCAGAAACTAATGCTGTTTTCAAAATGGTAGAGAATTACTTTTAAAAATAATTTTAAAGTTTTGAGCACACAGAAATGAGTAAATAAAGAATCAAAAAAGACTCAGTCCGGTGTATGGTATGCTCTGATTATTAGCTTTTGTTTGTCCTTTTTTTTTTTTTTTTCATTAGCAATTTGGCCCATTCTACTGCTCAAACTCTGAGACTCTGACAGCACACTTTAGAGTCTTTGGTACAGGGTTCTTAGACACTAGGATTGCTATATATTACTTGTTAGCTGAACTAGAAATTGTTTGTACAATGGCCAATTCATCATGGTTTGGGCTCTGGGGAACTTAATAACAAGTTACCCTTTATTCTCTGTCTCATATTAGGAGACTGGTATTCTGGCCTGCCATTACTTCTATCATTGCTCTGATCTCTGCTCATATGTTGAACACACAGAATGCCCCCTCTAAGGCTCAAGGACCATCACAGATGAGGTGGGTGTGTGAGATTATAAGAGGGGCACAATAGGAAGACAAATTAGGCTTTATCTTAAAGGCTAATCTTCCCTCTTAATTAGACCAGTTTCCCTCAGGATTCAGGAATGAACAAAAAAGGAACTGTAACAGAGTTAAATACCCAACTCTTTGACCTCATTTTGTTCAAGTCTGCATAGTTTCTAAGGCCTTCAGGCAAATGCCTCTGGCTTTAGACTTGCTAATCATTAGAGAAATTCTGCTTGTGGCTTGAGTTTTTACAAAAACAGCTCTTCCCATTTCCCCTCCCCTTGACATAAAAGAAGCTTGAACTCTGTTCTCCTTAAGATGGATTTTAGAAACTTCTAGGCTTCCCCATCTTCTGGATTGGCAGCTTCTCAACCAATATAACTTTCCTTACTCCAAACTCTGATGTTATGAGTTCTGGCATTTTAAAGCACTGGACACATGAACGTTGGACCAGTAACGTTACCTTATATCTGCATATCATCTCTATAAACTGTAAGAGTTAATGTTGGCTATCCTGTACCAGCTAATGTAAAAAATACGTGTTTCTCTGGGGAGGAAATAAATAGTATAGATGATAGAGGCTCTGTTCATCCCACTGGCAACCAAATCAAAGTTGTGACGGAAACAAGGAGCAAAGGGTAAGGAAAAATCACCCGGGATCTAGACAAAAAGCCATACAACTATGGAGAAATCCAAGAAATTATCCTGCAATGGCAGAAGGTAAGATGGGGCAAGGACGCGGGGCTACCCAGTCTCCAAGGGCCGAGTGAGATGCAGGCAGTGGCAGCTGCAGATGCCTCTTAAAGGGGCCGCATACGCGAGTGAATTTTTGCGGTGATGGACCTGCTCACTCTGAGTACCAGTGCCGATTCAGCTGCACGCAGCGGGTACTAGGGACTTACAGGGAGACATTGTCTGAGTGATGGTCAAGGCGAGACTCACTCTGTACATAAGTGCTGGCATTATCCATTGTTCCTTGTTGAGCCCTCCTCGTCCCCAGTGCACGGACACAGCGCCATCATAGCCCAGACATCATCTAATTGGATAACAGAGGTTGCACTGCCCAGAGAATTTCCTGAAACTCTGCCTCCCCCAACTCACAGCCCCACCCAAGCCACATCCAGGTATATCCTTTGCGAGTCAAGTGCTCCTTGCTGAGCACCACCTAGACTCACACTGGAGGCATCTGGCCTTGATTTCTGGTGTGGCCTTTTGAGGCAACTATAAGCACAGCATCTGTGAATTGCTTGCTGAATCTAACAGGTGGCCCCGGAGGGGAACAGGCTTGGGCTAAATTTGGCCTGCAGCTGAACCCCTCTCAGGACTGTGCCACTGGACACCTACTTTACAAATCCACACTAATAAGACCGAGAGAATTAGGAGCTTTGCTTAGTACATAGAAATAGCCACAGAAAGGCAGCCAAAATGAGAAGACAAAGAAGCAGAAACTATATGAGAGAACAGAACAGAGATCCAGGAATATTGGAGGCAAGCAGTCTAACAAATGCGGAGTTCAAAACACTGGTTATAAAGATGCTCAATGAAGTTAGGGGAAGTGTAGATAAATTCAGTGAGAATGTCAACAAAGAGATAAAAAACATACAAATGGAAATGGAAACTATAAAAGAGAACCAATCTGAAATGAAGAACACATTATCTGAGATGAGAAGTTTATTAAATGGAATAAACCAAGTAAATAAAGAAGAGGATCAAATGACCTATATAGAGAATGGGAAAGCCAAGTACACTCAATCAGAATAACAAGAAAAAAGAAGCCAAGACTATAATAATAATAATTTAAGGTAAAAATATCTATGTCACAGGGGTACCTGAAGAGGGAGAACAAGAAGTCGAATATATATTTGAACAAATAATGATGGAAAACTTTTCTAACCTGGTGAAGGAAATAGACATAAAATCTCAGCATGCTCAAAGAGTCCCAAAAACCAGGGATCCAAAGAGTCCCACACCAAGACACATGATAATTAAAACGCCAAAGGTTAAATACAAAGAAAGAATATTAAAAACTGCAAGAGAAAAGCAGATAGTTATCTATAAGGTAACACTCATAAGACTGGCAGCTGATTTCTCAAAAGAAACTATGAAGGAGAAAAAGGCTTGGCAAAAAATATTCGACAGGAGGAAGACCCAGGGTCTACAACCAAGAATACTTTATCCAGCAAAGCTATCATTTAGAGTTGAAGGACAGATAAAGAACTTCCCAGACAAAAATAAGCTAAAGGAATTTATCATCATCAAGCTAGTAGTACAGGAAATGTTGGAGGGACTTCTGTAAGAAGAAAAAAATCATGTATCAAAAACAGGAATAAAGAATGGTAACAACTACATTCCTATCAATAAGTATCTCAAATGGAAAAGATTTAAGTGCTCCAACTAAAAGATAGAGTGGATGAATGGATAAGAAAACAAGACCCCTACATGCTGCCTACAAGAGACTCACTTCAGAATAAAAGATGCACACAGACTAAAAGGAAGGGGATGGAAAAAGATATTGCTTTGATGAACCTAGAAGGTATTTAAGTCAAACAGAGAATGATAAACACTATACGATTTCACTTATATGCAGAATCTAAGAAATAAAAAGAACAAACTAATTAAAAACAGACTCACAAATATAATGGACAATTTGGTGATGACGGGGGGGGCATTTGGGGGGCTGAGAGAGAAATGGGGTGAAGGCTTAAAGAAGTGCAAAAAGTAGTAGCTGATGATGGTCACGAGCACAGCACAGCATAGGGAATGCAGTTAGCATTAATATGTTCGCTAGGTCAGGGGAGGGAGGAAGCAATTGGGGGGATCATTTTATGATGTCTAACTAATGTACTGTATACTTGAAACTAATTAAAATAAATAAATTTAAAAATATGTTTCTCCATTTTGTTTCTATCTAATCCTACAGATTTCTCTGCTTTGCTTTCTTCTGCCTGCTTAGTCTGCCACCAGTGGATGGCATGTAACCTCCATTATGATTTCTCCTTTGATTCTAAATGTATAAAATGAGCTACAAAATTTCTGCTCCCTGGAACACTTTCTCAATCCATTGAACTTTGTTTCCAGGCATGTCCTCAAAATTTTGGCCCAAATAAATTTTTATAAGACTTTTTTACAGGTTTGGATGTTCTTTCATTGACATTTACTTATTATAGTTGACAGTAATGTAGAGTAGAGGCAAGATAACTAAATCTTAAATCAGCTACATTCAGAGACTAAAATATGCTGATCAACTCTGCAGCCAGAACAGGAGGAAATCTGCAGAACAAAGAAAGACTCCTGCTGGGATTGCTAACAACCTATTTCCCCACACCTGAGGGGGAAACAGGAAAAGAGTTTAAATGGTGCCCTACACAATAAAATAGTTCATTCTCTATGGCTAAAACCATAGAGAATCTATGGATCAAAGTCTGGGAATTGCAAGCAGGCCTTTCACACTACATATTCTTATATTTTCACTCTATATACTCTTCCCTTTCCTCACTGTATGTCCATGCCGTCAAAAGAAAATGGGTAAACAAAGTCTTTAAACTGTAATCCATAGAAACTACAAATGATGTATAAACTGAATTTTCCAATACTCAGGGCTTTTTCCTTGTCTTGGCTTTTTGTCTTTGCTTTCTCTTGTCTTTGCCTTTTCTGTCTATGGAGTGTTCCCCCTTCTCTAATAGACTTTCATTTTCACTCTAACTCTGGTATGTGCTTTAATTCTTTTTTTGTGCTCAGCACATAACCTTTTTTTCCTCTCAGTGCAGCATTTGAGTTTCCCACACTCGGGGGAATTTGTCTTGTCCTGCTACAAAGGGATTCTAAAGAAGATCACCCATCACTAGGTACAAACAGGAGCCCAGAGAGACCCCTCCAGTTCCCTGCTACACATTCGGTGATCTTAGGTGAGTTTTCTCTCTAAACCTGAATCTCTCTTTGCTTGAGATAGCAGGTCCTGACTTTATTTGAGCAGTGCTTAGAAAATCCTCAAGGTGGCATAATAGTATAAGGATCGAGATAACCCAGGCTAACCAGTAAGGGTTGAGGCAGCCAAGGGACAGGAGAAAAATGGGTGGCTGCTTCTAATTTCAGATTTTCAATTATAAATACTCACTGTGAATCTGAACAAAATCTTTGCTAGTTAAATGAGAGACTGAGCTTATTCAGCTCTGAAAAAAGGGATGTCTACTCCCTCCAGCCCAAATTTTCAGTATTAGAATCTTTGTGGAGGTGACTGAGGAATGTACAGACATGAAGTAGCCCTATAGGGAACTCCAAGACACTGTAATTAAAAAGTGACTTGTCTAGAGATGCACGCATAAAGGTTGGTTACCTAGCACTCCAAGTCCTCATGGTTATTAGACAGCTGAGGAGAGAAAACAAGACAAGTAAGAGAGTTTAAGTGACCCAGGAGGTGACCTTACAATCCCTTTAATACTCCTGCAGGATATATTTACAATTTGTACAAATCATTAATTTGCCAGTATCTGTAGGAATGGGGAGATTTAATAAAAGCGATTCAGCTTAAAATGGCTAATTGAGGCTTCTTTGATACCTCTAAAATGATTTTTCTGTGTGCAAATTTGGCTAAATGAAGCATCTAAATGATACATAATAGATTATCTTCTGTTCAGGAAGTTAAAAACAAAATTTTAGGGCCTGTCTCTGAACAAAAGTCTTCTGAAACTGATAAATGCCAATGCCCCATTCCTCTCCCTCTTCAGCTGCTCCACTGTATCCTTTGCTTTTTGAACTTCCTTGTCTGGACTTGTCTTCCCCATCCTTTCCCCACCCCTTTCTATCTCCCCTATACCTTCCTCATCAGCACCCTCTACTTACCCAGGGGAAACCAAAAATAGAAAGGCAGTCCAGGAGAGACCAGAAAACCTAGAAATTCTGGCAGATCACTTCAGAGAAAAGCCAGTCTCAGGCAGAAGATAACCCAATTGCTTATGTTCCTTAGATTTCCCCCACCAACTCCAAGAGCCTGATGGGTTCATCAAGGAGTTTAACTGTTGGAACACATGATCCTGGCTTCTTGACCTATTCCAGCTAGTACTCTTACTCATTTCTGAGAGCAAAAGAGCAATACATTTCACTGGGAAACTCATATAGGGGATGAATTTATGGCTCCAGCAATAAGCAATCAGGCAAGACCTTTTATTGTAAAAGCCCAGATCATTTTAAGAAGGATTGTAGAAAACTGAAATGGGATTTAGAAAGAGAGACAAAGAAGCAATCATGGGGCTGCTCCAAAGATTCCAAGAGGGCATTTCTCCTCTCATTACCAATTCTTAAGAAGAAATTAAAATCACCATCGAAGGTGAAACTACCGAGGCCCTTACAGATACTGGGGCTACTTATATATTGTCAATCACACCCAGTTAACATGCCCTCTCCCTCAGGGCAAAGCTTTTCATCAGCCAATATCTATTTTTAAGTTAGAACCTATTTCCTTCTATCCAGGGAATGTCAGAGACAAAATACATTATTGTTAGTTAAATCAGCTTTGATTCACCTGATAGGATGAGACTTGCTTGAAGCCCAGGACGTTCACATATCTTTTTTTTTTTTCCCAGAAATGTATTTAGAACTAAATGAATAAGATGCTGAACCAATTGAAAAAATAATGATTTTAAAGGAATATCCAAAAGAGAAAAGCTAATAATTTGATGCAGGAGATTCCTATGGGACTCTGGACTCTTTTCAGTAAAGATGTTGCAAGATTAAGCCACCACTCTTATCCAAGTAACTATTGATAATACTTCATCTCTACTTGATATTTGTCAATATTCTTTAAGATCTGATATACTAGCTGGAATTAAGATTACTCAAGAAAAGGGGTTTATAATTCCATGTATGAGCCCCAGTAGTTCTCCTTTCCTTAAGGAGATTTGTACAGGATCTCAGAGCTATACATAAAAGTTATTCCCAGACATCCTGTGGTTCCAAATCCACATACCCTAATAGCACCCATTTCTGTGGACTGACAATATTTTTCAGTAATAGATTTATGCAGTGCCTTTTTCAGCATCCTTGCCTTTACTTGGGAAAATCACTGGTTTACTTGAACAATAATGTCCCAGGGGTGTACAGAGAGTCCCACATATTTCTCTTAGATACTAAAGGCTTATCTGAATGATGATAAATTTCCAAGAAATTCCACTCTAATCCAGTATGCAGATGGTTTACTTTTATGCTCTAAGACATATTAGACTCCCAAGAAGACACTATTTACCTATTACAATAGCTGGTCATAAAGAGACATAGAGTCTCAGAGGACAAGCTTCGATTCTGTTTACCTTGGCCAAATAAAATACCTTGGCCATCTCATATTTAAGATTGGCTAGTAATTAACTCTGAAAGACTCTGAGGAATTCTATTCTCACGACAACACAACAACTACAGCCACAGCTTAGAGGGTCCCCAGGTCTGACTGGATACCATCGTGATCGGTCACCTAATTTTTCATTAAAGGCCCAGCTTCTATGTACTTTATTAAAACCAGATTGACCTGGCATAATCTAATGAGACACTGAAGAAAAATAAGCTGTAAAAACTCTAAAGAAAGAGTAAATAAAGCTCCTGCATTGGGGCACCCTCATTATAAACTCCCTTTCTTCCTTTTTTTTTTTACATGAAAATAAAGAAAATGCTTCAGGAGTTCTAACTTGGAAACACGAAGATTATCACAGCCCTATAGGATATTACAGTCAGCAATTGGACTCAGCAGCCAAAACCACCTCCTTTCGCACACACATGACAGCCGTCTCTGCCACAGCCACGTTATGCAAACAAACAGAAGAGATCGTTATGGGGCTCTCCTTTATGTTCCTCATCCTGTTGAATCTCCACTGAACGAACAATCATCACACTCAACACTTCTGATAGTTGACTGGCTTTTTATGAAGTACTCTTGCTTTCTGTGCCTAATGTTGCTTTAACTCAATGTGGCAGACTTACTTCAGTAACTTTGCTACTGTCTTTGCAGGATGGAGACACCCACGAATGTGTTTTCCTCACTGACCACCTTCTTGCTCCTAGGAATGGTTTGCATGAAACTGCTATTTATATATAACGCTGACTGAATGGTTTACAGTTGGGTCTTATCTGAGGAAGAACAGGGATACTGCCGAGCAGGATGTGCAAAACTTCCATGGTGGACATAACTGAAGGTACTTATTTACTTGAATAAAATTTGACCAACAAGTTGAATTAATTGCTCTAACCAGAGCTTATCAATTGATCAAAGATCAAATAGCCAATATTTACATTGATAGTCGTTATGTCTTTGGTGTAGCTCATGACTTTGGAACATTGTAGAAGCAGTGAGTCTTCTTAATTTCCTTGAGGCTCCCCACAAAGGATGGAAAACAGGAATTATTAGAGCCACACAGCAATTGAAACAACTGGCAATTATCAAAATTCCAGGGTACTCTAAAGCTGTCATCATGGAAGAAGTGATGACAGAAGCATGGAGGAGTGAGAGATGTCCCAAGATCTCTCCCCTTGAACATCTAAAACAAACAAATGACATCTAATCTGCACACAAGCACATCTGCGAATAAGAGTTACTAGAGGTCAGAATCGAGGGAGTCAGGTGGTAGACTTGGAGAAACAAAAAAGCTGCCTCTTGCAGCCTGAGCTCCCTGCAGGAGGAGGGGAAGGAACAAGATGAGGTGGGTTCCCTGAGAAGCCCTCCCTGAGAGAGCTGTGAGTGCCACTCAGTAGCAGTGCCCAGGGATCAGGGCAGAAAGCAGAGAAATGGGGGAACACAGGGAAACAACAGCTGATTATTACCAGCCATGGTTGAAAAACACGAGGCTGAGCCACAGCCCTCATCCTCCAACCCAAAGGGCACCTCCTCGCATACCCTTCAAGAACAAAAACACCGCGGAGCCCCAAGAGAATCTGAGCAAATGCTACCAAAACTGAAACTGTCACTAACAATGACAGGGACTGAGACTGAAGCTAGTGATCATGATTGAATATTTATAAGAAAATAAAAAGCATATTAAGACTTTAATATAAAGCAGGTATCCAAGAGGCTTAGACACCACCTACTGGAAACCAAAAGAAAAGAGCCTTCTTAACAGGCTAAAGAGACTTTTATATAATAAATCTTTTGAGGGGAGAGGAGAAGCAGAAAACACTTACATTAATGCCCAGGCGGAGAAATAGTCCATTAAACAGCATAAACAACCAAGGTGACAAGGCAGCTCAGAAAGCAAGAGAAAAATCTCCAGAAAATAAGCTTAAAGACAGAAATATGCAACTTAATGACAGAGAATTCAGAATGGTACTTCTGAAATAACTAAATAAGATCCAAAATAATTCATATCAACAATTTCAGGAATTGAAAAAACAACCAGATCAGCAGAATGAGTTTTTTTAGCAAGGTCATTAAAACTCTAATAAAGAACCAAATGGAAGGTGTGGAGATGAAGAACACACTAAAATAGATGAAGCATAAAATACCAAGCTTGAGAAATAGAGTCGACAAAATGGAGGAAAAGAACAGTGATATTGATGACAGAAATTTAGAAATAAATTAGAATAAAGAAGAAAGATTGCAGAATGAAAAATAATGAAAGAGGATTCGGAGGAAATGTTGAGGAGTGAGAGACGTCCCTAGATCTCTCCCCTTGAAAAAACTATAAGCTGAACATCTAAAACTCAACAAAAAACACCAAAACTGCACACCAGCACGTCCGAGCATGGGATCTGCGCATAAGAGCTATCACGGGTCAGAACCCTGGATGTCGGGTGGTGGACTGGGAGTAATAAAGAAGCTGTATAACATGGAAGAAGGAGCTCCCTGTAGGAGGAGGAGGAGGGGTGAAGGCACAGTGACTTTACTGAACAACCCTGCCTGGAAGTGCTGGGGCTTGTACGCAGCCGACCAGAGGGCCCAGTTATCAAAGCAGAAAGTGGAGATGCGGGCAGGACCTCAGAGAAACAACAGCTGATTTTTGCCAGCCCTGGTGGCAAAATGGAGGCTGAGCTGTAATCCCCAACCCCCAACCTAGAGGGCACCTTCCCCCATACCCTCTGAGACTGATCACCTCGGAGCCCTAGGGGAATCTGAGCAAATGCTGCCCAGACTGAAGCTACCTCTCACAGCCTCCAGAGCTCCCTGCAGGAGGAGAGGGAGGGGAGAAGTAGTGTGAGTTCCTGCAACGAGTTTCCTGAATAGCTCTGCCTTGGAAAGCTGTGAGCTGTGGCTGGCCAGCTTCAGGGCACAGTCATCAAGGCAGAAAGCAGAGAAGCGTGGCAGGACTGCAGAAGAACAACAGCTGATTTTTGCTGGCAAAGGTTGCAAAACTGAGGCTCAGCTGCAGCCCCCAACCTCCAACCCAGAGGGCCCCTCCCCCCATATCCTCCAAGACTGATCACCCTGGAAACCCAGGAGAATCTGAGCAAACTACTGAAACTTCTAGGGATCCTAGAGGCTTAGACGCCACCTACTGGAAACCAAAAGAAGAGCACCTTCTTTGCAGGAGGCTAAAGAGAAATCTTTACTTAATAAATCTTCTTTCTGGAAAAACAACAGAATACACTTCCATTAATGCCTAGGCAGAGAAATAGTCCATTAAACATCATGAGCAATCAAGGTGGCAATGCATCTCAGATAGGAAGAGAAAAATCTCCAGAAAATAAGCTTATAGACATAGAAATATGTGACTTAAATGACAGAGACTTCAGGATGGTACTTCTGAAAAAACTCAGTGAGATCCAAAACAAATCATATAAACAATTTCAGGAATTGAAAAGAAAAACTAGATGAGCAGAGCAAGGAGATTGAGACCCTCAAGAAGAACAGAATAGATATTCTGGAGATGAAGAACACACTGCAAGAGTTGACAATGAAATAGCAAGCCTTGAAGACAGAAATCTAGAAATAAATCAGAAGGAAGAAGAGAGAAACTGAATTAAAAATACTGAAAGAAAAATACAAGAACTAGCTGATACCATCAGGAGAGGAAACATAAGAGTAATGGGCATTACAGAAGGTGAGGAAAAGGAGCAGGGTCTAGAAAGCATTTTCAGACAAATAGTTGACGAGAATATCCCAAATTTAAGGCATGAGCTGGAGCTTGGAATTCAAGAAGTCAACAGAATACTCAATTATCTCAACCCAAAAAGGCCTTCACTAAGACACTGTCTATTAAAGTTATCAAAAATCAATGACAAAGATAGAATTCTCAAGGAAGCCAGGAAGAAGAAAACGGTAACCTATAAAAGAAAACCCATTAGATTATCATCGGAGTTCCCAGCACAGACCTTACAAGTCAGAAAGGAATGGAACCAAATATTTATAAACTATTAAGAGAAAGGAACTACCAGCTTAGAATAATGTATCCAGCTAAGTTTTTCTTTAGATATGAAGGAGAAATAAAGACTCTTCAAGACATAGTGAGAATTGAGAGAATTCTCCACTATGAGGCCTGCATTACAGGAAATACTGAAAGAGGTCAGCTCATCTAAAACAAAATAACAACAACAGCAACAACAACAAAAATATATAATTAGGAGTAAAGTGACTGTCGGGCAAAAAAAAAAGCAGAGGAGTGCAACCCTTATTAAGAGCAAGGCATTATAGCTTAAATAATACGAAGTTAATTGTTATAACAAGATAGTAATGAATGTTCAGCATACATAGAGACAAATTGAGACAACAATGACTGAAAAGGGGAGGTGTCAAAGATCCAAATTCGCAAAGGGGAATGGAGATAAGGCATGCACAGAAAATAGATGACTATATATACAACTATCCTTTACATATTCGTAATGGTAACCACACACCAAAGATTAGAACCAATGTATATAACATAAAACCAGAAGAACCAGAGGGGAAACCCATGAAAGCCAACTTAAATAAAGAAAACAGAAACACAAAGACAAGGAAGCAATGGAAACACCGAGCTACCAGAAAGCAAAAGATAAAATGGCTATAAGAAGACTTCGTATTTCAATAATTGCCCTAAATGTAAATGGATTTAACTCACCAATAAAAAGGCACAGAGTTGCAGAATGGATCAAAATACAAAACCCAAAAATATGCTGCCTCCAGGAGACACATTTCAGCTCCAAAGAAAAATATGGACTGAAAGCGAAAGGGTGGAAAATGATATTTCAAGCAAATGGCATTCAGAGAAAAGTGGGAGTAGCAGTACGATATCAGATGTAATAGATTTCAAAATAAAAAAGTTAAAGAAAGATACTGAGGGACACTTCATAATGATAAAGAGAGTCATACACCAAGAAGACATAACACTTATTAATATCTATGCTCCCAACCAGTGAGCTCCGAAATATGTAAAGCAATTACTAACAGAACTAAAGGGAGAAACAGACCAAAACACCATCATAGTAGGGGACCTAAATACTCCACTGTTGAATATGGACAGATCATTCAAACAGAAATCAATATGGACATAACACCCTTAAATGACACTTTGTCCAACTGGACGTAGTTGACATTTATAGAGCCTTCCATAGCAAAACGGCTTCTTCTCTAGTGCACATGGAACATTCTCAAAAATCGATCACATACCAGGACACAGAGATAGCCTCAACAAATATAAAAGCGTTGAAAGCATACCAACTATATTCTCTGATCATAATGCTTTGCAACTAGAGATCAACTGTAAAAAGAAATCAGGAAACCACAAATACATGGAGATTAAAAAACATGCTAATGATGAAAATCTGGGTCAGAGAAGAAATAAAAACAGAGATCAAGAAATACATAGAAATGAATGATAATGATAGTACAGCATATCAAAACTTTTGGGACATAGCAAAAGCGGTCATAAGAGGAAAATTCATATCATTACAGTCCTACCTCCAAAAATAAGAATGAGCCCAAATAAACAACCTAACACTTCATCTTAAAAAACTAGAAAAGAAAGAATAAATGAAGCCTAAAGTCAGCAGAAGGAAAGAAATCGTCAAAATTAGAGCAGAAATAAATGAAATTAAAAACAAAAACAGTAAATAAAAATAAAGAAAACAGAACTAAATGCAAAGACCTTGGACTTAAAAAGGATTTTATGAATTTGACCTCAAAGGCAAGGGAAGTAAAAGCGAAAATAAGTGAATGGAACTATATCAAACTAAAAAGCTTCTACTCAGCAAAAAAACATCAACAAGGTAAGGAGACAACCAGCTGAATGGGAAAATATATTTGCAAGCAACGCCTCCAATAAGGGCCTAATATCCAAAATATTCAAAGAACTCATATGACTCAATAACAACAACAACAACAACAAAACAAATGATCCAATCAAAAACTGGGCATATGACCTGAATAGACACTTCTCCCTAGAGGGCATACAAATGGCCAACAAATATATGAAAAGATGCTCAACATTGTTAGCTATTAGGGAAATGCAAATCAAAACTACAATGAGATACCATCTCACACCTGTTATAGTACTGCAAATTGGTACAGCCACTATGGAAAACAGTATGGAGGTTCCTCAAAATCTAAGAATTGATCTACCATACGATTCAATCCCTCTACTGGGTATTTACCCCAAAGACTTGAAAACTCATATTTGAAAAGATATTTGCACACCAATGTTCATAGCAGCATTATTTACAGTGGCCAGGGCATGGAAGCAACTGAAGCATGCTACAATAGATGATTGGCTAAAGAAGCTGTGGTACATATAGACAATGGAATATTACTCAGCTATAAGAAAAGATGAAATACTGCCATTTGCGACAACATGGATAGACCTCGAGATAATCATGCTCAGTGAAATAAGCCAGACAGAAAAGTTGAAAACCACATATCACTTATATGTGAGATATAAACCTAAAAGCAACAAATGAACAGGACAAACAGAGACTCATGGACATGGACTATAGACTGGTTACCAGAAGGTAGGGGGTAGGGGAGAAGCGGGGAGGTAGCTGGGGTAAATGGGGTCAAATATAGGGAGGTAGGGGGAGGGTGAAGTGGGTAAAGGGAAGCGGAAAGAAACTGGACTTTGGATGGTAAACACACAATAGAATATACAGACGTCAAATTATGATGTACTCCTGAAAATTATATAATTGTATTAACCAATGTTTCTCCAATAAACTTAATTAAAAAAATCAAATGGCTATCACCAAACAGCAAAAAAAAAAAAAAAAGAGAAAAAAGGAAAAAAAAACAACAAAAAAAGAAAATAACAAATAAAAAAAGAAATTGAAGAAGATACAAAGAAATGGAAAGATGTTCCCAGTTCTTTGATTGGGAGAATCAACATAGTTAAAATTACTTTATTACCTAAAGCATTATACCAATTTAATGAAATCTGCATCAAAATACACAATGCAAAATATATATGCTTAGTGTTTAGTTGTACATTTAAAACTTACTAGAATTTGTTAATCAATGTCACCATAATGAAAAAATAAAATAATTATAAAATAGTTCAGTAATCCATTCATCAATAAAGGACTAAAAATTCAAAAATTATAAAAAAATGAAAAATAAAACTGTCATCATGGAAGCAAAGGGGAATCATTTAGCTAACCTTGCAGTTAAACAAGTAGCAGTAAGTAATCAAATTTTCCAGACCCAAGAATGTTCCTTACTCCCTATTAAATCAATAAAAGGCTCATTTTTACAGCTTCAGTGGACAGCTGAGGAAGGACAAATGGAGGTGTGGCAACAAAAGTGGAACCTTTGACCCAGGCAAAGAGATGTGGCTTGGACCAAGTTAGAACCATGTTACTCTAGGAGCTTAATTGCCTGCATGTCCATATGTGCATGAACTAAAACTGGGTCCTGAAAAAGATGATTCCAAGGAATAAATGATACCCCTGGAGACCTTCCCCCACTGCAGCTTCAGAGTGAAGAGCAGAGGTCCTATCCGTCCCTCACAAAACCCAGAGCAACCACTTCAGGACCCCAGGGGCATTTCTCAGTTCCTTTAGGTCCATTTTATCCAAATGCCACCATCTCAAGGATACAAACATGTGTTAGTTATGATTTGTACATTTTTTCACTGGGTTGAGGCATTCATTTCTTTGCAGAAGAGCCACAGCCTTAATGAGAGGTAAATTCTTATTAGAAAAAAAATTCCCATATGGGGACTTCTCTCTTAATTACATAGTAACTAAAGGACTCTATTGTGTGAATGGTTCAATCCGTTTGCAATGTTTGGCCTGCTCTACATTTTCATTTTACTTATCATCCCTGGCCCTTTGGACTGATGGAACGTACCAATGGTATAATCAAAACTTAACTAGCTTAAATTTCAGAAGCTTTGATCTCCCCTGACTGAAAGCGCCCCACCCTCCATTAGTGCTCCTCAGCCTGGGATATCCCCTTTGGGTAAACATAACCTTTCTCTTTATTAAATAGTCATTGGTCACCCTGTGCATCTGGATGAAGTGGACATTCTACATCATTGCCATTAATCGGCTCAAAGCAATTGATAAATGAGTAACTGATTCACCTTGCAGTGTGCTCCTGGGAGATGAAGACTTCAAAGACCATGGCTTATAACCAGCTGGTTCTATTTACTGGAAAGCATCAAATAAAAGACCCTTCAATCTCATTGGAAGAGACCTTAAGATATTAGTAACTAATTCACATGTAGCTAAACTTAAAGGGGTAAGATTCACATATCTTACTTAAAAAAGGCACCTAACCACAAATGGACATCTACCCCTGTCTCTGACACTCACCTCCACCTATGATGGGCACCAAAGGCTTCTTAAAAATGAGAAGCCATCACATCAGAGGTAGACAGCTTACCCAAGACATCAACAAGGCCTGTATACCTATGAATTGATGCTGACCTCAGAAACAATTTGTTTGATTGCCTTTACCTGTCTGCTAATAATTTTAGTCATAATAATAGTTATACTAGTTCTTTTGGCTTTCTCAAACCTCATTCTTATATATTCCAACTAATAATGAGCACTGAAGACATATAAGGTGGCTACTATATTACCAATAATACTCTTTATTTTTTAGCTGAAATAAATGCATATTTATTTCTTTAATTTAATATGTCATGATAATTAATGGTGACTCTTCAAAATTTATTATGGTGATATTGGTTAACGAAATTCAATAAGTTTTAAGTGTACAATTCAACAGTAAGTCATATGTGTCTTCACCACCCATAGTTAGATTTCCTTCTGTCACCACATATTTGACCCTTTTTACCCCATGTACTTCCCCCTTCCCCCTCTCCATTACCCTCTGGTAACCACCAGTCTATTGTCCATATCCATGATTCTCTGTTTGTCCTGTTTGTTTGTTGTTTTAGGGTTATATTCCACGTATTTAAAAACCCAGAGAAACCACTTCTGGCTTATTTAGTGTAGCATGATTATCTCAAGGTCCATCCATGTTGTCCCAAATGGCAGCATTTCATCTCTTCTTATGGCTGAGTAACATTCCCTTGTATATATGTACCACAGCTTCTTTATCCAATCATCTATTGAAAGACACTTCAGTTGCTTCCATGTCCTGGCCATTGTGAATAAGGCTGCTATGATCATCAGTGTGCAAATATCTTTTCAGATATGGGTTTTCAAGTCTTTGGGGTAAACAATCAGTAGAAGGATTGCTGGATTATATGGTATATCAATTCTTAGTTTTTGAGGAACCTCCATACTGTTTTCCATAGTACCAATTTGTAGTCTCACCAGCAGTGTATGAGGATTCCATTTTCTCTGCATCCTCTCCAACACTTGTTATTACTTGTTCTGTTGATAACAGCTATTCTAAGAGGTGTGAAATGGTATCTCATTGTGGTTTTGATTTGCATTTCCCTAATAGCTAGTGATGTTGAGCATCATTTCATGTTTGATGGTCATGTATGTTCTCTAGGGAGAGTGTCTGTTCAGGTCGTCTGCCCAGTTTTTGATTGGATCATTTTGTTGTTGTTGTTGTTGTTATTGAGTTGTATGAGTTCTTTGTATATTTTGAATATTAGGCCCTTATCAGAAGTGTTGCTTGCAAATATATTTTCCCATTCAAATGGTTGTCTCTTTACCTTGTTGACAGTTTCATTTCCTGAGCAGAAGCTTTTCAGTTTGATGTAGTCCCATTCATTTATTTTTGCTTTTACTTCTCTTGCTTTTGAGGCCAAATTTATAAAATCTTTAAGTCCAAAGTCCTTGAGTTTAGTTTCTATGTTTTCTACTAAGCAATTTATTGTTTCAGCTTTTATATTCAGGTCTTTAATTCATTTTGAGTTAATTCGTGTTTGTGGTGATAGACAACAGCCTAGTTTCATTCTTTTGCAGGTGACTATCCAGTTTTCCCAGCACCATTTATTGAAGAGAATTTCCTTTTTCTATGGTGTATTTTTGGCTCCTTTGTTAAAAATTACTTACCCATATACATGAGGGTTTACTTCTGGATTCATGATTCTGTTCCACTGATCTTTGTTTCTGTTTTTCTGCCAATACCATGCTGTTTTGATTATTGTTGCTTTATACTATAATTTGAAGTTGGGCAGAGTGATACCCCCAGGCTTGTTCTTTTTCTCAGGATGGCTTTGGCGAATCAAGGTCTTTTGTGCTTCTGTACAAATTTGATGATATTTTTGTTCTATTTCTTTAAAAATTGCTGATGGGATTTTGATGTTGATTGCATTAAATCTGTATAATGCTTTATGTCATAAAGGCATTTTACTATGATTATTCTTCTAGCTCATAAACACAAAATACCTTTTATTTTTCTTTGTGTCTTCATCATTTTATTTTCAGGGACATAGTTTTCATTTCATAGATCTTACACATGTTTTGTTAAGTTTATTCCTAGATATTTTATTCTTTCTGTTGTGATTGCAACAGGAATTTTTTTTTATTTCTTTTTCTGACACTTCATTATTAGAATATAGGAAAGCTATGAGTTTTTGAACATTGCTTTTGTATCCAGAAACTTTACTGTATTTGCTTATTGTTTCTAATAGTGTTCTTGTGGAGACTTTCGGGTTTTCTATATAGAGAATCATGCCATCCACAAATAGTGACAGTTTGACTTCTTCGTTTCCTATTTGGATAACTTTTATATCTTTCTCTTGCACTCACTAGGACCACCATTGTTATACTGAATAGCAGTGGCAATAGTGGACAGCCTTGTCTTGTTCCTGATCTTAGAGGGAAGGTTTTCAGTTTTTCACCATTAAGTATAATGTTGGCTGAAGGTTTGTCATATATGGCCTTTATTATGTTAAGTTACTTTCCTTCTATACTGATTTTGTTAAGTGTTTTTATCATAAAATGGGTGCTGCATCTTGTTGAAAACTTTTTCTGCATCTATTGATATGATCATATGATTCTTAGTTTTTAGTTTGTTTACATGGTGTATTACATTAATCAATTTCATATGTTGAACCATCCTTGTGCCCCTGAGATGAAGCCCACTTGATCGTAGTGTATAATCTTTTTAAATGTTGCTGTATTCGATTTGCTAGTATCTTATTTAGGATTTTTGCATCTGTGTTCATGAGAGATATTGGTCTGTACTTTTCTTTGTTTGTGTGTTATCTTTACCAGGTTTTGGTATCAGGGTGATATTGGCCTCATAAAATGAGTTAGGAAGTATTGCCTCTTCTTCAATTATTTGGAAGAGTTTGAGGAGAATAGGTATTAAATCTTCTTTGAATGTTTAGTAGAATTCACTGGTGAAGCCATCAGGTCTTAGACTTTTCCTTTTTGATGATTTCTTTTTAATTTACTTTTACTTTTTGGTAGGTTTTGATGGTTGTTTCAATTTCCATACTTCTGATCAGTCTATTTAGATTTTCCAGTTACTCTTGATTCATTCTAGGAGGTTGTATAAATATAAGAACCTGTCCATTTCTTCTAGTTTACTGAATTTGGTGTTATATACTTTTTCATAATATTCTTGTTTGATCCTTTGTATTTCTGTAGTATCTATCATAACTTCTCCTCTTTCATCCCTGAATTTATTTGTGTCCTTTCTCTTTTTTGTTTAGTGAGGCTAGCCAGGGACTTATCAATTTTATTAACCTTATCAGAGAACCAACTCTTTGTTGCATTTATTTTGTTGTTGTTGTTTCTTTATTGTTCTCAATTTTATTTAAAGCTGCTCTAATTTTGATTGTTTCTTTCCTTCTATTGATTTTAGGTTTCATTTGTTTTTCCTTTTCTAGTTTTTTGAGATGGAGAGTTAGGTTGTTTATTTGGACTCGTTCTTGTTTTTGGAGGTAGGCCTGTAATCATATGAACTTTCCTATTATGACCGCTTTTGATGTGTCCCAAAAGTTTTGATATGTTGTACTATCATTTTCATTCATTTCTGTGTATCTCTTGATCTCTCTTTTTATTTCTTCTCTGTCCCAGTAATTCTTCAGTAGAATGTCATTTAATCTCCATGTATTTGTGGTTTCCTGATTTCTTTCTGCAGTTGTTCTCTAGTTTCAAAGCATGATCAGAGAATATGTTGGTATGATTTCAACCCTCTTATAATTGTTGAGGCTATCTCTATGTCCCAGTATGTGGTCGATTCTTGAGAATGTTCCATGTGCACTAAAGAAGAATGTATAAGCAGCTGTTTTGGGATAAAATGCTCTGTATATATCAATTATGTCCAGTAGGTCTAATGTGTCATTTGAAGATGTTTTTTCCTTATTGATTTTCTGTTTGGACGATCTGTCCATATCCGACAGTGGAGTATGTAGGTCCTCTACTATGATAGTGTTTTGGTCTGTTTCTCCCTTTAGTTCTATTAGTAATTGCTTTACATATTTCGGAGCTCAATGATTGGGAGCATAGATATTAATAAGTGTATGTCTTCTTGGTGTATGACTCTCTTTATCATTATGAAGTGTCCCTCAGTATCTTTCTTTAACTTTTTTTATTTTGAAGTCTGTTTCATCTGTTATTAGTACTACTACTCTTGCTTTTCTCTGAATTCCATTTGCTTGAAATATCATTTTCCACCCTTTCGCTTTGAGTCTATATTTTTCTTTGGAGCTGAGACGTGTCTTCTGGAGGCAGCATATGGATGAGTTTTGTTTTTTGATCCATTCTACAACTCTGTGCCTTTTTATTGGTGAGTTCAATCCATTTACATTTATGGTGATTATTGAAATATGAGGTTCTTATAGACATTTTATCTTTTACTTTCTGGTACTTGGTGTTTCCATTGCTTCCTTGTCCTTATGTTTCTGTTTTCTTTATTTTGGTTGGCTTTTGTAGTTTTTCCCTCTGGTCCTTCTCGTTTTATGTTATATACGTCACTTCTGAATCTTTGGCATGTGGTTACCCTTACAAATATATAAAGGGTAGTTACACATATATATGTAATCATCCATTTTCTTCTGCGCATGACTTATCTCCATTCCCCTTTGCTAATTTGGATCTTTGAATTCCTCTCTTTTTCATCATTGTTATCTTATTATCTCAATTTGCTTTCGTGTATGCTGAACATTCATTACTATCTTGTAACAATTCTCTTATTATTATTTAAGCTTATAATGCCCTGTTCTTAGTAAAGATTGCACTCCTCTGCTTCTATTTGCTTGATAGTCACTTTACTTCTAATTATGGTTTTTTTTGTCATTTTGTTTTAGGTAAACTGACCCCTTTCATTATTTCCTGTAGTACAGGCCTCACAGTGGAGAATTCCCTCAATTTTTGTATGTCTGAAAAAGTCTTAATTTCTCCTTCATATCTAAAAGAGAGTCTAGCTGGATATCTTATTCTGGACTGGTAGTTCCTTGCACTTAATAGTTTAAATATTTGATTCTATTCCTTTCTGACTTGTAAGGTTTTCACTGAGAAGTCCGAAGATACTCTAATGGGTTTACCTTTATAAGTTACTGTTTTTTTTCTCTCTGGCTGTCTTGAGAATTCTGTCTTTGTTGTTGATTTTTGATAATTTTAATACAATGTGTCTTGGTGAAGGCCTTTTTGGGTTGAGATAATTAGGTGTTTGATTGATTTCTTGAATTCCAAGTTCCAGCTCATTCCTTAAATTTGGGAAATTCTCATCCACTATTTGTCTGAAAATGCTTTCTATTCCCTATTCTTCTTCCTTGCCTTCAATAATGCCCATTATTCTTATGTTCCCTCTCCTGATGGTATCGGCTAGGTCTTGAATTTCTCTTTCATTCTTTTCATTCTTCAGTTTCTCTCCTTCTTTCTGATTTATTTCTAGATTTCTGTCTTCGATATTACTGATCTTTTCCTTCATTTGGTCGACTCAATTTCCCAGACTTGCTATTCATTTTTCAACTCTTGCAGTGTGTTTTTTTTTATCTCCAGAAGATTTATTCTGTTCTTTTTGCAGTTTTCGATCTCCTTGCTCTGTTCATCTAGTTGCTTTTTCAATTCCTGAAATTGTTGATATGACTCATTTTGGGATTTACTGATTTTTTCCTGAAGTACCATCCTAAATTCTCTATCATTTAAGTTTCATATTTCTATGTCTGTAAGCTTAATTTCTGGAGATTTTTCTCTTTCTTTTTGAGATGCCTTGTCACCTCGGTTGTTCATAGTGTTTAATGGACTATTTCTTTGCCTAGGCATCAATGGAAATGTATTCTTTTTTTCCAGAAAGAAGATTTATTATATAAAGGTCTCTCTTTAGCTTGTTGCAAAGAGGGTGCTTTTCTTTTGGTTTCTAGTAGGTGGCATCTAAGCCTCTTGGATCCTTGCTTTATATAAAGCTTTAAAAATGACTTTTTATTTTCTGATAGGTATTTAATCACTCTTGCTACCCACAATTTCAATCCCTGTCAGTGTTAGCGACAGTCTTGTCAGTGTTTGCTCAGATTCTCCTGAGGATCGCAGTGATCTGTCTCGGAGGGCATGGGGGGAGGGGCCCTCTGGGTTGGGGGTTGGGGGCTGCGGCTCAGCTTAGGTTTTGCATCCTCAGACTGTAAAAATCAACTATTGTTTCTCTGCTGGCCTTTTCTCTGCTTTTTGCCTTGATGAGTGGGCCCTGCAGCCAGCTGGCCATGGGGAGCTCACAGCTATCCCAGGCAGGAATGTTCAGGCAACTTGCCACACGAAGTTGCCACTCTTTCTCCCCTCCTCTTCCTCCTTCAGGGAGCTATGTCGACTGCGAGAGGCAGCTTCTTTATTACTTCCAGTCCACCACCCAACACCGGGGTTTTGACCTATGGTAGCTCTCATGTGCAGATCCCATGCTCAGACGTGCTGGTTTGCAGTTTGGGTGTTTTTTGTTGAGATTTAGATGTTCAGCTTATTGTTGTTTCAAAAGGAGAGATCTGGGGACGTCTCTTTCTCTGTCATGTTTTCAAGAACTCTGTTGTTCTTTCTTCTGTGTTTTTTTCATTTTTAACATTTTATATATTCAATGTTTGGGAAATAATTTTGTCTGAACATTAGTCCTAAAAATTAAAAAAAATGACTAAAATGATTAGTTCAGAATCATCATCCTTCAGAAATTTAAATATTTATCTTTTTTGAATAATACAATAATACTCTTTAATATTTTTATTTCCCCCACTTTATCCTAGGTTTGATGATGTTCTGTTGAACTTTTAACTATACTATTATTATTAATTACTTTTTCACATTACGTATTTTTAAGAAAAATTGAAGCAATCAGAAGAAAACTTCAAGGCAGCTCAGCACTGCATCTCTCCACCTGCCAGCATTGGCCTCACTTACTCTACTTTTCCACCTTTCCTGATAGATAAACTTTTTATACTCTCATCTACAGCCAATTCTCCCACTTCTAACCTAGATCTTATCTGTCTTACCGCCTCAAAGGAAATTGCTCCAGGATTTTATTATCTCCTTTAATTCTCTCTTCCCTGCCCCCATCCTTCCACCCCTGATCTATGGATGTTGCCGTTTCCCCTTAAGAACTGGATCTCTGAAGGCAGGGTGTCTCCTCCCACATGCTTGTGGTGTGCACTCAGGGCCTGGAGCCTCTGGGGCCTGGCGCAACTGGGGTATGGTCCATGGCTCCACCTCGGGTGCAAATCCAGGACCTTCTGCGTGTAAAGCAGACGTGCTAACCACTACACTATGGAGCCAGCCCCCCAAACAGTGCTATTTTTAACCTAATGTAAAATATCTTTACCTACAAAACCTCTCTCCCTAGATCTTTTAATTTTTTCCTCTCTTTTGAAGTAAAATTCTTCAGTTATCTTTGCTTATTCAAATTAATCTTTACCACTGGCTCTTAAAACATCTTCAACCACATTTTACATGACCATACTGAAAATATGTCTCTTGTCAGTCACCACGGACATCCTTGTTGCTAAATCAATATGTTCCTGAATGTTTCACATGACATGAAAGCAATGTTTGCCACAGACAATCACTCTTTGCACTTGAATATTATTTCTTTACTGAACTTCCAGAATACTGTGTTCGTTTTTAGTGGTTGAGGGCAGGTGTCTCACTAAAGATTCAGTTCTAATTGTTATCTTTTAGGCTCTCCATTACTCAATAAACTGGAAATTCAATTTTTCTAGACAATTTTCCTTTTGGGGTTTAAATATAGTGATGTTACATTGTAAATAACAATGCTGATACAAAATAAATGATACTAAGGAGTTTTGGTCAAGATGGTGAAGTTGGTAAATGCTGTGCTTGCCTCTCACAACTGCATCAAAATTGCAGCTAAACTTCAGAGCAAAAATTATTGAGAATCTCCTGAACTCTAGCTGAACGGAAGTCTTATAACTAAGGCTACATAGAGGAGGCCACGTGGAGACCAATAGGAGGGGCAGAGATGCAGAAGAGGCTACTCCCAGACCCACGAGTGGCTATTAAAAATAGGGAGGGATTTCTTGGCTCTGGAGGTTCACCTGGAGGAGTGAAGGGTCTTAGCTGACACCAGGCTTCCAAAAACAAAGAGAAAAGTCTTCACAACTTCTGGCTGTGAAAACCAGTGGAGATTGTGACTGAGGGAGATGGAGGATGGCTGGTGTTCAGGGTGTTTCTTTTAAAAGGCCCATTCAGGGATTTGCTTGCTATTAGCCTTCTTGTTCTGAGCTCCAGCTATGGGGCAGCAGCGTGAAAGATGCTAAGGACATGTGAGAGAAACTGAGTTATCTGGCTTCATGGTGAGGGTTAGAGGGACAGCTTTCTCCCAGACAAAATTGCTGGCAGAAGCCATTTTCCTCTGTTGAGCTGTCCTTCCATCCAGCCTACACATATAGGTTTAGTCCCGATCAACCTGGCTAACATCATTCACTTCACCTTTGTGATTCCCTGAGGCCCTGCCCCATCCAAGATGTGGGCCCACCAAAGCCACTTCCAGTTTTGGCTCTAGTTGTGAACTTTTTATAAACTCTCAAAGGTTCATAAACCCCAGACAAGCTTCGACACGTCCTGTACTTCTGGCTGAGCAGCACCAAGCCCAGCACTAGCAGCAACCAACCTTCGTTTGCAGCTTGTCCTCTACCAGACACTTCTAAACACAGAATAAGTGGAAAACATCTGCAGATCACTTTTTAGCTCATATCAAATGTCCCTGGGCAAGACACAGATAATGGCTGTCCTTGGCCTATAACAGAGACCCACCCAAGAAGACCCAGAATCAACTAGGTGACCAAATTTAGATTACAACAGAGCATCACCCAACCACCTCCACAACTGACACTCAGAGGGAAGAATGGGCAGGCACCAGAACCCTTCTAAAGTGAATTCTGCTCCATAGGGTCAGCCATTGAACAACAGCTCCTCCACTGTAGTCAGGTCCAATCCTCACAACCCATTAGCCTGATTCACGAAGAATATCTGGGGCTCAACTACAATAAGAGAGCACACATAACCTACACAAAGACACACCTAGAGCACCTGGCTCAGAAGAATAGAGACACTGAGTCCCTGGGCCCTACAAGACACCTACTACCTAAGGCCGCTCTACTAAGATCGGGAGACACAGCAGCTCTATCTAGTGCATAGAAACAGACACAAGTAGGCAGCCAAAGTGAGAAGACAAAAAAACATGTCACACAACCCCCCGCCCCGCCCAAAAAGAAGCTTCAGAAAAAAAAACTAAACAAAACGGAGACAAGCGATCTACTAGATGCAGAGTTCAAAACACTGGTTATAAGATTGCTCAATGAATTTAGGGAAAGAGTAGATGAACTTAGTGAAAACTTTAACAAAAAGATAGGAAACATAAAAATAGAAACAAAAACAAACAAAAAGCAGTCGGAAATGAAGAATACAATAATTAAAAAGAAAAATATCTTAAAAAGAATTAACAATAGATTAGATGAAGCAAAGGATTGAATCAGTGACTTGGAAGATAAGATAGCAGAAAATACCCAATCAGAAAAGCAACAAGAAAAAAAGAATTCAAAAAAATTAGGATAATTTAAGAGCCCTCTGGAAAAACATCAAGCACACCACATTGGCATCATACGGACACCAGAAGAAGAGAGAGAACAAGGTAATTGAAAATGTATTTCAAGAAATAGTGACTGAAAACTTCCCTAACCTGGTGAAGGAAATAGACATACAAACCCAGGAAGCACAGAGAGTCCCAAACAAGATGAACCCAAAGAGGCCCACACCAAGACACATCATCAGTAAAATGCCAAAGGTTAAGGAAATCCGAGATGTGATGTGAAGGGATAGCTTTATTGAAAAACCTGCATTTAAGTAGAGCCAAAACAGGTCAAGCCAGTGTCGTTTAAAGTTCAACTCCGAGCCATTCAGAACACTACTCAGTACTTAAACTCCAAAGTAATTTGGGTCTAAGTTACAGAACTGATTAACAAAAGAGGAAGATTTATTCTTGACCTACATAACATCAAATATTACCAAGTAAATCCTGTTCAGATCTTAAATTCGTGCATCAAGATTGAGAAGTTACTGTAAATGTGGTCTGTGAACCTGGATATTATATGATGAGAAACTGTGTCCACAAAAGACTATAAATAAGTTTAAATCTTCCTCCATTTTCAAATCTAAATCAATGGAGTGATGTCAGAAATATAGCGGAGTGAGAGATGTCCCCAGATCTCTCTGCTCGAAATAATAATAAGCTGAACATCTAAAACTCAATGAAAAAACAGACAAACTGCACACCAGCATGTCTGAGTGTGGAAAGTGCACATAAAAGCTACCACAGGTCAGAACTCCAGGAGTTGGGTGGGTAGATTGGAAGAAATAAAGAAGCTGTCTTTTGCAGCCAGGGCTCCCTGTAGGAGTAGAGGGGAGGAGAAGAAATGTGGCGAGTTCCCTAAACAGCTTGCCTAGGAGAGCTGTGAGCTCCATGCAGCTGGCAGCAGTACCCAGGCATCAGGATAGAAAGCAGAGAAGTGGAGACGGCAGAGAAGCAGGGACGGCAGAGAAACAACAGTAGCTTATTACCAGCCACGGTTTCAAAATGCAAGAGTGAGCCACAGGCCCATTCCCCAACCCAGAGGCCCCTTCCACCATATCCTTTGAGACTGAAGACCGCGGAGCCCCAGGGGAATGTGAGTAAATGCTACCAAAACTGTTGCTAACACTGACAGCGACCGAGACTAAGGGTAGCAAGCATGATAGAATATCTTTTTTTTTTTAAAGGCATTAAAAGACTTTATATAAAGTAAGGGTATAACAGACTTAGATGCTGCCTAATGGAAACCAAAAAAAAAAAAAAAAAAAGGCCTTCTTTGCAACAGGTTAAGGACAGATCTTTCTATAATATATTTTTCTGTTAAAAAAGCAGAATACACTTCCATTGATGACCAGGCAGAGAGAGAAATAGTCCATTAAACATCATGAACAACCAAAGTGACAAGACATCTCAGAAAAAAAGAGAAAAATCTCCAGAAAGTAAGTTTATAGACATAGAAATATGCAACTTAAATGACAGAGAATTCAAGATGGTACTTGTGAAAAAACTCAGTGAGTTCCAAAATGAGTCATATCAACAATTTCAGGAATTGAAGAAACAACTAAATGAGCAGAATGAGTTTTTTAGCAAGGAGATTGGAACCCTCAAAAAGAACCAAATAGAACTCTGAAGATGAAGAACACACTGCAAGAGATGAAAAATGAAATAGCAAGCTTGAGAAATAGAGTGGACCAAATGGAGAAAAGGATCAGTGATATTGAAGACAGACATCTAGAAATAAATCAGAAGGAAGAAGAGAGAACCCAAAGAATGAAAAATAATGAAAGAGAAATACAAGAACTAGCTGATATCATCAGGAGAAGAAACATAAGAATAATGGGCATTATCAAAGGGGAGGAAAAAGAGCAGGGATTAGAAAGCATTTTCAGACAAATAGTTGATGAGAATTTCCCAAATTTAAGGAATGGGCTGGAACTTGCAATTCAAGAAGTCAATAGAACACCCAATTATATCAACCCAAAAAAGCCTTCAGCAAGACACATTGTACGAATATTATCAAAAATCAATGGCAAAGAAGGGATTCTCAGGACTGCCAGGGAAAAGAAGATTGTAACCTATAAAGGAAAACCCATTAGATTATCCTCGAACTTCTCAGCACAAAGCTTACAAAGCCAGAAAGGAGTAGAATCAAATATTCAAAGTATTAAATGAAAGGAACTACCAGCCAAGAATAATGTATCCAGCAAAGCTCTCCTTTAGATATGAAGGAGAAATAAAGACCTTTCCAGACACAAAAATTGAGGGAATTCTCCACTAAGAGGCCTGCATTACAAAATATTGAAAGGGGTCAGCTCACCTAAAACAAATGACACACACACACACAAACATAATTAGGAGTAAGGCAACTAGCAGGCAGATAGAAGCAGAGGAGTGCAATGCTTACTAAAAGCAGGGCATGAAAAACTTAAACAATAAGAAGAGATTGCTATAGCGAGATAGTAATGAATGTTCAGCATATACAGGGAAAAAATGAGACAGTAATGTCCAAAAAGGGGAAGATTCAAAGATCCATATTTGCAAAGGGGAATGGAGATAAGGCACACGTAGAAGAAAATGGACGACTGTATGTATATAACTATCCTTTACGTATTTTAACGGTAACCATACGCCAAAGATTCAGAATTGAAGTATATAGCATAAAAGAAGAAGGACCAGAGGGAAAACCTACAAAACCCAATCAAAATTGTAAAAAAACAGACACTAGGACAAGAAAGCAATGCAAACACCAAGCTATCAGAAAGCAAAAGATAAAATGGCTATAAGACTTCATATTTCAATAATCACCATAAATGTAAATGGATTGAACTCATTAATAAAAAGGCACAGAGTTGCAAAATGGATCAAAAAAAAAAAATACCCAACCATATGCTGCCTTCAGGAGAAACATCTCAGTTCCAAAGACAAATACAGATTCAGAGTGACAGGGTGGAAATGATATTTCAAACAAATGGCATTCAGAGAAAAGCAGGAGTAGTGATACTAATGTTGGACAAAATAGACTTCGAAGTACAAAAGGTAAAGAAAGATATTGAAGGACACTTCATAATGATAAAGGGAATCATGCACCAAGAAGACATACACTTATTAATATCTATGCTTTCCATCAGGGAGCCCCAAAATATATAAAGTAATTACTAACAGAACTAAATGGAGAACCAGATCAAAACACTAACATAGTAGGGGACCTAAATACCCCACTGTCAGATATGGACAGATCATCCAAACAGAAAATCAATAAGGAAATAACATCCTTAAATGACACATAAGATCAACTGGACATAAATAACATTTACAGAGTCTTTCATCCCAAAATGGCTGCTTATACATTCTTCTCTAGTGCACATGGAACATTCTCAAGGATTGACCATATACTGGGACACAGAGGTAGCCTCGACAAATATAAGAGGGTTGAAATCATACCAACATATTCTCTGATCATAATTCTTTGAAATTAGAGAACAATTGCAGAAAGAAATCAGGAAGAACCACAAATACATGGAGATTAAACAACATTCTACTGAAGAATTACTGGGTCAGAAAGAAATAAAAAGAGAGATCAAGAGATACAAAGGACAAATGATAATGATAGCACAACATATCAAACTTTTGGAACATGGCAGAAGCAGTCATAAGAGGAAAGTTCATATCATTACAGACCTATCTCCGAAAACAAGAATGAGCACATATGAACAACTTAACACTTCATCTTAAAAAACTAGCAAAGGAAGAACAAATGAAGCCTAAAGTCAGCAGAAGGAAAGAAATCATCAAAATTAGAGCAGAAATGAATGAAATTAAAAATAAAAAAAAATATAGAAAGAATAAATGCAACAAAGAGCTGGTTCTTTGACAAGGTTAATAAAATTGACAAACCCCTGGCTAGACTCACTAAAGAACCAAGACACAAGACACAAATAAACAAAATCGAGGATGAAAGAGAGGAAATTATAATAAACACCACAGAAATACAAAGCATCGTACAAGGACACTATATAAAAGTATATAACACGAAATTTAATAACCTAGAAAAATGGGCCATTACTTAGAAAGATACAACCTTCCTAGACAGAAACAAGAAGAACTAGAGAATCTAAACAGACCAATCAGCAGCATGGAAGTTGAAACAATCATAAAGAGCTACCAAAAAGTAAAAGTCCAAGAACAGATGGCTTCACCAGATCTCTAATCACTATGCTGTACAACTGAAACTAATATATTATTGTATGCCCACTATAATTGGAAAAAAACATTGAATTGTACAATGTAAATATGAGCAACTAATTATCTCTTCAATGAAGCTGGAGAAAACAAGAACCTCACATATGCTGCCTGCAAGAGACTCACTTTAGGTTAAAAGACACAGACACAATGAAAGAAAAGGGATAAAAAACTACTTCACGAAATTAGAAATGAAATAAAAGCTGGGGTAGCAATACTCATACCAGAGAAAATGACTTTAAAACAAAGGCTATAACTGGAGACAAAGAAGGACTCATAATCCCACTTCTGGGTATTTATCAGAAGAAACCCAAAACACTACTTTGAAGGGCCATAAGAGTCCATATGTTAATTGCAGCATTATTTACACTAGCCAACTTATGGAGGCAACCTGGGTGTCCATCAATGGATGACTGGCTAAAGAAGAGGTGGCACATACATACAATGGAATATTACTCAGCCTTTAAAAAGATGAAATCTTTTTAGCTGCTTCGATATGGTTGGACCTAGAGGGTATTGTGCTGAGTGGACTAAGTCAGACAGAGAAAGACAAATGTCATATGATATCACTTACATGTGTCATCTAGAGAACAAGATAAACAAATAAATCAAATGGAAACAAACTCATAGATAGTAACAAACTCAAAGCAGTATTTTGATGGTTGCTGGACTATGGGTGATGTAATGCAACAAAATTTTGTAACTAGAGACAAAATAATTCTACCTGAGCTCCACATTGGATAGATAGACACATGCACATCCATGGCTCAGAAGCAGTTGGTAGTTGCATAGAGGAGATCATGTGCAGTCAGAAATCAGAGCATGAGAAGTTCCAGAAGGCAGGGACACTTAGGGTGGTATGTATCTGAGCAGATGGAAAGTGTCTGTGATAAGAAGGCACAAGAAAGTCTTGTGGCAAGATGACTCTGGTGTCCAGTCTTCTGTAAGTGCGTGCATGTGTGCACATGACATCCCAGCCTTCTGTATATTCATGTAAGTGCATGCACAGTGTATCGCAGTCTTCTGTATTTGCATGCATTTGTGAGCAAAGTGAATCCCAGTCTTTCATGTGTGCACCCCAGTCTTGTGTATGTGTGTGCACGTGTGCACAGTGCAGCCCAGTCTTCTGTATGCACATGCAGGTACGTGCACAGTGAGTCCTAGAATGCCTCATATTTTTAAATTTTAAATTATATTTCTCTCACAGAGCGAGATCATGTGTGACACTCTGGTCATCTTACAACTTGGATTTTGTCCATGAATTACATGTTGATGTTGTTTGAGGTTTTTTTAGTTTATCAATCTCTGTGTTGTAATTAAGCTTAATTTGCTTAGTAATTCCATTGGATTTGAATGCTTTTGCATATCTACTTCAATGAGTTTATAACCAATGATACCTACTGTGTGGAGAAAAATAACCATGGTCAGACTCTCTCCCACAACTGTAGCTAACTTCTGGGAGGAAGAAACTCAGCACTTCTCCCCTTATGTAACCATGTGTCTGATATATATGCTTGGGCTTCTAACTTGGCAGTGTGCTACTATTGTTTAACCTGTGTATTAAAGGTGCCACTCCAGAACTTCTGCCCTGTGAGGCGAGCTGTGCCTTTGCTGGAATAAAAAGCTATGTCGCAGTTGCCTACAGCTCCTCATATTTTCTTCCAGCTTCCTGAGTCTTGTATCCCTTACCTTGGAACTATGAATCTGCAGCAACACATGTACCTACAAAAGGCCTTTTAGTAAGACTTTATTTTTTTTTTCATCCTTTATTTCGAATGATTGTAGGGGAAAGGGAACAATTAGGAGAACATCTGGAGATGATGGATTTTCAGCAGAGGTTAGAAATTGTTAGAGCTTCCAAATATAGGTGATAACCTCATCATATCTGTTCATCTTATTTGGATTTGAAAACTGCAAATCATCTCTCACCAAACAATGAGAGCAGAGCGACAAGCATATTGTGCCCCCCAGCATCCATCTTCTTACATGAATTCTGAATGGCTGTGCACTAGAGAGCACAAGCCCTAATTGCTTCCTTGGGGTCCTTAGTCCCAGTGACACAGAAAGTAAACACATCACATGTCCCTGTCTGTGACTCCTCCATGCTCTCATTATTTCTGAGATAACAGAGTCTTCTTCTTTTAGAAGTTGATGCCCTGTGCTCCTTCCTAGTGTCTGTGCCTTGAAGTCAGGTAAAAGATGTCTGCAGTAATGCCCACCTTTCTCTCCGTGTGTAGCATTCATGGACCTTGTGGCAAAGGCTCTATGGGGAGTAAGGCTCCTTTACAATAAATAAATACATACCTAAATAAAGTGTTCAGTTATTAGTCAGATTTAAGAGAAGCCAATATCCTTGTTTTTCAGTGCTTTTGTCAGATAGGTATTTGTTTTTCTATGTGAATTGATTAAGTGAGTTATCTGCATACAGAGCAAAAACTATCAATCTATTCATTTTATGTCATGGAGAAAGTGCTACCAGGAAAAAATTATTTGAATTTGATACAAACATTGCTAATGATCCTATGCTTTTTCCAGTATGTGAATGCTATTGTGTAGTCAAAGATATCATATGGCACATTTATAATTAGATTAAATGTTCAGGAATTATAAACTGATTTTTAAAAATATTAAGAAAGTGAAATATGAATGGTGTTTCTTGTAAATATAACAAAAGGACTAATTTTAAAAGTGGCCAACTGTACTTTCATCCTTCTCCTTATTCTGTATTATGATCATGTTTAAGGAATTTTCTTGGCAACAAGAAACTGGCAGATAGAACCTTCTGACAAAGCTCCAAGCATGATGCAATACATCTGAGCTCCTTAGCCAGTTTCTGAGTGAAATGCTCCATTGATAAATGCTTTTCAATATATTTAGGTTAACATGATCCATTCACTAGGATCTGCTTTAATGTTAACATAACATAATAGTGAGTCAAAACAATGGGCAAATGAGTATTTCCAAATCATTATTTTATTTTTAGAGTTGACTACGTGTAGTTAAATGGGAGATTGCACAGCAAGGGTGAGATGTGTGTGCATGCGCGCGCGCGTGTGTGTGTGTGTGTGAATTATCTGATGAGATAATCAGAGATAATGGTTATGCTGCTACATAGATGAGACTGATAGGCAGGAACCTACAGAGAACTAAGAGGGGTAAGAACCAGAAAATATGCGTATTTAAGAAAAGAAAGAAATAGGCCTTGGCACTCAGTTTTGGGTAGTTAATTATGTGATCAGTTTGTGTTTCAGTAGAGCTCTTTTTGTCCAGATGCTTATCATATGTGTAATAAAGCTAAAATGAATATATATAAGTATTCTATATACAAGTCTGTGTGTGATAAATGCAAAATGACCGGTAAAGACCAAACAGACAAAAACATTAGAAGCTCACAGAGCAAGGCACATGTTAAAATTTCTGAAGTTTTGATCTAAACTTTCATAGCCTAAAAGCCTTCTGAAGATTTTGATCTGGAAAGAATTGTGATAAGAGGCATGTTTCAATATTTCTACGTATTTTTAGAATCTGAGCTCTGTGATGGTCCCAAGACAGGATGGTTTGACATGGGAGGGGTGAAGGGTGAATTCAAATATGATGCTTAATTTTCAGTTAAGGTGTGTGAAAAAGGGAGGTGCCCTATTGTTCAATAGTCATCCCAGAATGCTGTGTGGTGGACTCACTATTGCACAGATTGAGTTAAAGGTGGCATTATAACAGACATAGATGCACACAGACATGTGAAAATAGAGTTTCATGGTCAAAACAGACAAATCAACTAAACATGAAGCCACAGTGTCATCAGCAAGTGGTGAAGTAATGTGAATAGGTGAGATAGTTGAGAAGTACTGACGAAGAAAGAAGAAAACACATATCAAAAATTGGGAAATGACCCCAATGGGGATGAGGTGGAAGCACAAATTTAGTATAGAAAAGGCAAAAGTTGTCATAGTGGAGAAAGAACAAAATATGCTTAGAATTTCCTAATGAATATAATTTTAAAAATAAAACATGACAATTAACATAGTTTATTTCTTAGCATAATGAGACAGAACGGTAGTGAGTCAAGTTCCTAGGACTGACAGTTAAGAGAATATTTCTAAGTGTCGTGAGTTCTGTTTCAACATAACAAACGCACAGAAAACTAATTTAGGATACTGAGCAACATTTACAAAGTGGTTAATAATAGATTGTATACATATGTGCATTGATAGAATACTCTAGCACTGTGGAATGCAGCGAAGTCATAGCAGAGACATTTCAGATTATAGATTTCAGAATTATATCTTTACAACTTCAGTTAGGACATGATAGCAGAAGATACAGAGAACAGCATGGAAAAAAAAATTTAATAGCGTCAGTTTTAAAAACAGGGGAGCTATATACATGTTCGAAGGCAAAGAGGTAAGAAGTGGAGAAGTCAGAGTTAGAGATAGTGTGAATACACAAAATTAGCCAATGACAGAATTCCCAGGGAAGGCAGGAGAAAGATAATAATATAAAGATGAGAAAAGGGTAAGGGCTTAAATTGGAGGTGATTATTTACAGTTCTAAGGGAGGACTGCACTGTTTGCCTCTGTAAGGTCAACACCCAGGAGAGATGATAAAAGTACAGATTTCTATGCAATCTCACATATTTCCTTGCTCCAGCATATTTTTCTTTTAAAGGTAATGCAATGAAAAGTGATGGTCATTCTCAATACCAGCTCTTTTGGTGTTTTTTTTCTACTGGGCTTCTCTGAGCAGCCACTGCTGGAGATGATCCTCTTTGCTATTGTTGTGGTTTTCTACTTACTGACCTTGCTGGGCAATATGGCCATCATTATTTTGGCTCATCTGGATCCCCGGCTCCACAGCCCGATGTACCTTTTCCTCACACACTTGTCTCTAATGGACCTCTGCTACACCACCAGCACAGTCCCCCAGCTGCTGGTTAACATGCAGGGCCTGAAGAAGACCATAACTTATGTTGGCTGTGTTGGTCAGCTGTATGTGTCCTTGGCCATGGGTTCCATGGAGTGCATCCTCCTTGCGGTCATGGCCGTGGACCGCTATGTGGCGGTGTGCCGGCCCTTGCACTATGCCACTCTCATGCATCCGCGCATCTGTGGGCAGCTGGTGGCCATGACCTGGCTGGCAGGTTTGGGAAACTCATTGGTGCAGACTGTGCTAGTCACACAGGTCCCTCTTTGTGGAAGAAATGTCATAGATCACCTCTTCTGTGAAGTGCCGGTTCTGCTCAAACTCGCCTGTGTGGATGTTACCTTCAATCGCATGGAACTCCTCCTGGTCAGTGCGTTTTTTCTCCTGGCACCCCTCACACTCATTCTCACCTCCTACAGCTGCATTGCCCAGGCCGTGTGGAAGATCAGGACCGCTGAGGGGCGTCACAAGGCCCTGGGGACCTGCTCTTCCCACCTGGTGGTGGTATTTCTCTTCTACGGCACTGCTATGGCCACATACCTGCAGACGCCCTCGGCCACTTCCCGTGACCGGGACAAGTTCATGGCCTTACTCTATGGAATTGTCACCCCAACTCTAAACCCTTTCATCTACACATTACGCAATAAAGATATGAAAGGAGCACTGAGGAAGATGTTGGGGAAAGAGTAGAGGGAAAGGAGGGGTGGGAAAGGGCGGAAACTAAAGAATGCAGGATTGCAAAATGGACTGGACCATGAGAAATTTTTAATTCTGAAAAACTGGCAATCTTTTGTTTTAATTTCTGAGTAGCCAAACTCATGTGTCATAAAATATTAATTTTATCAAGTTAATATATTTTATGGCTTGCCTATGAGCATTAAGTAACTGAGATTAGGTAATAATCTCTTACCTTCACTCTGCCAATGACCATCTACATAACAGTGCCTATCAAGTAATTTCTCTTATCTTTTTATCACTATGAAAAAGAGCAATGAAAATACCCACTCTGCATAGTTGTGAAGGAGTGGGAAGGAGTTAGATAAAATCGTGTTTTGTAGGTTACAAATGTAAAATACAAGCAATCCCACATACAATTTTAGGGCATTAATTTTAGTTTTAGATTATTTACAATCTCCACATTGGTGGTTCTTTAAAGCCCATCAGGCCTAATTTGTGTAGTATACAAATCTCTGTAAAGCATTTTTGAATGATGGTCATTCAAATTTATTTAAACATTTCCACAAAAACAAAATGGTCTATTTTCCCCAAGGTGTATATTCCACATTTGAAAAGATATGCTCATTTCTGGTTTTTCCTAAGGGTAAGCTGGAAGTTTGCTTCTATTAAATCAGTCTTGTTGATTTAACTTGGCCTTCAGAGCCACACAAAATAGCCTCTGAAAATATAATCTTCCCTTTACCTAAATACTTTCAACATATGAAATAGAGTTCACTGCATAACTTCTTCAAATTAACACATATTTCTTGAACCTATTTCTTCAGTAGCATGATGGCAGCACTTCTCACAATACTGGTATTTATTATTCAGTTACAGTTGACATTTGATATTATTTTATATTGGGTTCAGGTGTACAGCACAATGGTTAGATATTTATAGAATTGTGAAGTGATCCCTTCGATAAGTCTAATCCCCACTTGGCACCATATATAGTAGTTATTATAATATTATTGACCATATTCTCTATGCTATACTTTACATCCCCGTGACTATTTCATAGCTACTAATTTATACTTCCTAATCCCCTCACCTTTTCACCCAGCACTGCAGACACTCTGCCATCTGGTGACCATCAATTTGATCTCTGTATCTACCAGTCTGTTTCTGTTTTGTTATTTCATTTATTCTGAACTTTAGAATCCACATATAAGTGAAATTATATGGTCTTTTTCTTTCTCTGTCTGACATTTCAGTTATTGTAATACCTTCCAGGTCCATCCATATTGTTTCAAATAGTAATATTTTATTATTTTTAATGGCTGAGTAGTATTTCATTGTATATATGTACTACTTCTTTATCAGATCATCTATCAATGGACACTTAAGTTGCTTCCCTATCTTGGTTATTGTATATGAAATGTCTTTCTTTGTCTTTTATAAAGTCTATTTTGTCTACTATAAGTATTGCTGCTCCAGATTTTTTCATTTCTACTTGCATGAAATAACTTTTTAAATTGTTTTACTTTCAGTCTGTGTGTTTCTTTTGATCTGAAGTGCGTATCTTTATTTTTTGTAATATAGAAACATTACATTATTCTTTGATCCATTAGGAGGACTGATTTAATACATTTTAAGAAGTTTCCTCTCTTCCTGGAACAGAATATGAATTTTTGATCACCTTCCTTCCAAGAGAAGAGCCACATTTTTTGCTAGAGAGAAGCACTATTTATTGAGTGCTTCCAGAGTCAGACATGGTTCTACAAGACTGAGCACCCAATCTGGGAGTTCTTATCTGGGATCCACTGCAAGAGTACGTGCATAGCATCAGGTTTTGCCTGAATAAATAACAGAAGCAAATACTAAATGTGTTTAGTTAGAAGTTAGTGAAAATAAAGGTGTAATTTTTTCTCCTTTATTTCAGGTGAAGTGGGTCTCTTATGTATGGGTCTTGTCTACTTATTCATTAATCTAGCATATGTCTTTTGATGGGAGCATTTAATCCACTTACATTTAAAGTAATTAATGATAAGTATGTAGTTATTGCCATTTTATTATTCATAAGTACGTTCTTTTTTATCTTAAAGAAGTCTCTTTAATGTTTCTTTTTTAAATTTTTATTTTTCAGTTATAGTTGACATTTAATATTAGTTTAAATTATTTTCATGTGTATACATTTATAAAATTTAGAAGGTAATCCCCTGATTAGTCTAGTACCTACCTGGCAATATACATAGTTATTACAATATTATTGACTTTGTTCCCTACAATCTGCGAATAATGATAGTTTTATTACTTTCTTTCCAATTTGGATGCCTTTATTTCTTTTCCTTAGCTGATTGCTATGGCTAGGACTTCCAATATTAAGTCGAATGAAAGTGGTAAACGTGGACATCCTTGTCTAATTAATTCCTGATCTTAAGGAAAACACTTATAGCTTTTTCCCCTTGAGTATAATGTTAATGGTGGGTTTGTCACATATGGTATTTATTATGTTGAGGTACGTTCTCTCTATTCCCACTTTGCTGAGAGTTTTTACCATAAATGGATGCTGGATTTTGTCAAATGCTTTTTCTGCATCTAGTGATATTATAATATGATTCTATACTTTATTTTGTTTATGTTGTATATAACCTTAGTTGATTTGTGGATATTGAACCAACCTTGCATATCAGGAATAAATCCTACTTGATTTATTTGTGTTTGATCTTTTTGATGTATTTCTGTGTTTGTTTTGCTAATATGTTGTTGAGAATTTTTATTCTCAGGGATATTATCAGGGATATCAGGGATATATCATCAGGGATATATATATTTTTAAAAATGTCTTTGGTATCAGTTTCGTCTGGTAATGATGGCCTCATAAAATGAGTGCTAATTTTTCTTTGACCGTATGGTAAAATTCACCTTTGAAGCCATTTTGTCCAGGACTTTTGTGTGTTGGGAGGTTTTTGATTACTAATTCGATTTCTTTTGCAGTCGGTTCAGATTTTCTGTTTCTTCTTGACAATATTGAGAGGTTGTCTGTTTCTTGGAATGTATCTATTTCTTTCAGACTGTCCAATTTGTTAGCATACAATTTCTTGTAGTATATTCTTATACTTCTTTATATTTCTGTGGTGTCAGTTGTCATTCTCTTTAATTTCTGATTTTATTTATTTGAGTCTTCTCTTTTTCTTGATGAGTCTGGTTAAATATTTATCAATTTTGTTTATCTTTTCAAAGAGTCAGATTTTGGATTCTTCGATCTTTTGTATTTTTCCTTAGACTCTATTTTGTTTATTTCTGTTTACATTTTTATTATTTTCTTTCTTCTACTTACTTTTGGCTTTGTTTGCTGTTCATTTTCTAGTTTCTTTAAGTGTAAGGTTAGATTATTTGAGTTTTTTCTGTTTCTTGATGTATTGTCATAAATTTCCCTCTTAGGACTGCTTTTGCTGTGTTCTAAAAGCTTTGAGCTATTGTGATTTCACTCTCATCTATCTCAGGGTATCAAGGAGGGTCCTCACAAGAAAGAAGAATCACCCTGGATGGCTCAGATGAGGGGTTGTAATGAAGGTACACATACCAGTTGGAGTGTGAGTATGGGGACATAGAAGAATTAGGAAGGCACCAGAGATTAGCCACAGGAGAAGGCATGTTGTACTTTGATCTAGAAGAACAAGGGAGGGAGAAGTGTCATCAAGGTAGGAGATTGGAAGCTATAAACAAGCTTCCTTGCACATGTGGTAGGGATGCAGCTGCTCTCACAGATTCACTGATGCAAGGGAAAGCAAGAGGAAATATCCTAGAAGCTGTCCTCCCATTTTCTCAACTCCTTTTGGTGCCTCGAATTACTGAGGCATAGGAACCCCAGCTGGCATTTAGCAGAGAAGTTAATCTGGGAGATGCAGTCCATAGGGGTCAGCTTCCTGAGGCAGAGAGCAGACAAGAGAAGGGCAAAGGACAGATCTGAGGCCAATAGACTAAGAGTATCCAGGCTCTTCCTCCCTCTTCCCCTCCACCAGCTTTAGCATGAGTCTCCATTCTCATACTTTTTACTCTATGATTTCATCAACACATTTGCACCTGGAGGCCTCATGGTATATTCTGAGCAGAAACAGAACTTGAGTAAAAGAGCTAAAAGGTTTATTCTCTCAATAATTTGTTGTTGCTGTTGTTTTTTAACTGAGAAGGTACCCTTTTTTTCAGAGACATCCTAAACTCTCTTGGCCAGAACTGGGCCACCTCTAGCTTTAATTTAGGTTGGGACATTGGCTATTTTATCTAGTCACATCACATTCTTCCAAAATTGGGATTCAACAAATTAAGGCATAAAAGAGGGGATGGATCTTGGGTAGACAGCAAATAGATGAGCCAGACTTGAGTAGAATTATCTTGGTAGAATGTGGGAAGTTATCAGGCAAAGATAAAATGTGATCAAAGCTTCAAGTTGAGAAAGGGTGTGTCCAGTTTCTGACTGGAATTAGTCCAATACTTGTGCTATCATTAAAGAGAGTCTGGAGAAGATCATGAGAACCAGATATTTTGTGGTTTTTAATTTTTGGGAAAAAAGAAGGGAAGAAATAGAGGTATTGAATAAGCATGTCAAATTCAAAGATATCAATGGCATAGAAAATTTGATTTCACTGTTCGTGGGTACAATATTTTTAGAAAAAAACTGTTAAAATATTTTTGAAAAGTGTCAAGTCATTTTGCAAAATTTTCTGTATGAGAGACTTCATGAAGTGCTATATAATTGAAAAAATGGGAACATCAATGTCCAACAATAAGATATTTATTTGACAAATATGGTGTATACCATGTCTTATAATTTAACAGTCTTCAAGTATTAATAAAACACACACCTATTAACACACATAGCAAAAGCATTGATAGTATGTCATTGAATGAAAACACTGATTATAAAATATACATAATAGTAGCCTACTTTATATACTTTCTCGATGTATAAGTGTGTGTAATTTTAGTGAAACCACTAGAGGCATTTTAATCCAAGTTTTCTAATTATTTTTTAATGTAAAATGTGTATATAGGCAAGTAGATACATATAAATGTGGTGACATTTTTTGGTGTTTTCAATGTTTTATGTTCTTAATATTTGATCATCTGTTATTTCCCTAAAAAATTACAGTGACTAATACAATTTTTTAATCCAGGATCAAAATAAGAACATAAAGAATTGTTTACTCCTGGGCCTTGGGAGGTCCAAGGAGTTTATGTTTCATGTCTGTGGGTCACATTCTTGCACTGTTGGTGGAAGAAAAAATTTGTGCAGCCACTATGGAAAACAGTCTGGTGGTTCTTCAAAAATTAAACTGGATCAGCCTTTTGACCCAGCAATTGTATTTCTGGGTATTTATCCAAAAAATCCCAAAACATTAAATTGTAATGATCTATGCATGGAAGTGCTATTCACAATAGCCAAGAGATTGAAGCAACCTAAAAGCCTACTTAATGACCCAAAATTCCATTTCTGGTTATTTATCCAAAGAAACCAAAACACTAAATCAGGGCCCAGTGATCATCTGAAAAGCAGCTGCAGCCCTCCCATCCTTGCCCACAGGACTCCCACCTCAGCCATGTCCCAGACTCAGAAACATGTCTCCAAGACCAGGCAGTATTTTGAAAGTTCCTGGGGTGGCCCCTCTCAGAAGCCAAGGCCTCATCTGCTGAAGGGGCAGGCCTATGTGCGAGGTCTCTGTTGAGTTGTCAACACCCCTGGGCAATTTCTCATCTGGCCACACATGAATCCCTGCAGGGTTAAAAATGAGTGATGTCAGAATAATGGCAGCATGAAGGATCTCCCCTGAACTTTCCCCTGCAGTTACAGCAAACTAAACACCTACAATCCAACAGACTAGCATACAAACACATTGGAGAGATCTGCGCATCAGAGCATCTGAAGGTGGGTGAATCAAATGACTAAAGGAAGACAAAAGGGAAGAAACAGAGACCTGGTGCTGTGATCACAGCCAAGAGGTCCCTTCAGGATGCAGGAGAGTGGTGGTAGTTTTCACTCTTTGAAGCCCAGAGCAGTCTTGACTATGTGATCAACATATTCCATGTGATGGAGCCCAGTGAACAGGGCAGAGACCAAATAGAGAGTGGCAACAGCTGGTGTTAGCAACTGCCATTTCCAGGGCAAAGGCTGAGTCACAGAGCCTGGTCTCCTATTCCAAACCTCACAGAGCACACCCTCCCCACTCTCTGTACCTCCCCAGAGCTGGTAGTGGCTCCAGCACCGCATCTGGCTGCTGGGGCAGACCCAGAACTTCAGGGGCTCTTCAAAGGCTCTGATTCCCTTAGCCCTTTACATTCATTCTCCCATGGGGGCGGAGCCCTGGGACTGAGACAACCTGGTCACAAAGAAGACACACACCTCCTCAGGGAATAAGGGCATTTTAACTTCATAGCAGAGACCAGGAAGCTTGGGTTGTGAAGGAGGCTTGTGCACCACCTACTGGAAAACAAAACAACAATGAAAAAATTCTTCTTATCAACCTGCTAAAAAAAAGATTACTGAAAAAATAATTTTTCCCCAGCTTTATTGAAGTATAATAGATAATTACTTGCTCATATTGTATAATTCAATGAGTTTTTTTTAATATAGTTGGCATACAATAATATATTATTGTATATAGCATAGTGATTATATAGCATAGTGATTAAAGATCTATATAACTCACAAATTGGTCACCTCACTAAGTCTAGTACCCTTCTTCCCCTTTACATATTTTTTATAACACTGTCAATTTTCCTTATGATATACTTTATACATTCATGACTATTTTGTAACTATCCATTTGTACTTCTTAATCTCTTTGCCCTTTTTCATCAAGTCCCCCAATCCCTTCTATCTAGTAGCCCTAAAAATATTCTCTGTGTCTATGAGCTTATTTCAATTTTTGTTATTATTGTTGTTTATTTGTCCTTTACATTCCATATGTACATGAAATCATGTGGTATTTGCCTTTCTCTATCTGACTTATTTCATTCAGCACAATACTCTCTAGGTCCATCAAGGTAATATCTTTTTCCATTCCCTTCCTTTTAGTCTGTATGTATCTTTTAATCTGAAGTGAGTCTCTTATAGGCAGCACATGTAGGGGGCTTGTTTTCTTATCCATTCAGCCATTCTATCTTTTGGTTGGAGCACTTAATTCTTTTCCACTTGAAGTATTTGTTGTTCAATGTGTAGTTATTACCATTTTTTATTCATGATTTTGATACATCTTAAAGAAGTCCCTCCAACATTTGCTGTAATACTGGCTTGGTGTTGATGAATTCCTTTAGTTTATTTTTGTCTAGGAAGCTATTTATCTGTCCTTTGACTGTAAATAGCTTCGCTAGATAAAAGTATTCTTAGTTGTAGATCCTGGGTTTTCATCATGTGGAATATTTTGTGCCAAGCCCTTTTGTCCTAGTTTTCTCCCTAGTTGCAGGCCTTTGTTTGTCTAGACCCCCGGTGACTCTAGCTGTTGTTTGTTCCGTGTTTCTGTCACAACTTTGATGTGATTGAAAGAGCAGATGAACAAATCCTTTATCATCTATGCCATTTTGCTTGGTGTTCCTGAAAGTAATTCTTTAAAAAACAGAGTACATTCCCATTAATACCTATGCAGAGAAATAATCCATCAAAGGCCATGAACAACCTAAGCGACAGAAAGAAAATGAAAAATCTCCAGAAAATAAGCTTAAAGACATAGAAATATGTGATTTAAATAACAGAGGATTAAGGATTGCACTTCTGAAAAAACTCGATGAGATGCAAGAAAATTCTTATTGATAGTTCAAAGAACTTAGAAACATAATTAATGAACAACAGATATACTTTACTAAAGATATTGAAACTCTAAAAAAGAACCAAATAAAACCCCTGGAGCTGAAGAGCTTAATAAAGAGATGAAAATGAAATAGTACACTTAGAAAATAGAGCTGACCAGAATGAGGAAAGAATTAATGATATCAAAGACAGAAATCTAGAAATGATGCAGGAAAGAGATACTTGAGATGAAAAAAATGAAAAGAAAAAAAGACTCCACAGAACTATCTGACACCATCAGAAAAAGCAACATAAGAATAATGGACATACCAGAAGGAGAAGAGAGGGAGAAGGGAGTAGAGAGCATATTTAAACAAATAGTCTATGAGAACTTCCTAAACATATGGAAAGAACTTGATCCTCAAATCTAAGAAGCAAACAGAACACTTACATATCTCAATCCAAAAAGACTCTCTCCAAGACACATTATATAAAATTGTCAAAAATTAATGACAGAGAAAGAATTCTTAAGGCAGTCAGGAAAATAAGATGGTATCTTAAAAGGAAAATCAATTAGATTATCATCGAACTTTTGAGCAGAAACTTCGCAAGCTAGGAGGAAGTGGAACCAAATATTCAAACCATTGAAAGAGAGAAATTAACAGCCAAGAATAGTATATCCAGCAAAGCTCTCCTTTAGATATAAAAGAAAAATAAACACCTTTCCAGACGTACAAAAGCTGAGGGAATTTTGCACCACAAGGCCTGCATTAGTGGAAATGCAAAATGGGGTCATTCTGTCCAAAACAAAAAGACAAAAAGAATACATAACTATGAGTAAGATGACTAACAGAGAGACAGAAACAGAAGTGTGCAACCCTTATTTAGAATAGGATGTTATAAGCTTAAATATTACATAGTGGTAAACGTAAAATATTACAAATGGTTAAAGGTAAAAAAAACAAAAACAAAAAAACAAAAACAAAAAAACCCCAACACTTTAAACAAGAAGACAGCAGCTATTGCAGCCCAGAAATAATCTCATAGCATAAATAGTGATAACTTGAGACCAAAAAAGAAAAGAAAGAAAGAAAGAAAAACAGAAAAGAGGAGAAAGTATAAATCTGAATCTGCAAAGGAGAATGAAGGTAAGATGGAAGCAGGAAAAAAGAACTATGGTACATATAAAATTTTTCTTTACATAAACTTAATGATGACCACACACAAAAATCATAGAACTTTGCACATAACATAAAACAAGAAGGCACGGAAGGAAAAATTATAGAATACCACCCAATTACAATAATACACAGAAATATAAGGACAAAGAAACAATGGAGACATCGAGCTACCAGAAATAAAAGATACAATGGATATAGAAAAATCTCATATTTCAATAATCTCTCTAAATGTAAATGGACTGAACTCATCAATAAAAAGTCACAGATTAGCAGATTGGATCAGAAAACAAAACCCAACCATATGTTGCCTTTAAGAGATATATCTCAATTGCAAGGACAAATATAGACTCACTCAAAGCAAAAGCATGGAAAATGATATTCTAAGCAAATGGCATCCAGAGAAAAGCAGGTGTAGCTGTACTTGTATCTGATGAAACAGACTTCAAGAAAAGAAAGGCAACGAGAGATGAAGATAGACACTTCATAATGATAATGAGGACAGTACATCAAGAAGACATAACACTTATCAATATATATCCTCCCAATCAGGAAGCACCAAAATATATAAAGCAACCACTAATAGAACTAAAGGGAGAAACTGACAAAAACACAATTATGGTAGGGAACCTAAATACCCCACCATCAGCTATGAATAGATTGTCCAAAAAAGGAAATCAGTAAGGAAGTGTCAATCTTAAATGACATATTAAACCAATTTGACATAATTAACATTTATAGAGTATTTCATCTCGGAACATTGGATTATACATTCTTCTCTAGTGCAAGTGGAACATTCTCAAGGATAGACCATGTGTTAGGACAGAAAACTAGCCTCGACAAATTTAAAAAGGTTGAAATCATACCAAGCATATTCTCCAATTATAATGATTCGAAATTGGAGATCAACTGCAAAAAGAGAGTGGGAATAAATACAAATATGTGAGGATGATATAATATTCTAAACAATGACTTGGTCATAAAAAAAATAAAAGGAGAGATCAAGAGATACATATAAACCCATGGTAATAATAGTTCATATTAATAGAGGCTTATCTCAAGAAACACAAAAAATCCCAAATAAACTAGCTAACATTACATCTTACAGAACTAGAAAGAGAAGAAGAAATCAAGTCCAAAGTCAGCAGAAGGAAGGAAATAATAAAAATTAGAGCAGAATTAAATAAAATTGAGAACAAAAAGACAATAGAAAAAATTAATGCATTTTGAGATTATCATGCTAAGTGAAATAAGTCAGATAGAAAAAAGTTCAGAACCATATGATTTCATTCATATGTGGGATATAAAACCGAAAGCAACAAACAAACAAGACACAAACAGAGACTCATAGACACAGACAACAATTTAGTGGTTACCAGAAGTAAAAGGGGGAGGGAGAAGGTAGATCAGGGTAAAAGGTGACAGAAGAAATTTGACTTTGGGTGGTGAACACACAGTGCAATATACGGATGATGTATTATTGAATCATATACTTGAAACCTGCATGATTTAATTAACCAATGTTACCCCAATAAATTTAATAAATAAAAAAATTATTAAATTTTTTTAGTGCCAAGTAATAGAGTAATTGGGGGAATCATTTCACAAATTATATGTGTCTAAGCATTGTACTGTACATCTGAAACTAATACAAAATTAAATTAAATTAAGAATAACAAAAAAGAAGACCAAAACACTAATTCAAAAAGATATATGCAAAAAAAAAAAGATATATGTACCCCTATGTTCACTGCAGTACAGACATTAGACTCATTAGGGGGATCACTTTGTAAGTTATATAAATGTCTATGTATTAGGTAGAGCTGCTATGTCTCTTGGTCTCGGTAGTGTGGCCTCATGTAGTAGGTGTCCTGTGGGACCCAGTGCTTCAGTCTCTCTGGTCACCCAAGCTGGGTGCTTCCAGTGTGTTCTTTGTGTGGGTTGTATGTGCCCTCCTGTGTAATCGAGTCTTGGTTGCTGTTTGTTCATCAATAGGAGGGATTGACCCTCAGGCTGATTGGTTGTGAAGACTGGCCATGACTACAGTGAAGGAGCTGTTGTGCAGGGACTGACTCTCCAGAGCAGGATTTGCTTTAGCAGGACTCTGGGCCTGCCCTTTGGGTATGTGACCCCAGGAGTTGCTCTGGTTTAGTTTGAAGCTGGCTCCTGGGCATGCCAGTCTTGGGGCCTCCTGTGAGAGAACCCTACCACAGGTCAAGATCAGCCACAGCTTATGCACTGCTTGGAGCCATCTTATAGGAGCTACAAAGCAATCCACAGAAGACCATCACCCACACTGGGTTTGTTTTTATGTTTTCCTTTCTTGGTCCAACTTCAGAGCTGGTTGTCCTTGGGGTAATCTTGTCATTTTATTTCATGACATTCCTTGGCAATGCTACCATCAACCTACTATCCTGCTCGGCTCTAAACTCCACACTCCCATGCACTTTTCCCTCTCCCACCTCTCTTTCCTGGACCTCTGCTTTGGCAGCAGTGTCATTTCTTAGCTTCTGGTCTACCTGGGGGTTTAGATAAGTCTGTCTCCTGTGGTGGTTGTGTGTTTTAGCTCTATGCCTCCCTTGTTTTGGGATCTACACAGTGTGTCCCCCTGGCTATGATTTCCAACAATTGCCATGTCGCAGTTTGCTGCACTTTTGTCATGCACTTTAGGTCTGTTATATCATAGGATCCATTGTATGGCTTAGTGAGATGGCCACTCCCCTGGTACAGTCCACTGCCACCCTGCAGCTACCCTTTTGTGGGCATCACCAAGTGGATAATTTATTCTCTAAGGTCCCTGCGCTCATCAAATTGGCTTGTGTGGACACCACTGCCAACCTGGCTGAGCTCTTTGTGGCTAGTGTCTTATTCCTGGCAGTGTGTTTGTTACTCATCCTGATTTCCTATGGGCACATTGCCCTAGTGGTTCTGAAAATCAAGTCAGCATCAGATGACATAAAGTGTTTGGGACCCGATGCTCCTGCCTGATGATCGTCATCTCCTGTGGAACCATCATTGTCATGTATCTGCAGTCGGCCAAGAGTAGAGCCAAGGACTAGGGAATGTTGGTTTTCTTCTTCTACACCATGGTCACCCCCATGCTCAACCCTCATATCTACATCCCGAGAAGTAAGAAAATGTAGGCAGCACTGAAAAAATTGCTGGAGAAAGTTTTGTGATTTAGTGGGACATGGTTATCAAGAAATATTTAGGAGCTGTTAAGTCTGATTTATTTAATGGTGATGACTCAATACATGATTGAGTGACGTTCATGAACCTACAAGTGGGTTTCAGCAAAAAAATTAAATAGAGGTTGAAGTCCCCAGTTGGGCAGACTTGAGTGTGAAGGCCCATTTTACCACATGACTCAATAGCCTGCACAACAAGCTGCATAACACTGAGCGAGCCAAGTTACAATTTGATCACTATCCTAAGTGTTTTACATTTCATCAAGTTTGTTCATAAATTTCGTTTTATTTAATAGCCATAGATACATCTTAGATAGCCATTATTATAATTTTTCTTTTGCACTGATTGAGATGTGTTGACCAGTTACTCAGAACAGAAAGAGCAAATAGTAAACCGTAGTGACATTGTTCTTCCATCTAACAGAGCCTTGGGCCCCTCATGGTTGGGATTCCTGTGTGAGTCCCATTACACGCCAAGCCCCCAGATACTATTCACTTCCTTTCTCATATGACAAGTACCTGATTTTTTATATCTCTGTTTTCTAAGTTTTTGAGAACAGCAAATGTGTTATGAGTTGATCACAGATTTTTTTTATTATTACTTCAAATATATGGTATATTGGTTAGACATTTTTATAGTTTATGAAACAATCCTTCCCTGCCCCATTACTCTATCGCCCATCTGGCTCTCTATCTAGTCATTACATTACTGCTGACTGCATTCCCTATGCCATGCTCCCCATCACTGTGACCATCTATCAATTACTAATTTGTACTTTTTTAACCTTTCACTTCTTTATCCCGTCCCCCAACCCCCTCCCCTCTGGCTGTCACCAGATTGTCCTCGGTATTTGTGAGTCTGTTCTTGATTAGTTTGTTCTTGTTGTTCCTTAGATTCCACATATAAATGAAATCATTTTTCTTTCTCTGTCTGACTTATTTTGCTCAGCATAATAATCTCTAGATCCAACCATGTTATTGTAAATGATAAGATTTCATTATTTATGATTGAGTTATATTCCATTGTATATATGAACCATAACTTTATCTGATTGCCTGTTGATGGGCATTTAAGTTGCTTCCATATCTTGGCTATTGTAAACATAAGGATGTCTAGATCTTTACCACTTAGTGTTCTGGTTTTCTTTGGATAAATACCCAGAAGTGCAATTGCTGGGTCAAAAGGTAGATTCATTTTTTAATTTTTTTGTAGAACCTCCAGACTGTTTTCCAAGTGGCTGTACCAATTTACAATCCCACCATCAGTGTACAAAGGTTCATTTTTCTCCACATCCTCACCAATACTTGTCATTCTTTGATTTATCAGTGATGGCCATTCTGACAGGTGTGAGTTTCAAATAAAATCTTCACACAGGAGACTCCCAGATGTATATTTCAGCACCAATCTTTTCTATCCATAGCCTCATGTTTGGTTATAGATTTCAGTTCTCCACACGGGTGCATCGAAACAACCTCAAAATGAGCACATCATAACTAAACAAACATATTCCTATTTCTGGTTCTTTCTCACAGTTCTTAATACCACAAAATGAACCATACATCATACAATTCCTGTCCTCTCTCTCACCTGCGGTACATAACCTTCACACAATCTGTGGATTTTACTCTCTCTAGTCCACCCTCTTGTAGTCATTTCAACCATCTAGCATTTGACATATGCACTGCTGAGAGGTCTTCTTATTAGATAAAAGATATTTATGTAATAAATTAATCACCAATTCCAGTATACTGCTATCCTTTCATACATTATTAGGTGCATATAATTTTTATGTTTGTTTTAACTCCTTTAAGAAATGGACTTATTTATTTGACAATTATTGAGGTATTGAGGACACAGATGTAATCAAAATGGCCGTTATAGTGTTTATATGCCAATGGTCCAGCTCTATTAATTGATAGATTTTCACTATGTGATGGTATCTATTATCAAGAAATAGAAGTCTGTATTAGGAGGAAAAACCACTTTCATCAAATCGATTGTAAAATCAAATCTATCTCAACCAAAACACAAGATCAATGGCTATGTATTTTCATTTTATTTGTAACAGAAGCCAAACAGTCTTCAAGTGATATAATCAATTCTAGGTGAAAGAGAGACATTTTCTTTAGAGTTTTTTAAAGAATCAGAGGACATATACAGAAATATAGTAGGATATGGTTGGAAATAGAATGTTCGCCCTTGTGGTGAAGAGAACACAAAAGTTTCTGAAGTCCAAGTAGGGCTTAATGATCTAGAAAATACTTCGAAAAGGAAACAATGTATTAGGCAAAATGCAGAATTTGGAAGTTGTGAGTGTGACTGGAGACTTCGGTAATCAAGAATAAATGGGGATGCTCCTATTTTGAGTAACAATAAAGCAACCACTATTTTTTACTTTTTTAGGAAAACCGAAGTACTATTAGAGTAGAAAAGAGGAACAAGAACAGAATTTTTGATTCAATTGTGAGAAATGTAAAGGAGCATGTACTTTAGTGAGGACAGTGCAGCTCAACAAAGCCTGACATTTGCTGTTAATTGGATCCAAGTCTGCAGCTACCTTGACATTGTGGACCAATTACTCAAGGGATTTATTCATGAGGTTAATTCTCCGAATTACTGTAATTTCCCTGAATTCTCTGTAATTACTAATGAGTACTTTTTCTACTGCTTCATGAAACTGTTATAATATGCATATACTTTGAAGAGTGCCAAGGTAAGTTCCCAATATGTTACTGTGTGCATCCTTAAGTACAAGGAAGAAACTGTGACTGCAGGGCAATTTTTTCATGGCCACATTCCAAGACCCCATGTTATAGACGTTTTAATGAGCCACACCTTTTCCACAGAGGAAAGGTGATAATTCCCTGAGCCTTTGGGGACATGATGATGCCTCATTAGCAAAGCAAATTTTTTTCTCTCCTAGCATAAACCATCTTTTATCTAGGAGGTGAGTAACTGGGGTTTCTCACCTTCAAGTTAATTTCCTTAGAAGTAGAGTCACTGGGGACAGCTTACTTTCTTCTGAGACATTTCCAAGCCAGCCCCAACATGGAGCTTAAAGATCCTTTAATTTTTTTCTATTGTTTGGGACAGGTGTTTCCATGTGGTACCACAGACAGCACAGAGCAGGAGCAATGTCTTCAGCCTTTGCAGAGAGAAGTAGCTTCCTAGCCATTGTGATACTTCTTACTCATAATTGAGGGTCAGACTTCACTCATGCACTGAATTCCCACAGGGCGCTTCAGCATCTTTACGTGCTCTTTTAGGTAGGAAGAAGATGAAATAGTCCCCTTTAGGTGGTAGTCAGTGACAGGATCTGCAGCAACCTGCATGCTTCCTTTTCTGGGAATCTCACATTTGGATCGTCCTTCCTTGAGCAGCTCCATGGCTCTGTGACCTTAGCCCTGGCTCACCTGGTATTTCTTCTCATGGCACAGGCAGCATGAGCCACGGTGGACAAGTACAGAACCCCAAGATCACAATGCATGTTCTTGACCTGAAATAGGTATGTTGGCAGGAGGAGCCAGCTATGATTATCATGGTCGGGTTGTATGTTTTACCGCACAAAGAGCAAATTATTAAATCAAAGTACTCAGAATTGTGAAGTCTATGGATTTCATATTAGTCTTTTCATGTTGTTCTTGACTGTTTCTAAACATTTTTTTGTTGTCGCAGAATTGGTGTGATTTCTGTTTTTCTTAATGTCCAATATCATCTCTGCTCAAGGGAAACAAATAGGGTTAAACTGATCATTCTTGAGTTTTCTATGTTCTTCAAAATGAAATGACAACAACAACAATGACCTAAATATTTTTGTCTATGAAACACACTTCTGAAACATCTTTCCAGGCTTAGAGATTATTTCACTAAGTTAAAATGGAATTAAAGCAGGATATACATTATCTGCTCAACTCATCAGTCTTACATATGACTACAAGTGAACTCCCAGAATTTCAATTCTAAAAGGCAATTAACATAACTTATAGCACATACCTCCACTTACCATCCTTTTTGTTCTTTTATTGAACTGTACCCTCAGTCTCCTGACCTGCTCTGGGGCTATGATTGGCTTCATAGACATTTAAAATTGTTGTGTTCCACATCAGTATGCTTTCCCCTTTCATTGTACATCACATAATTTCCTCATTCTATTGAAAGGACAGTTGAAATCTATTTTAAAAATTGTTTTTGAGTGTAACTTTGATTGTTTTAAAAAGGCACAATGAGTTAGCTGACAATATTTGTGGCCTTTGGCCTAGAATTATTTTAATTCTGTTTGGATGAAAAGTTGTTTTTAGTGCATTTAAAAATAAGCTATATTTTTAGGTTTGATTTTGGATTTTAGCAGTGAAAAAAGAGTACCAAAATAAAGCCGAAAGTTGAATGGTTTGTGGTAGCATTTGTATCCTGTACAGCATTTTGAGGAGAATCACAATTCATGGGCTCAGAACTATGGCAACACTTTCACAATCTGCAATCATACAGTAAAATAATGAACCCAAGAATATTTCCAAAATAATAAGGAGTGTTAGAGAAGATGGCACTGTACAAGAGTTCACATTCATTGACCCATGTGGTATATCTGTCGGGGTCAATGGAGAGGAACACTCAGGAAGTGACACTAGAGCTAGAGTTTTGTGTGTCACAAGCAGGGTCTGAACAGATTCTCAAAAGGGGGATGAGTCCTAGATGGGTCTCGAGGAGCCCTGGGAAATTTATCAATGCTTATGTTGCTACAGGCCAGACGCTGGGTTACATGAAAAACCCATAACTTTGCTATACTTTAAGGTACATGGGTTGGAGATATACCCAAAATGACATTGACTATGGGCATCTTGTTTTCTGAGGGTGACATAGATAATCAGTGGCCTTCAATGGGGGTAGGTGCCTGTGGGGACACAGAGAGTAGGGTCTTCAAGGATTTAAAGAACTCTATCTCATAGAACACCCCATGTCATTGTTGATTGGTCCTAGACAAGGGGAGTAAAAATGCCCAAGTCAAAGGTCTTCAGCTATTTAGTCCAACAGTTAGCTTCACATGGTGGTTTGGAAACCATGTCATTGTGTGCAGGGGCCCTAAGAAGAGTAGGTTGCACAGAAACAACAACAAAAAAAAATGTGTAGGGGACATGATCAGCATTTGAGGGTTGGGAGGGAATTCAGCTGGCCCTGTGGGGAGCCTTCATGGTATTAGTGTAATGGGCAATAATTAGTTTTATTCATTCAGTCCCAATTAGACAACCTGATTCTTCCCATGATATCTCTGCATATTTAAGGAAAAGTGTCTTTATTTACAAATATTTTCCACTTTGATTAAAAATCGTGATATTTTGTAGTACAGATGTTTTACAATTTTGTAAGAAAGCATACCAATTATTAACTTCTTAATTTGATGTTTTGTTTGACATTTTTTGGTGATGCAAATTCTATTAAGATGTCTCTGAAATATTACCAAAAATTATCCTATTTGTTAATTTCATATTATTTTTGTTAATCTGCTATTATGTTTTTCTCTAGGCTTCTTAAAGAATGTTTTATTAATATTCATGATTACTTTGTTTATTTTGTAATTTAAAATATTATTTCTGTTTTTACCAAGTTTTATTTTCTGATTTTTTTTACTTATTTACCTTTATTTTTTTTTCTATTTTATTTTGTTTATAAAGAGTGTTAAAACTTGGGATACCCTTATATTTTAATACATTTTTTTTAAATGGTACATTTAATAATCTCCAATTCAAATGTTGGCATCTCCTTTTTCCTAACTTTCTATTCTTGATTTCAGTTTTATAGCAATGAGTTAGAGAACACGATGAGCAAATTTTTTATTCTATACATAATAGAAGTTTTTATTAAAGCTTAATACCTGATCAATGTTCAAGCTTTATATAACTATTATGTTTGGTTTATATGCATTTATTTTATGTTACTTAGTGCCTGAAAATTTAATAGTGTTATGTCTTTATTGTGGATTGTGTGATATATAGTTACAAAAAACTGTAATAATTATTTTGTTAACTTGGATATTAGCTTTCATAGTGTTAGGCTGTGAGCTTTTGTTGTCAAGAAAATTTACTAACTGAGAACTTGAAGATATAATATGTTTTTGACATTTAATGTCATCTTTCTTAGCAAACCTTTCTTTTTTCTTTTCATTTTATTCTGTGCAAATTACTCAAGCATATTCTTTATTCATCTCTTTTCCATTTTCTAAATATAACTTAGGATGCAACCATTATATATTTCATTAATTGTTTTAAAATAGTTCAACCAGTCTCTCCTTTTAAAATGTACTGTTATTTTGAATCATTTGTTTTTATAGCACTAGATTGTCCTAAGTGTTTTTTAGTTTGTGGAGAAATACTTTACTTTTTTAATTTTTTTTTTTACATTTTCTTGGAGAAATTCTCCTTCCATGTATTTTCAACACCTAGTTTTGGTTTCTTAGAGATCTCTCCTCTTTTCTTTTTCTTTTTATTTGGTCTTTTTTTTTTATATATTATTAACTTTTAACCCATTTTTTGTTTGCCCTGAGAATACTAACCAATGGTGCTTGCAGCTGCAGCATTTAACTCAAGATAACTTGCAGATTATAGTCCTAACCTCACCCCCAAAGTTTGCCACAAAATACTTTGCTTTTATTATTATTTTTACATCACTCTAGTATATTGATAGTCTTTGGAAACAAACGACATTATTCTATTTATAGCATTCTGTTTTTAGTAGTGGTATTTCCATTTACAAAATATAGTAATTCTTGATCACTGAAAATGTCAAATTCTAAAAAACATAACATTCTTATGTGTGAAGTTAACATTGTTCTTGAACAATTGTTAGCTGAAGATTAATCTGATGAATCTGATTTATGTGCACATTTCTGTTACATTAGGATTAGAGATAAGTTCTGTTTAGAAATAACTCCAAGAACAGTTTTTATATTTTATTTTCACATTGAAGATCAGCCAGATTTACTTCAGCCTCAGAGAGAATGTTTATGTAAAATTAAATTAACTCTGACAGTGAGCAGCATTTTTTTTTTTCTAATTGGGAAATAGGTTAAATATGTAAAGCCTAGGTCCACCGTTTTATATTTATTACTTATTTATCATCTTTAAATGTAGAGAGTGACTGAGACTTGTTTGTTCTCAAATATACCAGGATCTTTTTTTCCACCCCCTGGGTATTGTTTTAATTGGAATTTTAGAACATGAGCTGAAGAATTACTACTTTTACATTTGTGTTCTGTCCTTTAATTACTTGGTGAAAAGTTACAGTGGACAACCGAAAGATACTCAGATGTAGTCTTTCCAATCACTGAACCCCTTATAAAAGATGTCTCTGCCTTGAAGTCACGATTAGCCCGATTTGTCACCCAGCCCTGCCACCTATTTATTATGAGCCCAGGTACTCTTTCTACTAAGAGACTATCTCCTGCCCAGACTCCAGCCCCAGTGGGATATTTCATTGTGTGTGGCTTGATGCATTAGACACCTGAGCTATGTGTAGGGCAGTGCTTTCTCTCTCCGTTCATGTGATTGTATTAAGTTTCAACATAGCAGGCACATGATAAGTGGAATTTGTGATATATGCTTATAGACATTCTATAATTTTAGGTCCCTTCTTGTTTAAAATGGTATTTCTTTTCTATTCTCTGTTCAATGTGTTCAAACTATTAAATTAAAAGAGAAAGTTGTGAAAATACTGCATTCACTGTCCATATTTACATCTTAAAATGTTTATTTAGAACTTATTTCAAGCCTTTTATGCTTAGTATGTATGATGTCTTAATGAGCAATGAAGATATTTTGCTTGCTCAGAAAATTATTAAACATGCTCTTACTCAGGTTATCTATAAGTGGAATGAATTACTTTTTGTAAACTCTACATAACACCTTTGAATGTGCTGGGACACTGCTACCCTATGGGCCCTCTCACAGGTATTCAGTGTGAGGTTGTTAAATGTTCAGAGTGAAATGGAAGGTAAATTGAGGCAATGATTGCTCATCATGCAAATAAAAAGGCAGGGATTTGGGGGCTCACCAGTGAAGGGAAAGGGGGACATTTTTCAGGTCACTGAGAAAGAGAGCACTAATAATAGTTTATGCTGTATAATATTTACTAGGAAACATAAATTTGAAAAGAAAACATTAGCTTTGGTAATAGACATGCATGTGATTTAGTAATAGACAAAATCTATGAAGCTCCCTGGGGAAAAGAATGCAGAAAAAGGGCAAAATAACTAGGAGGACATTGCAGGATGTTCCCATTCTGTAATTGCAGGATGGGGTAGAGTTCACTGAGATTGAGAAGAGGGCCATATGTGGCCTTGACTCCTAGTTACTATGTCACAAGGCCCTCTATTGATATTTATGCTTTTAATGAATTTGTGTTCAAGTAGGTGGCAGAACCACATGTTTGAGGCAGCTTTAATTTGGAGAAAAACTCGAAAGTAGACTACTACCTGCTAGTTAACTAGAGATGTGTTAGTCTTTCTAGGGAAAATAAGAAAGGTATTAAAAAATGATGGTTATAATATAGGTGGGCTGCTGAATAATTTTGGACAAGTTACTGCGTGCTAGACACTATAAAGGTGGAGGGCCGCACATCACATCACAGATGACCCTTGGCCTCGCCAATCTCACAGACTGTTGTGAATAGACACATATGCAAGTCAGTCACATAAGAGATCAATCACTTAGCCTGGTTCCCATATAATTAAGAACAAAAATTTAGGTGTGTCTAGCAGTAAAGTACTATTTTTACTGAGAGAAGTTTCTTTTGTAACTGTGAGGATAAAGAAAAGACTAGACTTTTCATAATAAAGTCATGATCAGTAGCTTCCTGAGTAGTATAATTTTATAAATCAGATTCTGTGCCCTCATTGGAAATAAAACATCCCCTTAATTACTTGCTTCTAAACCTGGAAACACATTTTGAACCCACACTTTGTGCCAATGACTAAAATGCAAATAATTACAGAGAAAAAATATAAAATCATATGGATAACATTTTATTTCCTAAAATCCATTTCTGGATCCTGGAGGATTCTGGGTCTCTGAAGAAAGGATTAAGCAAAAAACCAACCAACCAACTAACAAACCATTAAGGGAGAGGGAAAAAAAGACAGTTGAGTGTTCAGTTAATGTGTACATGGGATTGGTTATAAGAGAGATTCTAGTGTTGCCTTAAACACTTGCTAAGTATGTTTGCGCCTTTGACTGGGCCACATAAGCTCTTAGGAATTGATTTTTAATTGATGACAATCACATATGATATATTTAAAAATGTAAACTTATGAAAAATTTCCACTCTTTGATGAAAAATGGTTTTAGTCCTCCTTTTGGAAAATTGCTTAAGTAAAATGTCAGTTTTATCTCTAGTTACCCCTTTCTGTAATTAGAAAGATATCATAGAGTTAAATTTGGTTGGATGAAAGTAACAGTCTAATATATTTCACACAACAGATGATAGATTTTTTTTTACAGCTCAATTCAGGTATAACAGATATATAAGAACTGCACAATTTATTTCACATATACAATTTGATGAGTCTGGGCAAATCCATGCACTCAGATATATCACGATGATGATGATGATGACAACACTACAATCAAGGAAATACACTTATCTATCACCTCCAAAGTTTTCTTGTGTCCTTCTGTTTTTGTGTGTATGATAAGAACACTTAACATTATTTACCCTTTTCATCACGTTTAAGTGCACAGTATAACGTTGTTAAGTGTAGGCAGTTATTGGACAGTGGCTCTCCAGAACACATCCATCTTAACAACTGCAATTTTGTAACCACTGAATGACAACTCCTCTTTTTCCCTCCTCCATCCCCCGGCTGCCACCATTCTATTTTCTGTTTCTATAAGTTTAACTATTTTACGTACCTCGTGTAAGAGAAGTATTTGCCTTTCTGTGTCTAGCTTATTTTACTTAGCAAAATGCTTTCAAAGATCATCCAATTTTTTGGACATTGCAGAAAAAATTTTAAAATGCTGAATGATATTCATTTACATTCTAATAATCTTCATTTAATTAAGGCTGTATAATATACCACATCTTTATTCACCGATCCACAGATGGACACTTAGGTTGGCTATTGTGAATAATGCTGCAATGAACATGGCAATGAAGATAATCACTTGAGATTCTGATTTCGGCTCCTTTGAAATATACTCAAAAGTGTGTTAGATTATATGATATTTATATTTTTCAGTTTTGAGCAATATTGATTCTGTTTTTCATAATGTCTGTACCATTTTACATTTCCTCAAACTCTGTATATTTGAATTTCCCTACAACTTGCCAACATTTATATTTTGTTTTTTTGATAATAGCTATTCTAATAGATGTGAGGTGATATTTCACTGTGGTTTTTATTATTTAATTTAATTTAATTATTTTTATTTATTTACTTGGGGTGACATTGGTTAATGAAATTCAGTAATTTCAGGTGTACAATTTAAGAGTATATATATATATTGCTTTGTGTGTTCCCCTCCCATAGTAAGATTTCTTACTGTCACCACATATTTGACCCCTTTTTACCTCATCTACTTACTCCCTCCCTATCCTCTAGTAACCACTAGTCTATTGTCCATGCCATGAGTCTCTGTTTGTTTGTCCTGTTCATTTTTTGCTTTTAGGTTTATATTCCAATATAAGTGATAACATGTGATTTCCAACTTTTTCTGTCTGGCTTATTTTGCTTAGAATGGTTATCTCAATGTCCATCCAGGTTGCCACAAATGGCAATATTTAATCTCTTCTTATGGCAGAGTAATATTCCATTGTATATATGTACCAAAGCTTCTGCAAACAATCATCTACTGTAGGACATTTCAGTTGCTTCCATGTCCTGGGCCACTGTGAATAATGCTGCTATGAACATCAGTGTGCAAATATCTTTTCAGATATGGGTTTTCAGGCCTTTGGGGTAAATATTCAGTAGAGGGATTGCTGGATCATATGGTAGATCAATTCTTAGTTTTTTGAAGAACCTCCATACTGTTTTCCATAGTGGCTGTACCAATTTGCAGTCCCACCAGCAGTGTATGAGGGTTCCTTTTTCTCTGCATCCTCTCCAACACTTGTTATTACTTGTCCTGTTGATTATAGCTATTCTAACAGGTGTGAGATGATATCTCATTGTGGTTTTGATTTGCATTTCCCTAATAGCTAGCAATGTTGAGCATCTTTTCAAATATTTGTTGGCCATTTGTATGTCCTCTAGGGAGAGGTGTCTGTTCAGGTTCTCTGCCCATTTTTTGATTGGATTGTTTGTTTGGTTTTTTTGTTGTTATTGAGTTGTGTGAGTTCTTTGTATATTTTGGATATTAGGCCCTTATTGGAAATGTTGCTTGTAAATATATTTTCCCATTCAGATGGTGTCTCTTTACCATGTTGACAGCTTCTTTTGCATGCATAAGCTTTTTAGTTTGATGTAGTCCCATTCATTTATTTTAGCTTTTACTGTCCTTGCCATTGAGATCAAATTCATAAAATCCTCTTTAAGTCCAAGGTCTCTATACATTTTCTTCTATACATTTTATTGTTTCAGGTCTTATATTCAGGTCCTTAATCCATCTTGAGTTAATTTTGGTGTGAGATGATAGATAACAGTCTAGTTTCATTTTTTTGCAGTGGCTTTCCAGTTTTTCCAGCACCATTTATTGAAGAGGCTTTCCTTTCTCCACTGTATTGTTTTGACTTTTTTTTTTTTTTGAAAATTATTTGCCCATATAGCCATAGGTTTAAACTGGACTCTCAATTATATTCCACTGGTCTGTGTGTCTGTTTTTCTGTCAATACCATGCCATTTTGATTATTGTCTCTTTGTAGTATAATTTGAAGTCAGGCAGAGTGATGTCTCCAGCCTTGATTTTTTTTTCCCCTCAAGATGTCTTTGGCAATTCGCAGTCTTTTGTGTTTTCATACAAATCTGATGATTTTTTGTTCTATTTCTTTAAAAAATGCTAATGGGACTTTGATGGGGATTGCATTAAACCTGTATAATACTTTAGGTTATAAGGTTATTTTAATTATGTTGATTCTTCAAATCCAAGAACACAGAATATCTTTCCATTTTATTATATCCTCTTCGATTTCTTTTAATAGCGTCTTATAATTTTCATTATATAGGTCCTTCACATGTTTCGTTAGATTTATTTCTAGGTATTTTATTCTTTTTGTTGCAATTACAAAAGGAATTATTTTCCACTTCTTTTTCTGGCACTTCATCGTTAGGGTATAGGAATGCTATAGATTTTTGAACATTGATTTTGCATCAGGAAACATCACTGTATTTACTTACCATTTCTAGTAGGATTCTTGTGGAGTCTTTAGAGTTTTCTATATAAAGAATCATGTCATCCACAAATAGTGACAGTTTCACTTCTTTGTTTCCTATTTGGATGCCTTTTATATCTTTCTCTTGTCTGATGGCACTGGCTAGGACCTCTAATGTTGAATAACAGTAGTGATAGTGGACAGCCTTGCCTAGTTCTTGATCTTAGAGGGAAAGTTTTTAGTTTTTCTCCATTAAGTATAATGTTGGCAGAGGGTTTGTCACATATGGTCTTTATTATGATACTTTACTTCTTTACTGATTTTGGAAAGTGTTTTGATCATAAAGGATGCTGTATCTTGTCGAAGGCTTTTTCTACATCTATTGATATGATTATATGATTCTTATTTTTTAACTTGTTTATGTGTGTACAAATTAATCAATTTCAGTATGTCGAACCATCCTTGTGCCCCTGAGATGTAGCCCACTTGATTGTGGTGTGCAATTATTTTTAAATAATGTTGCTGTATTTGGCTCACTAGTATCTTATTTAGGAATTTTGCATCTGTGATCATGAGAGATACTGGTTTGTAGTTTTCTTTTTTTGTGTTATCTACTAGTTTTGACATCAGGGTAATATTGGCCTCATAAAATGAGTTGGGAAGTATTGCCTCCTCTTCGATTCTTAGGAAGAGTTTGAGGAGAATAGGTATTAAATCTTCTTTGAATGTTTGATGGAATTCATTGTTGAAGCAATCTGGTCCTGGACTTTTACTTTTTGGTAGATATTTTATGCTTGTTTCAATTTCCATACTGCTGATTGATCTATTTAGATTTTCCAGATCTTGATTCGGTTTAGGAAGGTTATATCTTTCTAAGTACTGGTCCATTTATTTTTGGTTACTAAATTTAGTGTTATATACTTTTTCATAGTATTTTTTGTGTGATCCTTTGTATTTCTATGGTGTCTGTCGTAATTTCCCCTTTCATTCTTGATTTTGTTTTTTGTGTCTTTTCTCTTTTTCTTAGTGAGTATAGCCAGGGATGTGTCAATTTTGTATTGACACAATTTTGTATTAACCTTCTCAAAGAATCAGCTCTTTGTTGCATTCATTTTTCTATTGTTCTATTTTTGTTGTTTAATTTCATTTATTTCTGCTCTAATTTTGATTATTTCTTTCCTTCTGCTGACTTTAGGCTTCATTTTTTCTTCCTTCTCTAGTTTTTAAAGATGAAGCATTAGGTTGTTTATTTGGGCTCATTTTTGTTTTTGGAGGTAGGCCTGTAATGATACGAACTTTCCTCTTATGACCGCTTTTGCCGTGTCCCAAAAGTTTTGATATGTTGTATTATCATTATCATTCGTTTCTATGTATCTTTTGATCTCTCTTTTTATTTCTTCCTTGACCCAGCTATTCTTCAGTAGCATGTTGTTAATTTCCATGTATTTGTGGTTCTTCCTGCTTTCTTCTTGCAGTTGATCTCTAGTTTCAAGGCATTATGATCAGCGGATATGGTTGGTATGATTTCAACCCTCTTATATTTGTTGAAGCTATCTCTGTGTCCCTGTATGTGGTCAATCCTTGAGAATGTTCCATGTGCACTAGAGAAGAATGTATAAACTGCTGTTTTGGGATGGAAAGCTCTGTAAATGTCAATTGGTCTAATGTGTCATTTAAAGATGTTACTTTTTTATTGATTTTCTGTTTGGATTATCTGTCCATATCTGACAGTGGGGTATTTAGATCCCCTACTATGATAGTGTTTTGATCTGTTTCTTCCTTCAGTTCTGTTAGTAATTGCTTTACATATTTTGGGACTCTCTGATCTTAGTACTGCTACTCCTGCTTTTCTCTGAATGTCATTTGCTTGAAATATCATTTTCCATCCTTTCATTTTGAGTCTATATTTGTCTTTGGAACTAAGATGTGACTCTTGGAGGCAGCATATGGTTGGGTTTTGTTTTTTGATCCATTCTGCAACTCTGTACCTTTTTATTGGTGAGTTCAATCCATTTACATTTATGGTGATTATTGAAATATGAGGTCTTCTTATAAACTTTTTATCTTTTGCTTTCTGTAGCTTGGTGTTTCCATTGCTTTCTTGTCCTGTGTTTCTGTTTTCTTTATTTTGGCTGGCTTTTGTGGCTTTTGCCTCTGGTTCTTCTTGTTTTATGTTATATACTTCGGTTCTGAATCTTTGGTGTGTGGTTACCCTTACAAATATGAAAAGGATAGTTATATACATACAGTTGTCCATTTTCTTCTGTGCGTGCCTTCTCTCCATTCTCCTTTGTGAATTTGGATTTTTGAATCCCCACCCCGCCTTTTCAGTCATTATTTTCTCAATTTGTCCCTCTGTATGCTAAACATTCATTACTATCTTGTTATAACAATTCTCTTATTATTTAAACTTATAATGCCCTGTTCTTAGTAAAGATTGCATTCCTCTGCCTTTTTTTTTTTTTTTTTTGCCTGGATAGTCACTTTACTCCTAATTATGTATTTTTTTTTGTTATTTTGTTTTAGGTGAACTGACCCCTTTCATTATTTCCTGTAGTGCCAGCCTCGTAGTGGAGAATCCCTCCAGTTATTGTATGTCTGGAAAAGGCTTAATTTCTCCTTCATACTAAAGGAGAGCTTAGTTGGATACATTATTCTAGGCTGGTAGTTGCTATCATTTAATAGTTTGAATATATGATTCTATTTCTTTCTGGCTTGTAACGTTTGCGCTGAGAAATCTGAGGATAATCTAATGGGTTTACCATTATAAGTTACTGGTTTTTTTTTTCTCCCTGGCTGCCTTGAGAATTCTATCTTTGTCGTTGATTTTTGATAACTTTAATAGAATGTATCTTGGGGAAGGCCTTTTTGGGTTGAGATAATTGGGTGTTCTGTTGACTTCTTGAATTTCAAGCTCCAACTCATTCCTTAGATATGGGAACTTCTTTTCCACTATTTGTCTGAAAATGCTTTCTAGTCCCTGCTCCTTTTCCTCCCCTTCGAGAATGTGCATTATTCTTATATGTTCTCTCCTGATGGTATCAGCTAGTTCTTGAATTTCTCTTTCATGATTTTTCATTCTTCGGTTTCTCGCTTCTTCCTTCTGATTTATTTCTAGATTTCTGTCTTCAATATCACTAGTTCTTTCCTTTATTTGGTCAATTCTATTTCCCAAGCTTGCTATTTCATATTTCAACTCTTGCAGTGTGTTTTTTTTTATCTCCAGAAGATCTATTCTGTTTTTTTTCTTTTTGAGGTTTTCAATCTCCTTGCTCTGCTCATCTAGTTTTTTTTTTAATTCCTGAAATTATTTATATGACTCGTTTCAGAACTCCCTGAGTTTTTTCAGAAATATCATCCTGAGGTCTCTGTCATTTAAGTTGCATATTTCTATGTCTGTAAGCTTATTTTCTGGAGATTTTTCTCTTTCTTTCTGAGATGCCTTGCCACCGTGGTTGTTCATGATGTTTAATGGACTATTTCTCCACCTGGGCATTAATGGATGTGTATTCTGCTCTTTTTCCAGAAAGATTTATTAAATAAAGATCTCTCTTTAGCCTGTTGCAAAGAAGGTGCTTTTCGTTTGGTTTCCAGTAGGTGGCATCTAAGCCTCTTGCATCCCTACTTTATATAAATCCTTAAAATAGCTTTTAAAAATTTTTCTTGTAAGTATTTAATTATGCTCACTACCCTCAGTTTTAGTCCCTGTCAGTGTCAGCAACAGTCTCAGCAGTGTTTGTTCAGTTTCCCCTGGGGCTCCGCAGTGATCACTCTCGGAGAGTATGGGAGGAGTGGTCTCCTGGGTTGGGAGTTGAGGCTGAGGCTCAGCCTCGGTTTTGCAACTGGGGTGAGTAAAAATCAACTGTTGTTTCTTTGTGATCCTGTCCAGCTTCTCTGTCTTCTGCCCTGATGACTGGGCCCTTCCGTCCAGCACCAGGAGCTCACAGCTCTTCTAGGCAGGCCTGTTCAGGGAAGTTCCCGCACCTTCATCCCTCCCTCTCCTCCTGAAGGGAGCTTTGGTGGCTGTGAAAGGTAGCTTTTTTGTTTCTCCCAGTCCACTGCCCGACACCTGGGGTTCTGACCTGTGGTAGCTTTCATGCTCAGATCTCACGCTCATATGTGCTTGTATGTAGTTTGGGTGTATTTTTGTTGCATTATAGATGTTCAGCTTATTGTTGTTTCAAGGGGAGACATCACTCCATCATGTTTCTGTAAAAGTCAGTGTCTTCTTTTCTTATCCATTCAGTCACCCTGTTTTTTGATCAGAGAATTTAATTCATTTACATTTAAACTAGTTATTGATAGTTAAATAGATATTACAATATTATTGACTATATACCCTATGCCACACTTTACATACCCTTGACTATTTTGTAACTACCAATTTGTACTTCTTTATCCATTCTCCCTTACTACCCTGCCTCACAACTGCCATTTTATCTGGAATCCACTAGTTTGTTCTGTTTCAATGAATTTGTTTCTCTTTTGTTTTTTCTTTTGTTTTTTTTTTTCTTTAGATTCCATCTATAAGATCACATAATATTTGTATTTCTCGTCAGACTTATTTTACTCAGAATAATACATTCTAAGACCATCCATGTTATTGCAAATGGTAAAATTTTATTTTTTTATGGCTGAGTAATACTCCATTTATATAGGTACTACCTTTTCTTTATACAATTATCTATATGTTGCTTTAATATCTTGACTATTGTAAACAGTAGTGCAGTGAACATAGGGGTGCGTATATCTTTTACCCAATTTCCTAGGTTGAATTCCCAGAAGTGGAATTTCTGGGTCATTAGGTAGTTCCTTTTTTATTTTTTTGAGGAAATTTCATATAGTTTTACATAGTGTCTATACAAATTTGCAATTTTATCAACAGTGTATGAAGGTTCCCTTTTCTCCACATCTTCACGAACACTTGTTATTTTTTGATTTATTAACGATGGCCATTCTGACAGGCACGAGGTGAGATCTTATTGTCATTTTACTTAGCTTTTCTCTGATGGTTAGTGACATTGAGCATCTTTTCATATGTCTGTTGGCCATCTGTATGTCCTCTTTGGAGAAATATCTATTCTGGTCCACTGCTTATTGTTTAATTAGATTTTGTGAGTATGCGTGTGTATGTTGAGTTGTATGAGTTTTTTTTTTTTTTAAACAAATTTTGGATATTAACTCCTTACCAAATGTATCATTGGCAAATATCTTCTCTCATTTAGTTGGTGGTCTTTTCATTTTGTTGATAATTTCCTTTGCTGTGCAAAATATTTTTTAGTATGAAGTAGTCCCACCTGTTTATTTTTCTTTTGTTTCCCTTGCTTGAGGAGATATATCAGAAAAAAAAATATTACTAAGAGCAATGTTAGAGAGTTTTCTGCTTATGTTTTCTTCTACTTTTATGGTTTCAGTCTTTAATTAAAGACATTTAAGTCTTTAATTCATTTTGAGTTTATTCTTGTATGTGGTGTAAGAAGGTGGTCCACATTTTTTGCATGTATCTGTCCAATTTTCCCAACGTCCTTATTGAATACATTGTCTTCATTCCATTGTATATTTCTGCCTCCTTTGTCATAGATTAAATGACCATATAGGTGTGAGTTTATTTCTGGGCTCTCTATTCTGTGTCCCTGAAATATATATCTGTTTTTATGCCAGTACCTTGCCATTTTTCTTACTGTAGTTTTGTAGTATAGTTTGATATCAGGTACTATGATACCTCCAACTTTGTTCTTTTTTCTCAAGATTGCTGTGGCTATTTGGGGTCTTTTATGATTCTATGCAAATTTTAGGATTATTTGTTATAGTTCTTTGAAAAATGCCATTGATATTTTGATAGAGATTACATCAAATCTATAGATTTCTTTGAGTAGTATGGACATTTTAATGATGTTAATTCTTTCTCTTCATGAGCATGGTATACACTTTCATTTATTCATAACTTCATCAATTTCTTCAATGGCTTATAGTTTTCAAGTACTGGTCTTTTATCTCCTTGGTTAAAGTTATTTCTAGATATTTTTATTTTTCTGATGCAATTGTAAATGGAATTGTTTTCTTCTTATTTTTTTTTCTGATAGTGTGCTCTTGGTATATAAGAACACAATTGATTTATGAATATTAATTTCGTATCCTGCTACTTTACTGAATTCATTTTTCAGTTCTAATAGATTTTTGGTGAAATCCTTAGGGTTCTTTTTATATAATATCATGCCATTTGCAAATAAGGACAATTTTTCTTCTTTTTTCCCCCAATTTAAATGTCTTTTATCTCTCTTTCTTGACTGAATGTTGTGACTAGAACTGCCAATACTATATAAAAATGGTAAAAGTAGACATTCTTGCCTTGTTCCTAATCTTAAGGAAAATGCTTTTAGCTTTTCTCAATTGAGAATAATGTTAGCTGTGAGTTTGTTATATATAACCTTTATTATTCTCACTTTGCTGAGAGTTTTTTTTTAATCATAAATCATTGTTAGATATTGTCAAATGCCTATTTTGCATCCATTGATATGATTGTATAATTTTTATCTTTCATTTTGCTTGTGTGGTGCATCATATTAATTGATTTGCAGATATTGAAACAACTTTGCATGCCAGAAATAAATCTCACTTGATCATAGTTTATAATATTTTTAATGTATTGTTGAATTCAGTTTGCTAATATTTTGTTGAAGATTTTTGAATTTATGTTCATCAGTGCTATCAGCATATAGTTTATTGTTTTGTTGTTTTAATGTTTTTGTCCAGTTTTGGAATCAGGATCATAATGGCCTCATAAAAAGGGGCTGGAGCCATTCATTTTGCATTTTTTTGGAATATATTTAAAAGGTTGAGTGTTAATTCTTTTTTAATGTTTCATAAAATTTACCCATGAAGCCATTTGGTTCAGGACACTTGTTTGTTGCAAGGTTTTTGATTACTAATTTGATTTTGCATGTAGTAATCTGTCTGTTCAGATTTTTTGTTTCTTTTTGATTCACTCTTGGAAAATAATATATTTCTAGGAATTTTTGAATTTTTTCTTAATTGAGCAATTTGTTGGCATATAATAGTTCACACTATTTTCTTATAATCTTTTGTATTTCTGTGGTGTCAGTTGTTACTTGTCCTCTTTCATTTCCAATTTTATTTATTTGGGTCCTTTCTTTTTTCTTGATGACTCTGGATAAGGGTTTATCTATTTTGTTTATTCGAAAAATGACCTTTTGGCTTCATTGATCTTTCGTATTGTTTTTTAAAGACTCTTACTTATTTCTGCCCTGATACTTCTTATTTCCTTGCTTCTACTCACTTTGGGCTTTGTTTGATGTTTTTTTATCCTAGACCTTTTAATTGTACAGTTAAATAATTTTGATTATTTTGTTTCTTGAGGTAGGCCTATATTGTTATGAATTTTACTCTTATGACTACTTTCACTGTGTACCATAGATATTTGATCATTGAGTTTTCATTTTCTTTTTTTTCCAGCTTATTAAAATATAATAGACAATTAGTTGCTCATATTTACATTGTACAAGTCAATGACTTTTTTCTCCATTACAGTCAGCATGAAATAATATACCAGTTTCAGTTGTACAGAATAGTGATCAGAGATCCACAAAACTCACAAAATGATCACCCCACTAAATCTAGTACTGCTTTTTCCCCTTACATATTTATTACAACATTATTAATCATCTTCCCCATGCTACACTCTACATCTCCATGTCTATTCTGCAACTATCTGTTTGTACCTCTTAATCCTTTTGCCTTTTTTGCCATCCCTCTAACTCTCCTCCTGTTTAGTAGCCTTCAAAATATTCTCTGTATTTGAGTTTATTTCCACTTTTGTTGTTGTTGTTGATTTTGTTCTTTAGATTCCACATGTATGTGAAATCATGCAATATTTGTCTTTCTTTATCCAAACCATTTTATTCAGCGTAATACCCTTTAAGTCCATCATAGCAATATCTTTTTTCATCCTTATTTATGTATTTATTTATTTATTTATTTAAATTAATTAATTATTTTTTTAATGGTGACATTAGTTAACAAATCAGTAAGTTTCAGCTGTATTTTTTATCCCTTTTTAGTGTGTGTGTGTGTCTTTTAATCTGAAGTGAATCTCTTGTAGGCAGCATATGTAGAATTCTTGTTTTCTTATCCACTCAGCCACTCTTTTGGTTGTAGCACTTAATTCTTTTCCATTTAAGGTACTTATTGATAGGAATGTAGTTATTACCTTTCTTTCTTCACGATTGTGATTCATGTTTTTTCTTCTTAAAGAAGTCCCTGCAACAGTTCCAATAACACTGGTTTGATGTTGATAAATCCTTTTAGCTTATTTTGTCTGGAAATCTCTTTGTCCTTTGACTCTAAATGAGAGCTTTGCTGGATAAAGTATTCTTGATTGTAGATCCTGGGTTTTCATCATGTGGAATATTTTGTGTCAAGCTCTTCTGTCCTGCATAGTTTCTTTTGAGAAATTAGCTCCAATCTTATGAGTGCTCCCTTGTAGGTAAGTAACTGCTTTTCTCTTGCTGCTTATAAGATTCCTTCTTTGTATTTAACCTTTGGCATTTTAATGATGTTGTATCTTGGTGTGGGCCTCTTTGGGTTTTTGGTTTTTGGAGCTCTCTGAGCTTCCTGGGGTTGTATGTTTATTTTCTTCACCAGGTTAGAAAAGTTTTCCATTGTTATTTCTTCAAATAGTTTTTCAACTTCTTGTTCTCCCTCTTTTCCTTCAGGTACCCCTATGACATGGACGTTTTTGCATTTAATTTTGTCCTATAGGCACCTTAAATTATTATGATATTCTTAGTTTCTCTTTTCTTGCCATTCTGATTGGGTGTCTTTGGCTTCCCCATCCTCTACATTGTTGGTTCAATCCTCTTCTTTATCTCCTCTGTTTATTCCATCTAATACACTCTTCATTTCAGGTAATGTGTGCTTCATTTCTGACTGATTCCTTTTTATGATTTACATTTCCATTTTTTTATCTCTTTGTTAAAGTTCTTACTGAATTCATCTACACTTCCCATAAGTTCATTAAGCATCTGTATAACTAGTGTTTTGAACTCCGCATCTGTTAGATTTCTTGTCTCCATTACCCATGGATCCCTGTTCTGTTCTCTCATATGGTTTCTGCTTCTTTATCTTCCCATTTTGGCTGTCTTTCTGTGTCTGTTTCTATATACTAAGCAAAGCTCCAGAAGTCTCCTGGTTTTATTAGCATGGCTTTGTGTAGGTGTCCAGTGGCATAATCCTGAGAAGAATTCAGCTTCAGGCCAAGTTTAGCCCCAGTCTGTGTCCCTCCAGGGCCACCTGTTAAGATTTTACAAGCAATCCACAGATGCTGTGCTTATAGTTGCCTCAAGAAACCACATCAGAAACTGAGGCCAGCTGGCACCAGTGTGAGTGTTGGTATTCTTCAGCAAGGGTCATCTGACTCACTGAAGACACAACTGGTTGTGGCTTGAGTGGGGTTTGGAGTTGGGGGAGGCAGGATTTCAGGGAATCCTCTGGGTGTCACAACTTCTGTTATTCAGTCCTATGATGTCTCAGCTATGGTGGTGCTATGGTGGTGCTATGTGTGAAGGAGGGCTCTATAATAGAACAGTGGATACCGCCAGCACTTCTGCCCAGGAGAGAGACTCACTTCCAACCCTCACTTCAACTACTCAGTTTCCTCCTCTAGGTCCCTGGCTCCCACCTGCCCGCGATCAGCCCACCTGGTGCTGGTGCTCAGAGCAAGCAGGTTCCTCACCAGGAATGTCCGCTCATGGACACAGCCCCTTTAAGAGGCATCTACAACTGCCTACTGCCGCTGCCATAGCCTCTGTACCACTCAGCTGCCTGGAAATAGGCAGCCTCTCATCTCTGCCTCTTCCTACCTTCTACCATTGCAGAGTGATTTCTTATTTTTTCCCCCTAGTTGTAATGCTTCTGTTCATCTAGATCCGAGGCAACTTTCCTTGTTGGTTGCTCCGCGTTTTTTTCACAACTTTGATTTGGTTGCGAGAAGAATGAACAAAGCCTCTATCATCTACACCATTTTTCTGTCTCCTACCTCAACATAATAAAAACAAAATATATAATAGAGACAATATGACAAACCCACAGTTAGTGTCTTACCCAATGGTGAAAAACTGAAAGCTTTCCCCCTAAGATTATTAACAAGACAAAGATGCCTACTCTTGCCACTTCTATTCAACATGGTATTAGAAATACTAGGAAGAACAATTATACAATAAAAAATAAAACATATCCAAATAAAAAAAGAAGAAATAAATTTGCCTCTGTTTACAAGTCACGTGATCTGGTATTCAAGACTTCTTTCTTCTTCTGAATCTTGGCTGTATAATTCTGATGCAATGCTTTCATGAGAATTTTTTTTTAAACTAAGTCTATCTTGGTTGGGTTATAATTTATCACCAGTTTCTCTAATATGTGAAGTACAATTATCTCTTATGTTTGTTTTCATGTTATTTCTGGACCTAATAAAAATATGACTGGCCTCATTTACTGTGTCCTTATTGACCAACAGAGAGAATTCATTTTTTCTTGAGAAAACAAAGGTTGCTCATATAAGTATTCCTAAATCCACTCCCAGGTCATTTGCATATCTCAGATCTGAGCTAATGAAGCAACCACTTTATTTAAATATTCATGAGAAAGTTCTGTGTAGCCTAGGCAACAATACAAATAAAAAAATAAAGAATATTATTTAATTAATGTTGTTGAGGTGACTGATTAATTCCTTGGAAAAATAAAGCCATGTACCCATACATACCTATAAAATTGATTGACATTTAAATAGTTAAATTTACAAATTGAGAAAATCAATAATAGAAAAAGCATGCTTTGGATCATGATCATGAACACCTTTATGTCATATGTGTTACTTTAAAAAATCTATTTTTACAGGTCTTCAATATATTTTCATAATAAAAAGAAAAATTTTACTTCCCTAAAGATAAGTGTTGTTACCATTTTAGTGTGCATGTATTTGATTTTATGTCTCTGTATTTAAAACATGACGAAGTAATTTAAAATAGTGTGCTTACATTATGTTAGACATCTGTAATTATTTTCTTAAGTAGATTTTAAGGATAAAATTCTTTGTTTAGGTTAAAACAATAAATATATTTTACTTTGCACTAAGTTATAATTACAGGTAATAATAGGTAATTTAATATAGCTTATGTCATAAAATTTAATATATATTGTTCAAAGTGTTCTTTAAGTGTGAATAAATTATGAGTTACATCATTTCCATGCTTAGGAAAGCAGGATGAGAGAGAGAGAGAGAGAGAAAGAGAGAGAGAGAGAGAGAGAGAGAGAGAACGAGCATGAGAGAGAATTTAAAGTGTGCCTTTGGAATTTAAAAGGTGCCTTCTTGAAACCTTGCCTCACAAAATGCATTCAAAGAGTTAGAATATTTCAATCATACGGATGGCCTGAATTCAACTTTTCTATAAACAAGTTTGAGTATTTCGCTAAAAGTAAATGGAAACTAGAGTTTCCATCAATGTGCATAACACAGGTCACCCCATGCAGGAGATTCCATGAGACTTTACCTCTCCCAAAGTGCAAGCCCACCCGAGCTGCTTCCAGTGGATTTTCCACACAAATAGCTTGTTTTGGCTCTTGCTGTGGGCTTTCCTAAAAAATCTCTCAAAGGCTCACAAAACCAAATAAGAAGCATCTGGCCTCAGCTTGACCTGTACCTCTTGCTGAGCAAGCAGCAAGACTAGCACTAGTGGCAGCTGCCTTAGTTCCTGGCTTGGTCTCTTGAGGTACCTATAAGACCATCATGGGTGGCAGTAATCTGTGGATTGATAGGTGATTCTTACCAGATGACTGAGGAAGTGCACAGGTGTGGCTGAACTTGACTTGCAGTTGGGCTCCTCCCAGGAAGCCCTTAAGCCAGCACCCTCAGTAGCCTGCGTCCACTGGAGCCAGAGCACAAACTAGACCTTAATCTGAGGAAGACACACCCAAAGGGCAGACTGGGCAGGGGCCAGAGCCCTGCTAAAGTGAATCCTGCTCTGTAGGTCAGCCTGTGCTCCACTGTAGTCACAGTCATTTCTTACAATCAATCAAGCTGAAGATCAACCCCTCTGTTGATGTGCAAACAACAACCAAAGCTTAGCTATAATAGAAGGGCACACCCAGCCCACACAAGGGACATCACTGGAGCACCTCACTCTGGTGACCAGGGAGACTACACCACTGGGCCTCACAGGATACCTAAATACATAAGGCCTCTTTACTAACACCAGGAGACACAGCAGTCCTACCTAATACACGGAAGCAAACTCAGGGAGGCAGCCAAAATGGGGAAACATAGACATATGTCTCACATGAAAGAATAGAACAAATCTCCAGAAAAAGAACTAAACAAAATGGAGATGAGCAATCTAGCAGATGCAGAGTTTGAAACATTGGTCATAAGGATGCTCAAGTAACTTAAGGGAAGAGTACATGAACTAAATGAGAACTTTAACAGAGAGATGTAAAACATAAAAATGGAGATAGAAAACATAAAAAAGAACCAGTCAGAAATAAAGAATACAATAACTGAAATGAAGAATACACTAGAAGGAATCAACAGATTAGAAGAAGCAGAGGATCAAATCAGAGATTTAGAAGATAACACAGCAGAAAACAATCAGAACAGCTATAAAAATGAATATAAAAAAAATAAGGATAGTTTAAGGGGCCTCTGTGACAAAATCCAATGTAATAACATTTGCATCATTGGAATACCAGAAGGAGAAAAGAGAGAGCAAGGAATTGAAAACCTATTTCAAAAATAATGACTGAAAACTTCCTTAACTTGGTGAAAGAATCAGAAATATAGCACAAGAAAGTGTAGAGAACTCAAAACAAGATAAATCTAAAGAAGCCCACATCAAAACATAACTATTAAAATGCCAAAGGTTGGGAGTTTGGAGAAACATGGTAGAGTGAGAGATGTCCCCAGATCTCTCCCCTTGAAACAACAATAAGCAAGCCATCTAAATCTCAAAAACAAAACAAAACACCGAAACTGCACACAAGCACGTCTAAGCATGGGATCTGTGCATAAGAGCTACTATAGGTCAGAATCCCGGGTGTCAGGCGATGGACTATGAGAAATAAAGAAGCTGCGTCTCGCAGTCACCAGAGCAGAGACAGAGGATGGAGAAGGGAGAAGGCGCGGCAAGTTCCCTGAACAGCCTGCCTGGGAGTGCTGTGAATTCCACTTGGCCAGTGGATGGGCCCAGTCATCAGGACAGAAAACGGAGAAGCGTGACAGCAGAGAGAAAACAGTTGACTTTTATTAGCCAAGGATGCAAAATTGAGGCTGGGCTGCAGTCCCCAACCCTCAACCAAGAAGGCCCCTCCCCTCATAGCTTCTGAGATAGATCATCGTGGAGCCCCAGGGTAATCTGAGCAAATGCTACCAAAACTGTTGCTAACACTGACAGGGACTGAGACTGAGGGTAGCGAGTGTGATTAAACATCTACAAGATATATATATATACACACACACACGCACACGCACACACACATATACACATATATGTGTGTGTGCGTGTGCGTGTGTGTGTGTGTGTGTGTGTGTGTATATATATAAACTATCCTTTACATATTTGCAATGGTAACCACATACCAAAGATTCAGAACTAAAGTATGCAACATAAAATAAGAAGAACCAGAGACAAAACCCACAAAAGCCAACCAAAATAAAGAAAAGAGAAACACGAGTACAAGGAAGTAATGAAAACACCAAGGCTACCAGAAAGCAAAAGATAAAATGTCTATAAGAATCTCATATTTCAATAATCACCATAAATGTAAATGGACTGAACTCACCAATAAAAAGACACAGAGTTGCAGAATGGATCAAAAAACAAAACTCGACCATATCCTGCCTCTAGGAGACATATGTCTGCTCCGAGGACAAATATGGAGCAAAAGTAAAAGAGTGGAAAATGATATTTCAAGCAAATGACATTCAGAGAAAAGTGGGAGTAGCAGTGTTAACATCAGACAAAATATACTTCAAAATAAAAAAGGTAAAGAAAGATATTGAGGGACACTTTATAATAATAAAGGGATTCATGCTCCAAGAAGACATAACACTTATTAATATTATGCTCCTAATCAGGGAGCCCTGAAATATGTAAAGCAATTACTAACAGAACTAAAGGGAGAAACAGATCAAAACACTATCATAGTAGGGGACCTAAATACCCCACTGTCAGATATGGACAGATCATCCAAGCAGAAATCGATAAGGAAATAACATCCTTAAATGACACATTAGACCAATTGGACATAATTGACATTTACAGAGCTTACCATCCCAAAACAACTGCTTATACATTCTTTTCCAGTGCACATGAAACATTCCCAAGGATTGACCACATACAGGGATGCAGAGATAGCCTCAACAGATATAAGAGGGTTGAAATCATACCAACCATATTCTCTGATCATAATTCCTTGAAACTAGAGATCAATAGAAAAAGAAATCAGGAAGAACCGCAAACACATGGAGATTAAACAACAGCTACTGAAAAATAACTTGGTTAGAGAAGAAATAAAAAGAGATCAAGAGATACATAGAAATGAATGATAATGATAGTACAACATAACAAAACTTTTAGGATATGGCGAAAACGGTCATTAGAGGAAAGTTCATATCATTACAGGCCTATCTCCAAAAACAAGAATGAATCCAAATAAACAAACTAATGCCTTGTCTTAAAAAAACTAGAAAAGGAAGAACAAATGAAGCCTAAAGTCAGCAGAAGGAAAGAATCAAAATTAGAGCAGAAATAAATGAAATTGAAAACAAACAAACAAACAAAAAACAATAGAAAAAATAAATGCAACAAAGAGCTGAATCTTTGAGAAGGTTAATAAAATTGAGATACCCCTAGCTAGCCTCAATAAAGAAAAAAGAGAAAGGATACAAATAATCAAAATCAGGGGTGAAAGAAGGGAAATTATGACTGATGCCACAGAAATACAAAGGATTATACAAGAATACTATGAAAAGTATATCACACCAAGTTTAATAACCTAGAAGAAATGGACCAGTACTTGGAAAAATATAACATTTATAGAATGAATCAAGAACTAGAAAATCTAAATGGACTGATCAGCAGTATGGAAATTGAAACAATTATTAAAAACCAAGCAAAAAGTAAAAGTCCAGGACTAGATGGCTTCACTAGTGAATTCTACCAAACATTCAAAGATTTAATACCTATTCTCCTCAAACTCTTCTAAAAAATCAAAGAGGAGGTAATACTTCCCAACTCATTTTATAAGGCCAATATTGTCCTTATTCCAAAACCTAATAAAGATAACACAAGAAAACTATGGACCAATATCTCTCATGAACACACATGCAAAAATCCTAAATAAGATACTAGTGAACCGAATACAACAATTTGTAAAAAAGATTATACACCACGATCAAGTGGGCTTCATCCCAGGGGCACAGGGATGGTTCAACATCTGCAAATCAATTAATGTGATACACCATATAAACAAATTAAAAAAATAAGAATCATAAGATCATATCAATAGATGCAGGAGAAGCCTTTGACAAGATACAGTGTCCATTTCTGATCAAAACACTTAACAAAATCGGTATAGAAGGATTAACATAATAAAGGCCATATATGACAAACCCTCAGCCAACATTATACTTAATGGTGAAAAACTAAAAACCTTCCTTCTAAGATCAGGAACAAGGCAAGGCTGTCCACTATCGCCATTGTTATTCAGTATCACAATGGTGATCCTAGAGAGTGCAATCAGGTAAGAGAAAGATAAAAAAGGCATCCAAATAGAAAACGAAGAAGTCAAACTGTCATTATTTGTGGATGACATGATTCTCTCTATAGAAAACCCTGAAGACTGCACAAGAACACTACTAGAAACAATAAGCAAATACAGTAAAGTTTATGGATACAAAAATCAGTGTTAAAAAGTCCATAGCATTCCTATACTCTAATAATGAAGTGTCAGAGAAAGAAGTGGAAGAAATAATTCCTTTTGCAATTTCAACAACAAAAAAAATAAAATAGCTAGGAATAAATCTAATGAAGAATGTAAAGGACCTATATAATGAAAACTATAAAACCCTGTTAAAAGAAATTGAAGAAGATACAAAGAAATAGAACGATATTCTGTGTTCTTGGATGAGGAGAATCAACATAGTTAAAATGACCATATTCCCTAAAGCATAATACAATGCAATCTCCATCAAAATCTCATTGGCAATTTAAAAAAAAAAAAAAAGAACAAAAAATCATCAGATTTGTATGGAAGTACAAAAGACCCTGAATTGCCAAAGCCATCCTGAGAAAAAATGAACGAGGCTAGAGGCATCACTCTGCCTGACTTCAAATTATACTACAAAGAGACAATAATCAAAATGGCATGATATTGGCAGAAAAACAGACACACAGACCAGTGGAACAGAATCAAGAGTCCAGAAGTAAACCCATATTTACATGGGCAAATAATTTTTGACATAAAAGCCAAAGTCCTACAGTGGAGAAAGAAAAGCCTCTTCAATAAATGGTGCTGGGAAAACTGGAAAGCCACCTGCAAAAGAATGAAACTAGACTGTTGTCTATCACCACACACCAAAATTAACTCAAAATGGGTTAAGGACCTGAATATAAGACTTGAAACAATTAAATGAATAGATTATAACATAGGAAGTAAACTCAAGTATCTTATCCTTAAAGAGAATTTTATGAAATTGTCCTCAAAAGCAAGGGAAGTAAAAGCTAAAATAAATGAATGGGACTACATCAAAATAAAAGAAATCAGCTTTCTTTTGAAATCATCAACAAGGTGAAGAGATAACCATTCGAATCAGAAAATATATTTGCAAGCGATGCCTCTGATATCCAAAATATACCGAGCACTCATAAGACTCAATAACAGCAACAACAACAACAACAACAACAACAACAAAATAAACAATCCAATAAAAAAAATGAGCAGAAGACCTGAACAGACACTTCTCCCTAAAGGACATGCAAATGACCAACAAATATTTAAAAAGATGCTCAACATCTGTAGCTATTAGGGTAATGCAAATGAAAACCACAATGAGATACCATCTCACACCTATTAGAATAGTTATAATCAACAGGACTTGTTGATTTGTTAATAACAAATGCTGGAGAGGATGCAGAGAAAAAGGAACCCTCTGCTGGTGGGACTTCAAATTGTTACAACCACTATGGAAAACAGTACGGTGGTTCCTCAAAAAACTAAGAATTGATCTGCCATATGATCTAGCAATGTCTCTACTGGGACTTGAAATCTCATATTGAAAAGATATTTTCACACCGATATTCATAGCAGCATTATTCTCAGTGTCCAGGACATGGAAGTAACCGAAGTGTCCTACAATAGATGTTTGGATAAAGAAGCTTGGTACATATATACAATGGAATATTACTCAGCCATAAGAAGAGATGAAATACTGCCATTTGCGACAACCTGGATGGACCTCGAGATAATTATGTCAAGTGAAATAAGCCAGACAGAAAAAGTTGAAAACCACATGATATCATTTATATGTTGGATATAAACCTAAAAACAACAAATAAACAGGACAAACAAACAGAGACTTATGGACATGGACTATAGACTAGTGGTTACCAGAGTGTAGGGGCTGGGTGGAGGTGGGAGATAGACAGGGTAAAAGGTGTCAAATATGTGTTGACAGAAAGAAATCTAGCTATGGTTGCTAAATATGGTTGCACAGTGTTAATATATATATATGCTTTATTGTTAAAGTGTACAGCTACAGCTTGTTGGATTTCATTAATGAATGTCCACATATAATAAATAAACAACAAATAAATAAATAAATAAAATGTCAAAGGTTAAATACAAAGAGAGAATCTTCAAAGCAGGAAGAGCAAGGCACCCACAAGGGAGCTCCCATAAGACTGTCAGCCGATTTCTCAGCAGAAACTTTTCAGGCCAGAGGGATTGTCGCAAAATATTTAACGTGATGAAAGAAAAGGACCTACAACCAAGATTTGTTTACCCAGCGAGGCTGTCATTTAGAATTGGATGAATAATGAGCTTCCCAGATAAGAAAATGCTAAAGGAGTTCATCAACACCAAACCAGTATTACAAAAAATGTTAAAGGGACTTCTTTAAGAAGAAAAAATATATATCAAAAGTATGAATAATAAAATGGCAGTAACAACATATCTATCAACAAGTACTTCAAATTAAAAAGAATTAAATTCTCCAATCAGAAGAGAGAGTGGCTGAATGGATAAGAAAACCAAACCATTACATTTACTGTCTACAAGACACTCACTTTAGATTAAAAGACACACACAGGCTATAAGTAAAGGAATGGAAAAAAGATATATCATAATGGACCTAGAGGGTATTGTGCTTAGTGGAGAAAGTCAGATAGAGAAAGACAAATGCCATGATTTCACTTACATGTGGAATCTAAAGAACAAAATAAACAGCAACAACAACAACTACAAAACAGAAACAAACTCATTGATGCAGAGGAACATTTCAAGGACTACCAGTTGGGAAGAGGGTTGCTGAGGGTCAGTGAAAAAGGGGGAAGGTATTTAGAAGTACAAAATGGTAGCTAAAAAATAGTCTTGGATATATAAAGTATAGCATAAAGAATATAGTCAATAATATTGTAATAACTATATATGGTGTCAGATGAGTACTAGATTTAGCAAAGTGATCACTTCATAAGTTATATAAATGTATAGATCACCATGTTGTACATCTGAAACTAATACTTGTTGTATGTCAACAGTAATTAAATTTTTTTAAAAATTATTTTTAAAAAATACAAATTGATAGTTATAAAATAGTGATGGTGTTGTAAAGTATAAGATAAGAAATATAGTCAATAATATTGTAATAACTATGTGTGGTGTAGATAGCTACTAGATTTATTTGGGTGATCACTCTGTGAGTTATATAGATCTCTAATCACTATATTGTACATCTGAAACTAATATCATATACAACTGTAATTTTAAAAATTTTAAAAAGTAAATGGAAACTTACAATGTATTTTTATGTGTAGAGACTGAATGACTAATTGTAGAATAGTTTGAGTTGCCTAATTTGATGAATTGTTGGAAATCTTGTCAGCAAAGTATCCCCAGGGAGAGCTACCCCAATGCGTGGGCTGGTCCAACTGATAAGGAACGCTTCAGAGCCCACCTCCTGAGATTGCAGGATTTAAATAATAAACACTAATATAAAAATAGAGAGTAGTTTAATCATTTACACTGCTATTAGAAGGGAAAGAGAAACTCAGAATGTGCCCTGAGGCATCCGAGAGTGGACTGGAGGAATCCTTGTGCACTCATGCATCTGGGGTGATGGTCCATTTGTTTCTGAGGACTCTGAGTGAGTTGGTCTCAGAGTTGATTTCTTCCTCCTTCCACATAGAAGTCCTTGCTCGCTACTCTGGCTTATCTTTGCTCCAACATTTGTTCATTGTAACTTTTATCTCTGAAATTATCTTTTATCTGACTCATATCGCCATCTCTATCTCAGGAAAGATTTCTGTTTTTTGATTTCATCTCTTGTCATTTTATTTTCATTATTTCACCTCTGGTTATATCTACATGATAAATCAATGCAATGATTGCCCTTCAGAATAAACCATCCAGATAGTACACTTTCATATATTTTAAATTATAAATTTGTGTCTTTAAGACTTGCTGAATTATCCCTGCATAGGTTATTTGACATTCTGTAAGAAAAATACTTTAACCATATTCATCTATAAAATCAAGTTAATATGTTTATATTTGTAGGTTGTTGTGATGAGGTAATACATTTCAAAATACCTAGAATTCATTTTATGTACTGTTCACATGGTAGAATTTTGTAGTCAAACATTAATTTTTATTATTTATACAATGATTTTATAAATTGTTTAACCAAAATAATTTTACTGGTCCTAGTACATGTCTTACATGTGAAGGAAGTAGGGAGAGGGAGAGAAGAGAGAGCTGAATACGGAAACACAAACATTAAACCAAATAGACGCTTAAGACTTTTTAACATGAGGTAAAAATATAAGCAAGAACGATTTATTTATTTTCATTTTCACAAATAAAGGTAGTAATGGGGCTTTTCTAAGGTATATAAATATACAAAAATAGGTTAAATTAGTGTGAAAAATTATACAGACAAGTGTGGGTAACACTTCTGAGTGTTACAAGACTTAAACTACAGATTATTGGAGTTTACAGTGGGTGCACTTTATGTCAGAACTTATGTTAGCAATTACTAAAAACCAAAAATTTAAAGAAATTTCATGTAATGAATCATTACATAATTTTTTAGAGATCTCTTCTAAACATTTCAAAATACACATGTATTTCTTTCAGGAACTGACATAAATATTCTATTGAATCTAGAAACAAACACGCTGAGAAAATATATTGTATGAGAATTATATTAAGATGATCCGAGAAGGGGAAGGAAGATAATACTGACTTCATTTTGAGTGTATAAAAGTTTGATTAAAACAATATATATCATGTGAACATGATGTATTCTCTGAATGAGGACTGAGTCTACATCTACGTGAAAAAACTCACTGACTTAGCTAAATCTTTCCTTCAATCACTGTTCTGGGGTCTTTCAAGATGTGATCTCATCCAAATTCTCCACAAGACCTTATGAAACATGTGCTCTTGTGAAGTTTTCATTGTGGAGAGCTTGACTAGCACAACATTTTGGCAGAGAATGCTTTGACATCAAGAAGAAACCTGATTTCATGGTTTAAATTTATAAATTCACACTTATCTTACCAATAACACATTCAACTCAAGAACTCATTTATTTATTTATTCATTCATTCATTCATTCATTCATTTATTTAAATTAAGTGTATTGGGGTAATGCTGGTTAATACAATTATATAATTTTCAGGTGTACATTAAAATTTGACATCTATATATTCTATTGTGTGATTACCACCCAAAGTCCAGTTTCCTTCAGCTACCATATATTTGATCCCCTTTATTCACTTCACCCTCCTCCTATCCCCCTATATTTGACTACCTTTACCCCACCTACTTCTTCCCTCCTCCCCAACATGTGTTATTAGTTGTCCTGTTGATTATAGCTATTCTAACAGGTGTGAGATATTATCTTGTTGTGGTTTTGATCTGCATTTCCCTAATAGCTAGCAATATTGAGCATCTTTTTATATATTTGTTAGCCACTTGTATGTCCTCTAGGGAGAGGTGTTTGTCCAGGTCATCTGCCCATTTTTTGATTGGATCATTTTGTTGTTGTTGTTGTTATTGAGTTGTATGAGTTCTTTGTATATTTTGGATATTAGGCCGTTATCGGAGGCATTGCTTGCAAATATATTTTCACATTGAGATGGTTGTCTATCTTGATGATTTCTTTTTCTGAGAAGAAGCTTTTAATGTTGATGTAATCCTATTCATTTTTGCTTTTACTTCTCTTGCCTTTGAGGTTAAATTCATTAAATCCTCTTTAAGTCCAAGGTCCTTAAGTTTAGTTTCTATGTTTTCTTCTATGCATTTTATTGATTTCGGGCTTATATTCAGGTCCTTAATCGATTTTGAGTTAATTTTGGTGTGTGGTGATAGACAACAGTCTAGATACATCTTTTGCAGGTGGCCTTCCAATTTTCCAGCAGCATTTATTGAAGAGGCTTTCCTTTCTCCACTGCATCGTTTTGGCTTTTTTGCTGAAATTATTTGCCCGTATAAATATGAGTTTATTTCTAGACTCTCAATTCTGTTCCATTGGTCCGTGTGTCTGTTTTTCTGCAAATACCATGCCATTTTGATTATTGTCTCTTTGTAGTATAATTTGAAGTCAGGCAGAGTGATGCCTCCAGCCTTGTTCTTTTTTCTCAGGATGGCTTTTGCAATTCAGGGTCTTTTGTGTTTCCATACAAATCTGATGATTTTTGGTTCTATTTCTTTAAAAAATGCTGATTGGATTTTGATGGGGATGGGATTAAATCTGTATTATGCTTTAGGGAATATGATCATTTTAACTATGTTGATTCTTCCAATCCAAAAACATGGAATATCTTTCCATTTCTTTGTATCTTCTTCAATTTCTTTTAACAGGGTTTATAGCTTTCATTATATAGGTCCTTCAAATGTTTTGTTAAATTTATTCTTAGGTGTTTTATTTTTTTTTGTCGAAATTGCAAAAGGAATTATTTCTTCCACTTCTTTTTCTGATGCTTCATTATTAGATTATAAGAATGTTATGAATTTTTGAATGTTGATTTTGTATCCAGAGACTTTTCTGTATTTGCTTATTGTTTCTAGTAGTATCCTCGTGGAGTCTTTAACATTTTCTATATAGAGAATCATGTCATCCTCAAATAGTGACAATTTGATTTCTTTGTTTCCTATTTGGATGCCTTTTATATTTTTCTCTTTCCTGATTGCACTAGCTAGGACCTCCATTGTTATACTGAATAGCAATGGCGATAGTGGACAGCCTTGCCTTGTTTCTGATATTTGAGGGAAGGTTTTTAGTTTTTCACCATTAAGTATAATGTTGGCTGAGGGTTTGTCATATATGGCCTTTATTATGTTAAGGTACTTTCCTTCTACTGATTTTGTTAAGTGTTTTGATCAGAAATGGATGCTGTATCTTGTCGAAGGCTTTTCCTGCATCTATTGATATGATCATATGATTCTTATTTTTGAATTTGTTTATGTGGTGTATCACATTAATCAATTTGCATATGTTGAATTATCCCTGTGTCTCTAGGATGAAGCCCACTTGATCATGTTATATAAGCTTATTAATATGTTGCTGTATTTGGTTCACTAGTATCTTATTTAGGATTTTTGCATGTGTGTTCATGAGAGATATTTGTTTGTAGTTTTCTTTTTTTGTGCTATCTTTACTAGGTTTTGGTATTATAGTAATATTGGCCTCATAAAATGAGTTGGGAAATATTGCCTCCTCTTTGATTTTTTTGTAAGAGTTTGAGGAGAATAGGTGTTAAATCTTCTCTGAATGTTTGGTAGAATTCACTGCTGAAGCCATCTGGTTCTGGACTTTTACTTTTTGGTAGGTTTTTGATGATTATTTCAATTTCCAAAGTGTTAGGTTGTTTATTTGGGCTCATTCTTGTTTTTGGAGATAGGCCTATAATGATTAGATGCTCTTGACATTGTGGGTGTGGGCTTTAATGATGTCTTTTTAGGAGGTCCAGGCTTGATTCAGATTTAAAGTCTCCATTTCATATTTTCTTCCCTAAAGAAGGCATTTGCTTTGAGACAAAGACTTCAGGCTATATTTGTTCACAGAGAACAAGCTTCAATTGTGCTTTCGCCACCCTTTTAGTCTTTATGGATAAAGTCGTAAGAAATGCTCTGGGCTAATTTCTCAAATCTACTTTCTGGAAGTAAAGGTAGGGATTGTAACTGCAGTAAGGACAGGACACTGGATCCCAATAGCAATGCAGGCAGAAGTCAAGGTCCCAGGTTTCAAGATAATATTCAAATTACCAGACGTAGACTTGTCTGCGGTTTAAGTTATCCTATCTACTAGTTTTCAGAGAGAAAGGCATAGTGCTTTGGTTCTCAGTCTCCTCTCTAATTTTGATAGGAAAAGGCAGCCCTTTTGCCTCGGGCCCATGTCACCAATCCACATGCTCACAAGCAAAGGTGATGTAGTACTTTCTTTGAAGTAATGAGTGCATATCACTGAGAAATTTCACAACACTGAGAAATCATTGTATGCATGGAACAGAAGGTGGCCGAGATAGACTTAGTACTGACCTCCAATAGAATGTCATGTGCACATTACAAATCTTATGTGTGGTCAACTATATATGCGAGCAGTGAATAATTTTTAATTCATCTCTACTTTGGTCTGTTTGTCAAGAAAACTGTGTATCAGTGGAGGCAATAATCGCTCTTTGGTGGCATTGATAAGTGAGCCTGAGTGTGCTGTGAGGCAGCAACTGGATAGTGGTGGAATCAATAGCTGCCACTTTTCTGTATTGTAGAAAAAATGCTGAGTCATTGTTATGTTACCACTTGATGGTGAAAGAACTGCTTCCTCAGAATTTTTTTATACCAAAACTCAGACTACAAATTCTGAGAAGGACTGGCTTAACCACAAAAAAACAAACAAACAAACAAACAAAAAAAACTCTGAGATATTGACATTGAGGCTGTTCCATCAACGTGTTCTGAAGAGGCTTATTTTAGCATAGCAGAGGAAAATGAGGTGGTATTCGCATGGAAATCTTATACCAAGAATTAGGAAATTTCACGATACTCACGAGGCTTTCCTGCGGGTTCACGTGACCAATAAGAGACTGGCCTGAACGGAACACATGGAAATCACATGAACTTGGGGTGATGGTGTGGCACTCACTTTTGTGTTACCCTTCAACATTCTCTGGCAAAATTCACATAAGCACTGAGAAAATAAGATTACCTGTGTAACATAGCCAACTAACAGCCCTTCAATGGAAAGGTCATATGTGAATGAGAATACTGCTTGAGGACAGTGGCATAAAATAACACACACTTGTCATTAGGTAACTGCCCTTAGGTTTCATCTCTGGTCAGGCCATCTGCTTATATACAATGGGAGTAGCGGTCACACTTTAACTGCATTGAAATTTATAGGCTAAGTCTCCTTGACGAAGCTATTTTAGAGCAATGTCACCTCTAAGCGCCATTCTGCTGTATTATAGCAAAAATGCTGAGTCATTGCAAATATAACTCTGAACGCCTTCTTGTGCGACGCCTGCACTATCTTTTATGCGGACCTTTGGACACTGCTGTCAACAGAGAATTGCTTAAAGTCCAATGACTCAATGCTGAATATTAAAAATAAAGAACTATTAGATGAGTTTTTAAAACACTTGTTTGAAAATAGGGGAAGAGAAATAAGGTGGAAATCACCTGAAAATCACATAGAAATCACTAAGGAATCATGCGGAGATCAAGTAAACACCTGGCGAATTCACAAGGGCATCAAAGAATATCCCATACTAATGGTATCTACCAAGTGACCAGTCTTGTTGTTGTGACCATAGGTTTTCAATTTACTTTTTATAATTAACCATGTTTCAGAGTATGTATCGTATTGCAATTGAGTTTATCTTATATATGAGATTGGCCTGGTGTTGTGTTTTCAAAGACCCATCCATTTTACCCCAGTTCCAGCAGAGGACTGGACTCCTAGGCCATGGATTTCCAACGACTTTTCTTTCCCTCCAAGAATATCTTGTGACCATTTGCCAAGTGCTCTACCTAAAGATTCATTATGTAAAGTTAGGCTAGATTCTGTGGGCCATGGTCTCCACTTTACTTCCTAGAAATAGGAGCAATACTTGGTTGTGATTCCAAGCTCCCAAATCAAGATTTTTAAAGAACAGTCTAGGATTTGGCCAGGATTCTTAGTGCCCACACTACCTTCTCTTACCAGAAGAAAGGCTTCATGCTGCAAGGTATGGTCACCTTTCAATATTTGACTAAAAGGAAAATTAGTGACCTGGGACCAGGTTGTGCTGAATGTACTGTTGTGATGACACAAGATTGGTGCCATCGGCCCAATTTCTATTGTAAATGCTTTCAAGGGAGTAGAGTCTTGGAGGCGTGCACAAAGTTTTCCATTCTTCCTCCTCCTAGGAGATGAAATCTTGGTTCTATAGGCCAAGGTGTCCACAAGAGTTTCAGGTAACAAGGGCCAGGCTGGATGTTTATGTGTCTAGTTCTTGAGACTGGACATTGTTACCAATTGTGTGGTCTTGAGTTGTGGGCCTGGGCTATAACTATGTACTTATACAAGGCCCAGACTTGGTTCAGAGTTCCACAGTCTTTGTTTTATTTTTTCTTTCCTAAAGAAGGCTTTTGCTTTGAGACAAATACTTCAGGCCATATTTGTTCACAGAGGTAGGCTTGGAAATGTGGGCTTAAGCCGCCTTTTCAGACTATGTCAGAGAAAGTCCAAAGAAAAGCTCTGGGCTAATTTCTCAAATCTACTTTCTAGAAATATAGGTAGGGATTATAACAGAAACCAAGGACAGCATATTTAATCCCAATAGGAAATGCAGGCAGGAGATAAGGCCCAAGGTTTTGAGATAAGAATCAAATTACATGAGGATGGACTTCATCTGTGGGTTAAGTTAGCCTATCTACTAGTTTTCAGAGAGAATAGGCTTAGTTCCATGTTTCCCAGTCCCCCTTCTACTTTTTGTTAGGAAAAGAGAGGCCTTGTGCATTGGAATTATGTCACCAATACACATTCTCACAAGAGGAGACTTTGCAATGCTTTTTTGTAATGACAACTGCACATAATTGAGAAAATTCACATCAACAATGAGAAATCGTTAGTATACATGGAACCGAATTTGGCTAAGACAGATGTCGTTCTGAACTCTAAACAAATGTCATGTCCACATTACAAATCTTATGTAAGGTCAAAGGTATATGCAGGCAGTCAATGATCTTTAATTCGCTCCAACTTTTGTCTGTCAGGAAAACTACTTTTGTCAGTGGTGGCAAAATTTGCCCTTTGGCTGCGTTCATAATTGAACCTGAGTGTGCTGTGAGGAAGTGAATGGATAGCGTTTGGAACATTAGCTGCCATATTGCTTTATGGTAGGAAAAATGCTGAGTCTTTGTGAGGTTTCCTCTTATAGCCAAAAAAAAAAAAAAAAATTGCGTAAGAATTTATCTATGTCAAACTGAAGACTAAACATCTGTGAGAGACTGGCTAAACCAATATGGAAAAAAAGCTGAGAAATTGACATTGAGGTAGTTTCTTCAATATGTTTTTAAAAGGTTTGTATTATCCTAGCAGAGGTAATGAGGTGGAAGTTGCCTGTTAATCTCGTACCAAGATTTAGGGAATCTCACGATACTCATGAGGCTTTCCCATGGGATTCACGTGACAAGAAAGAGACTGCATTGAGAGCTACACTCGAAAATCATGTGAAATTGGGGTCATGATGTGGTACTCACTATTGTGTTACCTTTCTACATTCCTTGGTAAAATTCACATATGCTGTGAGAAAATAACATTACCTGTGTAACATAGCCACATAACAGTCCTTCAATTGAAAGGTCATGTCTGAATGAGAAGACTTACTTGAGGACAGTTGCACAGGCTAACACATACTTGTTGTTAGGTAACTGTCCTGAGGTTTTGTCTCTGGTCAGGCAATCTGCTAGTATACAGCGGGAGCAGCGGTCACACAGTAACCATATTGAACTTCATAGATTGAGTCTAAATGACAAAGATACCTTGCAGCGGGTTGAAACTCTAAGCGCCAATGTGCTGTATTGTAGCAGAAATGCTGAGTCATTGTGAGAATAACTCTTAGCAGTTCTGGTGGGAGATCCACGCTATTATTGAAGATGAATCTTAGTCTACTACTGTTGAGAAGAAATTACTTGAAGGCCAATAACTCAAACAATTATTTCAAACAATTATTGAAAATAATTGTTTATAAGATGTGTTTTAAAAACACATGTTTCAGGTAGGAGAGGAGGATAAAGGTGGAAGTCACCTGAAAATCATGTAGTAATCACCAAGGAATTACATGGAGGTCAAGTGAATACCTGGAGAAATTCACATGTTGATCATGAAGACACTGCAGGAATTTTGTATCTACCAGGTGATGATTCTGGTTGTTGTGGCTTTAGGTTTTCACCTTACCCCTTACAATAAATCAAGTTTCGGTCTGTGAAATGTTTTGCACTTGAGTATACCCTGTAAATGAGACTGGCGTAGTGTTGTGTATTGAAACGTCCACACAACCTACCCTAATTCCGGCGGAGGACTGGTTCCTGGGCCGTGGACTTCCATCGACATTTTTTCAAACCAAGAATGTCTTGTGACTGTGTGTCATGTTTTCTAACTTAAGATCCTTTATGTAAATTTAGGCTAGATTCTGTGTGCCAAGGTCTCCACTCTACTCCCTGGAAATAAAAGCAATGCTTGGCCATGCTTCTGAGCTCTCTAATCAAGTAACTTACATAACAGTTCAGGCTTTGCTTCAGTTCTTAGTTCCTAGACTACGTTCTATTACCAAGGAAAGGCTTAGGGCTATAAGGTATGGTCACCTTTCAATAACTGTATCAAAGAAAAATTGGTGGCATCAAACCAGTTCGTTTTGAATGTACTATTATGATGACACAGGTTGGTGTCTCCGGCCCAATTTCTATCGTAATTACTTTAAAGGGAGGAAAGTCTTGCAATCGTGCACTGAGTCTTCCATTCTCCCTTTTTCTAAGAGATGACAGTTTGATTCTGTAGGCCAAGGTATCCACAATAATTGCAGGTAGCAGTGTCCGGGTTATTTGTTTGATGGGCCTAGGTCTTCAGATTGGATATTGTTAACAATTGGCTGATGTTGACTTTGTGGCCCTGAGTTTAACTGCTTCCTTTTAAGTGGTCAAGGCTTGGTTCAGATTTTCACAGTCTCCATTTTATATTTACTTCCATAAAGAAGGCTTTTGCTTTGAGTCAGGGCTTCAGGCAACATTTGTTCACAGAAAACAGGCTTGGAATTTGGACTTATGCCACCATTTCAGTCTAAGTCGGAGAAAGTTGAAAGAAATGCTGTGGGCTAATTTCTTAGATCTACTTCCTGGAAATATAAGTTGGGACTGGAACTTCAAAACCAAGGTCAGTACCCTGTTTCCTAATAGAAAATAAAGGATGGATACAAGGTCTTAGGTTTCTAGATAAGACCCAAATTACATGAGGATGGGCTTGCCCTTTGGATTATGTTCTCCTTTCTACTTGTTTTCAGAGGGGACAGGCTTAGTGCTTTGGGTTCCTGTCTCCCTTCTTCATTTTTTTTTAGGAAAAGACAGGCCTTGTGCCTAGGGCCCATGTCACCAATCCATATCCTCAAAGGGAAGGATGATGTGGTTCTCCCTTTGTAGTGACAAGTGCATATCACTGAGAAAATTCACATCAACACTGAGAAGTCAATACTCTACTTGGAGCAGAAGGTAGCAGAGACAGCCTCCTCCTGAAACAAGTGTTTTCAAAACACGTCTCATAAACTCTTATTTTCAATAATTCAGCATTGAATCATTGGCCTTTAAGCAATTTATCTCAACAGTAGTAGCCTAAGTTCACATTCAAGAATAGTGTGGATCTCCCACCAGAACCATTAAGGGTTCTTCTTACATTGACTCAGCATTTCTGCTGCAATACAGCATAATGGTTCTTAGAGTTTCACAGCTCTAAGGTAGCTTGTCATTCAGAATCAGCTTCTTAATTTCAACGTGGTTAATATGTGACCACTGTTTCCATTGTATACAAGCAGGTTGCCTTACCAGAGACGAAACCTCAGGGCAGTTACCTAACGACAAGTGTGTGTTCGCCTCTGCCGCTGTCCTTAAATAAGTCTTCTCATGCAGACATGACCTTTCGATTGAAGCCCTGTTAGATGGCTCAGTTACACAGGTAATCTTATTTTCTCAGTACTTATATGTGAATTTTATCAAGGAATGTAAAATGGTAACACAAAAGAGGCACCGCACCATCACCTCAATTTTACGTGATTTTTCTGTGTTACCCTCAGGCCAGTCTCTTCCTGGTCACGTGAATTCTGCAGGGAAACCTCGTTAACATCGCAAGATTCCTTAATTCCTGTTACACGATTTTCAGGCAACTTCCATTACACTTTCCTCTGCTATGTTAAAATAAGCCTCTTCTGAACACTTTGATGGAAAAGTGAGACTTCCATCAAAGCTTTGAAATGTCACTATCGCAGTAATCTTTTCTTAGTGGTTAAGCCAGTCCCTCTCAGAACTTGTAGGCTGAGGTTTGGTATAGAGAAATTCCAATCAAGTGATATCCTCTCAATGACTCAGCATTTTTCCTACAATACAGAAAAATGGCAGTTATTGTTTCCACCACTGTCAAGTTGCAGCCTCACAGCACACTGAGGGTCAATTATCAATGCCACCAAAGTGCGACTGTTGCCTCCAAGAATAGAAGGCAGTTTTTCTGACAAACAGATATAACTAGAGGCGAATTAAAGATCATTGACCTGTTGCATATACTGTAGACTTCAAATTAGATTTGTAATATGGACACAACATTGGATTGGAGAACAGTTAGGAAGCTGTCTCGGACACCTTCTGCTCCACGTAGACTAATGACTTCTCAGTGCTGATGTGAATTTTCTCAGTGATATGCACTTATGACTACAAAGAGAGCACTACATCATCCTCCTTTGTGAGGATATGGATTGGTGACACGGGTCCAAAGCACAAGGCCTGGTTTTTCCAAACAAAATAGAAGGGAGAATGAGACCCAAAGCACTAAGTCTGTTCTTTCTGAAAATGAGTAGATAGGAGAACTTAATCCAAAGTGAAAGCCTGTCCTCATATAATTTGAGTCTTATCTAGAAACCTAAGACCTTGTTTCCGGCCTCTCTTTCCTATTAGAAATCATGGTGCTGAAGTTGGTTTTGCTGTTTCAATCCCTACCCCTATTTCCAGGAAGTAGATCTGAGAAATTACCTCACGGCATTTCTTCCTACTTCTCCATCATAGACTGAATGGTGGTGCAAGCCCAAGTTCCAAGCCTGTTTTCTGTGATCAAATGTTGCCTAGAGCCCTAACTCAAAGCATAAGTGTTCTCTATGGAAGGAAAAGTAAAATGGAGACTGTGGAAATCTGAGCCAAGTCTAGACCACCTAAAAAGAAGCAGTTAAACTCAGGGCCATAATGTCAAGATCATCTAATTGGTAACAATATCCAGTCTGAAGACAAATCCACAAAAAACCACCTGACCCTTGCTATCTGTAACTATAGTGGACACCTTGGCCTACAGAATCAATCTGTCATGTCCTAGAAAGAGGAATAATACAGGACTCAGTGCACGGTTCCAAGACTGTCCTTACTTTAAAGTATTTGCGATAGAAATTGGAATGAAGAAACCAACCTGTGTCATCATAACAGTACCTTCAGCACAAAATAGTTCCATGTCACCAACTTTCCTTTGATACAATTATTGAAAGGTGACCATACCTTATAACACCAATCCTTTCTTGTGGTAATAGAACACAGTTGGGCACTAAAAACCTGAATGAAAGCCTGAACTGTTTTGTAAGTTACTCCGTTGGGGAGCCTGGAAGCACGGCCAAGCATTGCTTTTATGTCCAGGAAGCAGAGTGGATGCCTTGGCATACAGAACCTAGGGTAACTTACTTGACAGATCTTTAAAGGACGTGGTACATGATCAAAAGACCTTCTTGGTATAAAAAAAATGTCGATGGAAGTCGAAGGTCCAGGACTCAGCCCTCTGCCGAAAATAGGGTAAGTTGTTTCGACGTTTGAATACAGAACACCGCGCCGGTCTCATTGACAGGGTACTCTAGTGAAAAATATTTCACAAAGTGATGCATGATTCATTGTAAGAGATATCGTAAAAACCTACAGCCACAGCAACAAAACTCATCACCTGGTAAATTCCTGCAAGGTCTTCCTTGATCCCCACGTGAACCCGCCCCCACCCAGGTATTCAATTGATCTCCATGTAATTCCCTGGTGATTACTATATGATTTTTCAGGTGACTTCCACTTTATTCCTCTTCCCTTATCCTCAAACAAGTATTTTCAAAATACGTCTCATAAACCATTATTTTCAACATTTCCGCATTTTGTCCTTAGCCTTTAAGCAATTTCTTCTCGACAGCAGTAGCCTAAGGTTCACGTTCAAGAAAAGCGTGGATCTTCCACCAGAACCAACAAAGGTTATTCTCACAGTGACTCAGCATTTCTGCTACAATACAGCATAATGGCGCTTAGAGTTTCCTCGCTGTCAGGTAGCTTCTTCATTCAGACTCATCCTCTAAATTTCAATGCGATTAATGTGTGCCTGCTGTTCCCATAGTATACAAGCAGGTTGCATGACCAGAGACAAAACCTCAGGGCACTTACCTAATGACAAGTGTGTGTTAGCCTATACCGCTGTCCTCTGGCAGCTATTCTCATGTGGACATGACCTTTCAATTGAAGGGCTGTTAGGTGGCCTTGTTACACAGGTAATGTTATTGTCTCAGTGCTTATGTGAATTTTACCAAGGAATGTAGAAGGGTAACACAAAAGTGAGCACCACACCATCACCCCAACTTCAAATAATTTCCATGTGTTGCCTTCAGGCCAGTCTCTTCCTGTTCACGTGACCCCACAGGAAAGCCTCTTGAGTATCACAAGATTCCCTAATTCTTTGTATGACATTTCCAGGCGTTTTCAACCCCATTACCCTCGCGAGGCTACAATAAGCCTCTTTAGAACACTTTGATGGAACAGCCTCAATGTCAATACCTCAGTTTTCTTTCCTTGGTGTTTAAGCCAGTATTCTCAGATTTTTTAGTCCATGGTTTGATATAGAGAAATTCTTAAGTAGCCATTCTTTTTACAATAAAGAGGTATGCTCACTGTGACTCAGCATTTTTCTTCCAATAAAGCCATATGTCAGCTATGGTTTCAGCTGCTATCCATTCACTGCCTCACAGCACACTCAGGCTCAATTATGAACACTGCCAATGTGCAACTTCTGCCTCCATTAACATAGACAGTTTTCCTAACTAATAGAAAAAGTAGAGGTGAATTAAAGATCATTGACTGCCCGCATATACAGTTGATCTCACATAAGATTTGGAATGTAGAGATGACATTCAATTAGAGATCTATACGAAGTCTGTCTCGCTCAATTTCTGTTTCACACATACTAATGATTTCTCAGTGTTAATGTGAATTTTCTCAGTGATATGCCGTCATCATTTCAAAGAAAGCACTACATCACCGTCTCTTGTGAAGATGTGGATTGGTGACATGGATCCAGGGCACAAGACCTGTCTTTTCCTAACAAAAAGTATAAGGGAGACTGGGAACCAAGGCTCTAAGCCTATCTTCTGAAAAGTAGTCGATAGGATATCTTAAACCACAGGGCAAGTTTGTCCTCATGTAATTTGAGTCTTATCTCAAAACCTAGACCTTGTCTCTTGCCTGCATTTCCTGTTGGGATCCGGTGTGTTGTTTTTGGTTGGAGTTACAATCTCTACTTTTTCTAGAAAAAAGATTTCAGAAATTAGCCCAGAGCTTTTCTTATGACTTTCTCCGACATAGACTGAAAGGGTGGTATAAACCCACAGATCCAATCCTATTCTCTGTAAACAAATGTGGCCTGAAGTCCTTGTCTCAAAACAAAAATCTTCTTTAGAGAAGAAAAAGTAAAATGAAGACTGTAAAAATCTGAACCAAGGCTGAATCTCCTAAAAGGACACAGTTGAAGCCCAGGCCCACAATGTCAAGAGTATTCAATTGGTAACAATGTCCATTCTTGAGGCCTATGCCCACAAACATCCAGCATGGCCCTTGATACCTGAAACTCTGTGGACATCTTGGCCTATAGAACCAAGCTATCAACTGCTAGGAGGAGGAAGAATGGAAGACTCGGTGCACACCTTCAAAATTGTCCTCTTTTGAAAGCATTTATGACAGAAAATGGGCCAAAGGCATCAACCCTGTGTCATCATAGCAGTACGTTTAGCACAATCTGGTCCCAGGTCTCCAATATTGATTTTAAGTCAATTATTGAAAGGTGACCATACCTTGCAGCATGAAGTGTTTCTTCTGTTAAAAGAAGGTACTGTGGGCACTAAGAAACCTGGCCAAAGCCTCGAAAGTTCTTTAAAAATCTCGATTGTGGAGCTTGGAATTACAAGTAAGTCTTCCTCCTATTTAGGAAGTAGAGTAGAGACCCTGTTCCACAGAATCTACTCTAACTTTACATAACAATCTTTAGAGGACTTGGCAAACAGTCAAGACATTCTTGGTAGGAAAAGTCGTTGGAAGTCTATGGCCTAGGAGGCACTCCTCTATGGGAGCTGGAGTAAGTTTGGTGGACGTTTGAAAATACACCACCACGCCAGTCTCATATATAAAGTAAACTAAATTGCAATATGATTCATGCTCTGAAGCCTGGTTCATTTTACGAAGAAAAGTGAAAACGTAAGGCCACAGCAACAAGACTGGTCACTTGATAGATACCAGATAAGGACGGGGTATTCCTCTATCCCTATGTGAAATCCACCAAGTGTTTATTTGATCTCTGCGTGATTCACATGTGATTTCTAAGTGATTTTAAGTCATTTCCAACTTATTCCTTTTCCCTTATTTTCAAATAAGTGTTTTCAAACCTTGTCCTATAAATTCTATTTTCAATATGCAACATTGAGTCAGTAGCATTTAAGCAATTCCCTGTCGACAGTAGTGTCCAAAGGTCCATATTAAAAATAGTGCGGGAGTTTCACATGAAAGCATTCAGAGTGATACTCACGATGACTCAGCATTTTTGCTATAATACAGCAAAATGGCGCTTACACTTTACACTGCTCTAAAGTATCTTTGTCAAGCAGATTCAGCCTCCAAATATCAATGCAGTTAATGTTCAACAGCAGGTAACATTGTGTTCCAGCAGGTTGCCTGACCACAGATGAAACCTCAGGCCAGTTATCTAACAACAATTGTCTGTTAATCTATGCCACCATCCACAAGCGATCTTTTTCCAGCAGACATGACCTTTCGATTGAAGAGCCATTAGGTAGCTATGTTTCATAGACACTATCATTTTCTCAGTGGTTATCTAAATTTTACCAAGGAATGGAGAAGGGTAACTGTCTCTTGAAGGTCATGTGAATCCCACAGTGAAGACTTGTCATTCCCTAATTCCTGTTACAAGATTTCCAGACGACTTTCACCTCACTTTCCTCTGCTAGGCTACAATCAGCCCCTTCAGAACACGTCGATGGAACAGCCTCAATGTCAATATCTCAGTTTTCCTTCCTTTATGGTTAAGCCAGTCCCTCTCAAAATTTGTAGTCTGAGGTTTGGCATAGAGAAATTCTGAGGCAGCCATTTTTTCTGCCATCAAGTGGTATCCTCACAGTGATTCAGAATTTTTCCTACAATACAGAATATGGCGGTTGTTGTTTCCACCACTATCCAGTTGTTGCCTCACAGCACACTGAGTCTCAATGATCAATGTCGCCAATGTGAGACTGTTGCCTCCATGAACAAAAGGCTGTTTTCCTGAAAAACAGACAAAAGCGGAGGTGAAGTAAAGATCACTGACTGCCCACATATACCGTTGTTTTCAACTGAGATTTGTAATGGTGACACGACATTCGATTGGAAGATAGTTATAGGAGATGAGGAATAAATTTGAAGTCACCTGAAAATCACTTAGTAATCACCAGGGAATTACATGGAGTTCAAGTGAATACCTGGAGGGATTCGCATGGGGATCACAGAAGACCATGCAGTCATCTAGTGTCTACCAGGTGACAAGTCTTGTTGCTGTGGTTGTAGGTTTTCACCTTACCACTCAGAATGAATCAGCCTTCAGTTTGTACAATATTTTGCACTTGATTGTACCCTGTAAATGAGACCAGCGTAGTGTTGTATATTCAAATGTCCAGACAACTTACCCTAGTTTTGGCAGAGGACAGAGTCCTGGGCCATGGACTTCCATCAACATTTTTTCCTACCAAGAAGGTCTTGTAACCATGTGCTATGTACTCTATCTAAAGATACATTCAGTAAAGTTAGGCTAGATTCTGTGTCCCAATGTGTCCAACATGCTTTCTGGAAATAAATGCAATGATTAGCTGTGCTTCCAGGCTCTTCAATTGAGTAACTTATAAAGCCGTTCAGATTTTGATCCAGGTTTTTTAGTGCCTATACTATGTTCTATTACTAGGGGAGAGGCTTGGTACTGTAAGGTATGGTGACCTTTCAATAATTGTATAAAAGGAAAATTGATGACGTGGAACCAGTTTGTGCTGAATGTACTGTTATGATGACACAGGTTGGTTTCTTCATTCCAATTTCTATTGTCAATACTTTCAAGGAAAGACAGTCTTGGAACCATGCACCGTGTCCTCCATTCTTCCTCCTTCTAGGAGATGACAACTTGATTTTGTAGGACAAGGTGTCCACAGTAGTTTCAGGTAGCAAGGGCCAGGCTGGATGTTTGTGGACATATGTGTTCAGACTGGATATTGTTGCCAACTGGATGATCTCGACATAGTGGCTGTGAGTTCGACTGCTTACTTTTGAATGGTCCAGGCTTGGATCAGATTTCCACGTATCCATTTTATTTTTTATTAAATAAGAAAGGCTTTTGCTTTGAGCCAGGGCTGCAGGCACATTTGGTGACAGAAAACAGGTTGGAACTTGGGCTTATGCCACAAATTCAGTCTATGTCAGAGAAAATCAGAAGAAATATTGTTGCCTAATTTGTGAGATCTACTTTCTGGAAAGAGGGGTAGGGATTGGAACTTCAAAACCAAGGCCAGTACCCTAGTTCCTAATAGGAAATAGGTATGAGGATAGGCTTGCCCTGTGGAATACATTCTCCTAGTTTTCCGAGAGAACAGGCTTAGTGCTTTGGGTCCCAGTCTCCCATCTACTTTTTGTTTGGAATAGACAGGGCTTGTGCCTTGGGCCTGTGTCTCTAATCCATATCCTCACAAGAAAAGATGATATAGTGTTCCCTTGGTAGTGACAAGTGCATATCACTGAGAAAATTCGCATCAACACTGAGAAGTCCTAAGTCTACGTGGAACAGGAGGTGGCCAAGACCACCTCCTAACTGTCCTCCAATCCAATTTCATTTCCTCATTACGAATCTAATTTGAAGTCAATGGTATATGAAGGCAGTCAACGATTGTTAATTCTTCTTCAGTGTTGTGTGTTTGTTTGGAAAACTGCCTTATATTCATGGAGGCAACATTGGTACATGTGCTGTGAGGAAGAGAATGGATAGTGGTTGAAACATACTTGCCACATTGCTTTATTGTAAAAAAAAATGCTGAGTCACTATGTGGATACTTCTTCATTGCAAAAGAACGGCTGCTTAAGAATTTGAGTATATCAAACCACAGACTAAAAATCTGCTAGAGACTGGCTTAACCAATATGAAAAAAAAAAAAAGCTGAGGTTCTGACATTTAGGACACTTCACTGTGTCCTAAAAGGCTTGTATTAGCCTAGCAGAAGTAATGAGGTGGAAGTTCCTTGGAAATCTAGTACCAGGAATTAGGGAATCTCATGTTACGAGGATTTCCCATGTGATTCACAAGACTTGGAAGTGACTTGCCTGAGGACAACACACAAAAATCACGTGAAATTAGGGTGATTTTATGGTGCTCGTTTTTGTGTCACCTTTCTGTATTCCTTGGTGAAATTCACATACGTACTGAGAATATAAGATTACCTGTGTAATAAGGCCACCTAATAGCCCTTCAATCGAAAGCTCATGTCTGCATGAAAAGACTTGTTTGAGAATGTTGGCAAGGTCGAACACACACTTGACATTAGGTAACTGCCCTGAAGTTTCGTCTCAAGTCAGGCAAGTTGCTTGTATACAACTGGAGCAGAGGTCACACATTAATCACTTTGAATTTTGAGGCTGAGTCTGAATGACGAAGCTACCTTCGAGCAGTGGAATCTCTAAGCACCGTTATGCTGTATTGTTGCAGAAATGCTGAGTCACTGTGACTATAACCCTTAATGGTTCTGGTGAAAGATCCACGCTATTCCTGAAGGTGAACCTTAGGCTACTACTCTCAAGAAGAAATGGCTTAAAGGCTAATGATTCAATACTGAAATATTGAAAATAAGAGTTTATGAGATGTGTTTTGACAATACATGTTTGCAGATAGAGGAAGAGCTATAAGGTGGAAATCACCTGAAAATCACGTAGTAATCACCACAGAATTACATGTCGGTCAAGTGATGCCTGGAGGGATTCATGTGGGGATCAAGGAAGACCCTGCAGGAATTTAATGTCTTCCAGGTGACTAGTCTTGTTACTGTTGTCATAGGTTTTCACCTTACCATTTACAATGACTCAGGCTTCAGTTTGTGAAATGTTTTGCACTTGAGCGTACCCTGTAAATGATTCTGGCATGATATTATGTATTCAAGCATCCACAGAACTCACCCTAGTTTCATCAGATGACTGGGTCCTAGGTCATGGACTTCCATCAACATTCTTTCCTACCAAGAAGTTCTTGTGACTGGATGCCATGTCCTTTGTCTAAAGATCTCTTAAGTAAAGTTAGCCATTTATGTGTGCCAATGTCTCCACTCTACTTCCTGAAAATAAAAGCAATGCTTGGTCGTGATTCCAGACTCTTCAATCGAGTAATTGACAAAACAGTTCAGGCTTTGATCCAGGATTCGTAGTGCTCAAGCTATATTCTATTACCAGAGAAAAGGCTTGGTGCTGTAAGGTATGGTCACCTTTCAAAAATTGTCTAAAAGAAAAATTGGTGACGTGGAACCAGTTTGTGCTGAATGTACTGTTATGATGACACAGGTTGGTTTCTTCATTCCAATTTCTATCGTCAATACTTTCAAGGAAAGACAGTCTTGGAAGCCTGCACTGAATCCTCCATTCTTCCTCCTTCTAGAACATAACAGCTTGATTCTACTGGCCAAGGCGTCCAAAATAGTTTCAGGTTGCAGAGGCCAGGTTGAATTTTTGTGGACTTAGGTCTTCAGAATGGATATTGTTACCAATTGGATGATTTTGACATGTGGGGCTGGTCTTTAACTACGTCCTTTAAGGAGAATCAGGCTTGGTTAAGAATTCCACAGTCTCCATTTTATTTTTTCTTCCATTAAGAAGTTTTTTATTTGGAGAAAAGAACTTCAGGCAAAATTTGTTCACAGAAAACAGGCTTCAAACTGTTGGCTTACACCACCCATTCAGTCTATGTCACAGAAAGTTGTAAGAAATGCTCTTGGCTAATTCTCAAATCTAATTCTTGGATCTAGAGGTAGGGATTGTAACTGCAAACATGGACAGCACCCCTGAGCACAATAGGAAATGCAGGGAGGAGACAAGGTCTTAGGTTTCGAGATGAGACTAAAATGAACTGAGGACTGACTTACCCTGTGGTTTAAATTATCCTATCTACTAGTATTCAATAGGACAGGCTTAGTGCCTTGGTTCACAGTCTCCCTTCTACTTTTTGTTAGGAAAAGACAGGCCTTGTGCCTTGGGCCCATGTCACCAATCCACATCCTCACTAGGGAAGATAATGTACTGCTTTTTTTGAAAGGGCGAGTCCATATAACTAGAAAATTCACATCAACACTGAGAAATCAGTATGAATGAACAGAAGGTAGCCGAGACAGACTTCATACTTACCTCCAATTGAATGTCAAGTTTGCATTACAAATCTAATTTAAAGTCAATGGTATATGTGGGCAGTCAATGACCTTTAATTCACTTCTAATTTTGTCTGTTTGTCAGCAAAACTGCCTTATGTTCATGGAGACAACAGTCGCACATTGTCGGCATTGATCATTGAGCCTGAGTGTGCTGTGAGGCAGTGTGACTGGATAGTGGTGGAAACAATAGCCGCTATTTTTTTGTATTGTAGGAAAAAATGCTGTCATTGTGAAGATATCACTTGATGGCAGAAAGAACGGCTGCCTCAGAATTTCTCTATACCAAATGTCAGACTACAAATTCTGAGAGGGACTGGCTTAACCACCCAGGAAAGAAATCTGAGATATTGACATTGAGGCTGTTCCATCAACATGTTCTGAAGGGAATGATTGTAGCCTAGCAGAGGAAAGTGAGATGAAAGTCATCTGGAAATCTTGTAACAAGAATTAGGGAATCTCCCGGTACTCACGAGGCTTCCCTGTGAGATCCACTTGACCGTCAAGAGACAGGTCTGAGGGCATCACACATGGTCACGTGATATTGGGTTGATGGCGTGGCGCTCAGTTTTGAGTTACCCTTCTCCAAACCTTGGTAAAATTTAGATAACCACTGGGAAAATGATAGTGTCTGTGTAACATAGCCATCTAACAGAACTTTTAGCGACACATCACATCTGCATGAGAATGTTCGCTTAAGGACATCAGCATAGGTTAACAAAGAATTCTTATTAGATAACTGGCCTTAGGTTTTATCTGTGGTCAGGCAACCTGCATGAATGCAATGGAAGCTGCTGTCAAACATTAACTGCGTTGATATTTGGAAGCTGACTCTGGTTGACGAAGCTACTTATGAGCAGTTTACACTGTAAGCGCCATTTTCCTGTAGTATAGCAAAAATACTGAGTCATTGTGAGAATCACTCTTAACGGTACATGTGGGTCTCCTGCACTATTATTTTTTGTAGAATTTGGCCACTGCTGTCGACAGAGATTTCCTTAAAGGCCAATGACTCGATGGCAAATATTGAAGTTTAAGAGTTTATAAAAAGAGTTTTGAAAACACTTGTTTGAAAATAGGGAAAGAGAAATAAGGTGGAAATCACATGAAGAACACTTGGAAATCACTAGGGAATCATGCAGAGATCAAGTAAACACCTGGTTTAATTCACATGGGGATCAAGGAATACCCAACATTAATCTGGTATGTACCAAGTGAGCAGTCTTGTTGCTGTGGCTGTAGGTTTTCACTTTCCTTCTTAGAATGTACCAAGCTTCAGAGCATGAATTGCATTAAAAACGAGTTTACCTTTATATGAGTTTGGCGAGGTGTTGTGTTTTCAAATGTCCACCCAATTAGCTCTGTTCCAGCAGAGGACTGACTCTTAGGCCATGGACTTCCAATGACTCTTCTTTGCCTACCAAGAATGTCTTGTGACCATTTGCCAGGTCTTCTACCGAAAGATTCGTTATGTAAAGTTAGGCTAGATTCTGCGGGCCAAGGTGTACACTCTACTTACAAGATATAGAAGCAATATTTGGTTGTGATTCCAAGCTTCCCAATCAAGTTTTTGAAAGAACACTTCAGGCTTTGGCCAGGTTTCTTAGTACCCACACTACCTTTTCTTACCAGAAGAAAGGCTTGCTGCAAGGTATGGTCACCTTTCAATAAATATCAGAAAAAAATTGGTGACGTGAGTCCATGTTGTGCTGAATGTACTGTTATGATGACACAGGATTGGTGCCATCAGCCCAATTTCTATCATAAATGCTTTCAAAGGAATATATTCTTGGAGGCATGCACTGAGTCCTCTATTCTTGCTCCTATAGAAGATGACATATTTGTTCCATAGGCTAAGATGTCCACAAAAAGATTCAGGTAACAAGGGCCAGGCTTGATATTTCTGGGCCTAGGTCTTGAGGCTGAACACTGTTACCAATTGGACTGTCTTGACGTTTTGGGCCTAGACTTTAACTATGTCCTTTTAGGAGGTCCAGGCTTGCTTAAGTTTTACACAGTCTCCGATTTATTTTTTCTTCCCTTAAGAAGGCTTTTGCTTTGAGACAAGGACTTCAGGCAACATTCATTCACAAAGAAGAGGCTTGGAACTGTGGGCTTAAGACACCCTTTTAGTCTCTGTTGGAGAAAGTCTGAGAAAACGTTCTTGGATAATTTCAGAAATCTACTTTCTGGAAATAGAGGTAGAGATTGTAACTGCAACCGAGGACTGCACACTGGATGTAAATAGCAGATGCAGGCAGGAAACAAAGTCCTAGGTTTCGAGAAAAGACTCAAATTACATGAGGGCAGACTTGCCTGATGATTTAAGTTATCCTATCTGTTGTGTTAAGTGCAGATAAGCTTAGTGTCTTAGGTCCAAGTATTCCTTCTACTTTTTGTTAGGAAATGACGGGCCTTGTGCCTTGGGCCCATTTACCAATCCGTATCCTCACAAGGGAAGATGATATAGTGCTTTCTTTGAGGGACAAGTGCATATAACTGAGAAAATTCACGTCAACACTGAGATATCATTAGTATTCGTGGAACCGAAGGTGGCTGAACCAGACTTTGTAGTGACTGCCAATCGAATGTCATGGCCACCTTACAAATTTTATGCCCGATAATGAGGGCAGTTAATGATCTTTAATTCATTTCAACTTTTGTCTGTTTGTCAGGAAAACTGCCTATGTCACAAGAGGAAGAAGTCGCACATTGCCTGCGATCATAATTGAGCCTGAATGTGCTGTAAAGCAGAGGATAGATAGCAGCTGAAACCATAGTGCCATATTGCTGTACTGTAGGAAAAATACTGAGTCATTGTAAGGATATCTCTTCATTGCAAAAAGAATAGCTGCTTAAGAATTTCTCTATATAAAACAGTAAGCCAAAAATTTGCAAGAGACTGCCTTAACCAATATGGAAAAAAAAAGCTGATATACTGAATTAAGGCATTCTTCTACATGTTATGAAAAGGCTTGTTCTAGTATAGTAGAGTTAATGAGGTGGATGTCACCTGGAAATCTAGTACTAAGATTTAGGAAATCTCGCAATACTCACGAGACTTTCCCATGGGAATCACATGACCAGGAAGAGACTGGCCTGAGAGCAGTGAAATTGGGGTGATAGCATGGTGCTCACTTTTGAGTTACGCTTCTCCATTCCTTGGGAAAATTTACATAACCATTAAGCAAATGATAGTATCTGTGGAACATAGCAACCCAAAAGCCTTTCATTCAAAAGATCAAGTCTGCATGAGAAGACTTGCCTGAGGACAACACCATAGGCTAACACACACTGGTCATGAGGTAAGTCTCCTGAGGTTTCGTTTCTTGTCAGGCACCCTGCTTGTATATAATAGGAGCAGCGGTCACACGTTAACCGTGTTGAAATTTAGAGGCTGAGTCTGAATGATGAAGCTACCTTACAGCGGTGGAAACGCTAAGTGCCATTATACTGTATTGTAGCAGAAATGCTGAGTCATTGTAAATATAACCCTTAACGGTTTTGGTGGGAGATCCACGCTATTTTTGAAGATGAAGATTAGGCTACTAATGTTGAGAAGAAATTGTTTAAAGGACAATGACTCAATGCTGAAATATTGAAAATAAGAGCTTATGAGACGTGTTTTGAAAATACTTGTTTGAGGATAGGGGAAGAGGAATAAGGTGGAAGCCACCTGAAAACCAGGTAGTAATCACCAGGGAATTACATAGAGTTCAAGTGAATACCTGGAGGGATTGACCTGGGGATCAAGGAAGATCCTGCTGGAATCTAGTGTCTACCAGGTGACTAGTCTTGTTGCTGTGACTGTAGATTTTCACCTTACCACTTGCAATATATGAGGCTTCAGTTTGTGAAATGTTTTGCACTCAAGTGTACCCTGTACATGAGGCCAGAGTTGTGTTGTGTATTCAAATGTCCACACAACTTACTCTAATTCCAGCAAAGGATTGGTCCTGGGTCATGGACTTCCATCAATATTTTTTCCTATCAAGAAGGTCTTCTGACCGTGTGTCAAGTCCACTATCTAAAGATCTGTTAGGTAAAATTAGGCTAGATTCTGTGTGTCAAGGTCTCCACTCTACTTCCTAGAAATTAAAGCAATGCTATGCCATGTTTCTAGGCTGTCCAACTGAGTATTTTAAAATAGTAGTCTTTGATCAAGCTTTCTTTGCCTCAAATTTTGTTCTATTACCAGGGGAAAGGCTTGACGCTGTAAGGTATGGTCACCTTTCAATAATTGTCTAAAAGAAAAATTGGTGATGTGGAACTAATTTGTGCTGAATGTACTGTTATGATGACACAGGTTGGTTTCTTCGGCCCAATTTCTATCTAAAATATTTAAAAAGTGGCCTGTCTTGGAACCGTGCACTGAGTCATTTTCTTCCTCCTTCTAGCATATGACAACTTAATTCTGTAGGTCAAGGTGTCCATAATAGTCTCTGGTAGCAGGGGCCAGGCTAGATGTTTGTGGACCTAGGTCCTGAGATTGGATATTGTTACCATTTGGATGATCTTGATGTTGTGTCCCTGAGTTTAACTGCTTCCTATTAGGTGGGCCAGGCTTGGTTCAGATTTCTACAGTCTCCGTTTTATTCTTTCTTCCATAAAGAAGGCTTTTGTTTTGAGTCAGGCTCCAGGAAACATTTGTTCACAGAAAACAGGCTTGGAACTTGAGCTTATGCCATCATTTCAGTCTATGTTGGAGAAAGTTGGAAAAAATGCTGTGGGATTATTTCTCAGATATTTCCTGGAAATAAGGGTAGGGATTGGAACTGCAAAACCAACTTCAGCATCATGATTCCTGATAGGAGGTAGAGGTAGGAGACAAGGGTGTAGGTTTCTAGATAAGACTCAAATTACATGAGGACACACTTGCCCTTTGAATCAACGTCTTCTATCTACAAGTTTTCAGAGAGGACAGGCTGAGTGCTTTGTATCCCAGGCTCCCTTCTACTTTTTGTTGGGAAAAGATAGGCTTTGTGTCTTGGGGCAGTGTCACCAATCCAAATCCTGAATGGGAGGATAATGTAGTACTCCCTTTGTAGTGAAAAGTGCATATCGCTGAGAAAATTCACATCAACACTGAGAAGTCATTAGTCTACATGGAGCAGAAGGTGGCCGAGTCAGCCTCTTAACTGTCTTCCAATCAAATGTGGTGTCCACATTACAAATCTAATTTGAAGTCAACGGTATATGTGGGCAGTCATTGATCAGGAATTTGCCTCTAGTTTTGTCTGTTTGTCAGGAAAACTGCCTTATGTTTCTGGAAGCAACAGTTGCACATTGGCCGGGTTGATAATTGAGCCAGAGTGTACTGTGAGGCAGTGACTGGATAGTGGTGAAAACAATAGCCGCCATTTTTTTGTATTGTAGGAAAAACTCTGAGTAAGGTGGAAGCCGCCTGGTAATCTCATGACAAGAATTTGGGAATATCGTGATACTCAGGAGGCTTCCCTGTTGGATTCACCTCAACATCAAGAGACATGCCTGAGGTCATGAGAGAAAGTCACGTGATATTGGGTTGATGGTGTGGAGCTCATTTTAGAGTGACTACTCTCCATTTCTTTATAAAATTTAGATAACCACTGAGAAAATGGTAGTGTCTGTGTGACAAAGCCACCTAACGATCCTTTAATCAAAAGGTCACGTAGTCATGACAAGGTTACTCTTGAAGATGGAGGAATAGGTTAACAGACAATTTTTGTTAGATAACTGGCCTTAGCTTTCATCTGTGGTTAGGCAACTTGCTTAACTGCCTTGGAAGCAATCGAATATTAACTGCATTGATATTTGGAGGATGAGTCTATTTGACGAAGTTACTTTAGAGCGGTGTAAACTGTAAGCAACATTTTGCTGTAGTGTACCAAAAATATTGTGTCAGTGTGAGTATAACTCTGAACGGCTTCATGTGGCACTCCCACACTTTTCTTTTATGCAGATCTTTGGCTACTACTGTCAATAGGGGAAAGCTTAAAAAACAATGACTCAATGTTGAATATTGAAAATAAGAGTTTATGAGATGAGTTTTGAAAACAATTGTTTGAATACAGGGGAAGAGGAATAAGGTGGAAATAAACTGAAAATCACTTAGAAATCACTATGGAATCTTGTGGAAATCCAGTAAATACTTGGTGGAATTCACACGGGGATCAAAGAAAACTTCACACTAATCTAGTATCTACCAAGTGACCAGTATTGTTGCTGTGCACATAGGTTTTCACTTTACTTCATATAATGAACTAGGCTTCAGAGCATGAATCATATGGCAAACGAATTTACCTTATATATGAAATTGACTTGGTGTTATGTTTCCTAACATCTACCCAACTTACTACAATTCCAGCAGAGGACTGCCTCCTAGGCCATGGACTTCCAACAACTTTTCTTTTCCTACTAAGAATGTCTTGTGACCATTTGCCAAATCTTCCACCTAAAGATTCATTATGTAAATTTAGGCTAGATTCTGTGGGCCAAGGTCTGCACTCTAATTCAAATTCTAATACAAATATGAGCAATACTTGGTTGTGATTCCAAGTTCCCATACGAATTTTTTAAAAAACAGTTCAGGCTTTAGCTAGGTTTCTTAGTGCACTCGAGAGCAAAACATTTCACAACCTAAGGCCTGATTCATTTTAAGAGATAAGGTGAAACATACAGCTAGCTGCAGGAAGACTAGTCACCCAGTGGACACCAGATTCCTGCAGGGTCTTCCCCGATCCCCACATGAATACCTCCAGGTATTCTCTTGGCCTCCATGTAATACCCTGGTGATTACTATGTGATTTTCAGGGACTCCCACCTTATTCCTCTTCCCCTGTCCTCAAACAAATGTTTTCAAAACATATCTCATAAGATGTTATTTCAATATTTCAGCATTGAGTCTCCCATCGGAGCTGTTAAGGGTTATGCTCACAATGACTCAGCATTTCTGCTACAATACAGCATAATGGCACTTAGAGTTTCCACAATTCTAAGCTAACTTTGTCATTCAGACTCAGTCTCTAAATTTCAATGTGGTTAATGTATGACCGCTGCTCTCACTGTATAAAAGCAGGTTGCCTGACCAGAGATGAAACCTCAGGGCAGTTACCTCACAACAAGTGTGTGCTAACCTATGCCGCTGTTTTCAACCAAGTCTTCTCATGTACACATGACCTTTTGATTGAAGGGCTGTTAGGTGGCTATTTTACACAGGTAATTTTATTTTCTCAGTGCTTATGTACATTTTACCAAGGGATGTAGAAGAGTAACACAAAAGTGAGTGCCACACCATCACCCCAATTTCACGTGATTTTCATTTGTTGCCCTCAGGCCAGTCTTTTCTTGGTCACGTGAATCCCATGGGAAATCCTTGTGAGTATCGCGAGATTTCCTAATTCTTCATACGAGATTTCCAGGAGACTTCCAACTCATTTCCTCTGCTAGGCTAATACAAGCCCTTTCAGAACACATTGAAGATACTGCCTCAATGTGAGTATCTCAACTTTGTTTCCATATTGGTTAAGCCAGTATCTCATAGATTTTTAGACATTGTGAAGAGATTTCCTCACAATAATACCGCACATTCCCTACACTAAAGCAATATGGCAGTTTTGGTTTCAACTGCTACCCATTCACTTCCTCACAGCACACTCAGGCTCAATTATGAACGCAGCCAATGTGGGACTTCTGCCTCCACTGACATAGGCATGTTTCCTGACTAACAGAAAAAGCAGAGGCAAATTAAAGATCATTGCCTACATATACTGTTGATCTCACATAAGATTTGGAATGTGGACATGACATTCGATTAGAGGTCAGTACGAAGGCTGTCTCACCCACTTTCTGTTCCACGTATACTAGTGATTTCCTAGTATTGATGTGAAATTTCTCAGTAATATGCACTCACCACTTCAAAGAAAGTACTAAATCATCTTTCCTTGTGAGGATGTGCATTGGTTCCATTGGACCAAGGCACAAGGCCTGTCTTTTCCAAATAAAAAGTAGAAGGGAGACTGGGAACCAAGGCACTAAGCTTATCTTCTGAAAAGTAGTAGATAGTATAACTTAAATCACAGGGTAAGTCTGTCCTCTTGCAATTTGATTCTTATCTCGAAACCTAGAACATTGTCTCTTGCCTGCATTTCCTATTGGGATCCAGTGTGTTGTCCTTGGTTGCAGTTATAATGCCTACCTCTTTTCCCAGAAAGTAGATTTGAGAAATTAGTCCAGAGAATTCTTTTCCAGCTTTCTCTGACATAGACTGGAAGGGTGGCATAAGCCCATAGTTCCAAGCCTGTTCTCTGTGAACAAATGTTGCCTGAAGTCCTTGTCTCAAAGCAAAAACCTTCCTTAGGGAAGAAAATATAAGAAGAAAACTGTGGAAATCTGAATGAAGCCTGAACCTCTTAAGGGGACATAGTTAAAGCCCAGGCACAAAACATCAAGAACATTCAAGTGGAAACAATGTCCAGTCTCAAGACCTAGGCCCAACAACATCTAGCATAGCGTTGTTACCTGAAACTCTTGTGGACACCTTGGCCTATAGAACCAAGCTGTCATCTCCTAGGAGGAGGAAGAATGGAGGACTCGGTGCAAGACCCCTAGACTGTATTCCCTTTAAAGTATTTATGATAGAAATTCAGCTGATGGCACTAACCCTGTGTCATCATAACAGTATACTCAACATACCTGGTCCCAAGTCACTAATTTTCCTTTTAGATAATTACTGAAAGGTGACCATACTTTGCAGAACCAAGCCTTTCTTCTGGTAAGGGCAGGGAATGTGGGCACTAAGAAACCTGGCCAACGCCTAGACTGTTCTTTAAAAAACTCATTGGAGAGCTTGGAATCGCAAGCAAGTACTGCTTCTATTTCTATGAAGTAGAGTAGAGACCTTGGCCCACAGAATCTAGCCTAACTTTACATAATGAATCTTTAGGTAGAGGTCTTGGCAAATGGTCACAAGACATTCTTGGTTGGAAAAAAAAAAGTCGTTGGAAGTTTAAGGCCGAGGAGGTAGTCCTCTGCTGGAATTTGTGTAAGCTGGGTGGACGATTGAAAACACAACGCCGCGCCAATATTAGGTAAATTTGTTTGCAGTAAGATTTATGCTCTCAAGACTGGTTTATTCTATGAAGTAAAGTGAAAAGCAACAGCCACAGCAACAAGACTGGGCACTTGTAGATACCAGATTAGTGTGGGGTATTTGTTCTTACTCATGTGAATTCCACCAGATGTTTACTTGACCTCAGCCTTGTTCCCTAGTAATTTCTAAGTGATTTTCAGGTGATTTCCACCTTATTCCTCTTCTCCTATTTTCAAACAATTATTTTCAAAACTCGTCTCATAAACCCTTCTTTTCAATATTCAGCATTGTGTCATTGGTCTTTAAGCAATTCTCTGTTGAAAGTAGTCCACAAAGGCCCTCATAATAGAATAGTGTGGGAGTCTCACATGAAGCAGTTCAGAGTTATACTCACAATGAGTCAGAATTTTTGCTATAATACAGCAAACTGGCAGTAACAGTTTATACCACTCTAAAGTAGCTTTGTCAAGCAGACTCAGCCTCCAAAAATCTATGCAGATAATGTTCGACTGCAGCTTCCATTGAGATCAAGAAGATTGCTTGACAAGAGTTGAAAGCTCAGGTCAATTATCTAACAACAATTTTCTGTTAACCTATGCCGCTGTCATTAATCGAATCTTCTCCTGAAGACATGACCTTTTGATTGACGGGATGCGAGGTGGCTATGTTCCACAGACACTATTATTTTCTCAGTGGTTATCTAAATTTTACCAAGGAATGGAGAAGGATAACTCAAAAGTAAGCACCATACCTTCATTCTAATATCATGTGACTCCCTGTGATGCCCTCAGGCCTGTCTCCTGATGGTCACTTGAATCCCTCAAGGAGATCTCATGAGTATTGTGAGATTCCCTAATTACTGGTATGAGATTTCAAGGTGACTTCCACCTCACTTTCCCCTGCTAGGCTAAAAAAGAGACTTCAGAACATGTTGATGGAACGGCCTTAATGTCAATATCTTAGATTTCTTTCCTTGGTGGTCAAGCCAGTCCATCTCAGAATTTGTAGTCTGAGGTTTAGTATAGAGAAATTCTGAGGCAGCTGTTCTTTCCACCATTAAGTGGTATCCTCACAATGATTCAGTATTTTTCCTACAATACAGAAAAATGGCAGCTATTGTTTCCACCACTATCCAGGTTTGCCTCACAGCACACTCAGGCTCAATTTTCAATGCAGCTAATGTGCAAATGTTGCCTTCACAAACATAAGGCAGTTTTTCTGAGAAACAGACAAAACTAAGGTGAATTAAAGATCATCGACTTCCCACAAATAACATTGATCGAATTAGATTTGTAATGTGGACAAGACATTCGATTGTAGGGCAGTTAGGAGGCTGTCCCGGCCACCTTCTGCTCCACGTAGACTAATGACTTCTCAGTGCTGTTGTGAATCTTCTCAGTGATATGCACTTGTCACTCTAAAGGGAGCACTATCATCATCCTCCCTTGAGAGGATATGGTTGGTGACACCGGCCCAAGGCACAAGGCCTGTCTTTTCCTAACAAAAAGTAGAAAGGAAATTGGGACCCAGCAGAAACCTGTCCTCCCTGCAAACTAGTAGATAAGAGAACTTAATCCAAAGGGCAACCCTGTTCTCATGTAATTTGAGTCTTATCTAAAAACTAAGACCTTGTTTGCAGCCTCGATTTTCTATTAGAAAACAGGGTGCTGACCTTGGATTTGCAGTTCTAATGCCTACCTTATTTTCAGAAAATAGACCTGAGAAATTAGCCCACAGCATTTCTTCTGACTTTTTTCAACATAGACTGAAATGGTGACATAAGCCTGGTTCCAAGACGGTTTTCTGTGAACAATTATTGCCTGCAGCCCAGGCTCAAACAAAAGCCTTCTTTATGGAAGAAAAAATAAAACAGAAACTGTGGAAATCTGAACCAAAACTTGACCACATAAAAGGAAGCAGTTAAATTCAGGGCCACAACGTCAAGATCATCCAATTGGTAACAATATCCAGTCTGAAGACCGAGGCCCACAAACATCCAGCCTAGCCCCTGCTATCTGCAATTATTGTAGATGCCTTGGCCTACACAATCAAGCTGTTGTCTCCTAGAAGAAGGAAGAATTGAGGACTCGGTGCACGGTTCCAAAACTGTCCTCCCTTGCAAGTATTTATGATAGCAATTAAGCCGAAGACTCCAATCTGTGTCAACATGACAGTACATTCAGCACAAACTGGTTCCAAGTCACAAACTTTCCTTTAGACAGTTATTTAAATGTGACCATATCTTACAAAACCAAGCCTTTCCCCTGGTAATAGAACGTAGTTTGGGCACCAAGAAACCTGGATTAAAGCCTGAACTGTTTTGTAAGTTACTCGATTGGAGAGCATGGAATCATGGCCAATCATTGCTTATATTTCCATGAAGTAGAGTGGAGACCATGGCACACAGAATCTAGCCAAACTTTACTTTACAGATCTTTAGATAGAGGACGTGGCACGCAGTCACAAGACCTTCTTGGTAGGAAAAAACGTCCATGGAAGTCCATGGTCCAGGACAGAGTCCTCTGCTGGAACTAGCATTTGTTGTATGGACGTTTAAATGCACAACACCATGCCAGTCTCATTTACAGGGTATACTTTAATGCAAAACATTTCACAATGAAGCCTGATTCATTGTAAGAGGTAAGGTGTAATCCTACAGCCACAGCAACAAGACTATTCACCTGGTAGACACTAGATTCCTGCAGGGTCTTCCTTAATCCCCATGGGAATCCCTCCAGGTATTCACTTGACCTCTATGTAATGCCCTGGTGATTATTACGTGATTTTTAGGTGACTGCTACCTTATTTCTCTTCTCTTATCCTCAAAAACCTGAGCAAAACACTTCTCATAATCTGTTATTTTCAATATTTAAGCATTGAGTCATTTGCCTTTAAGCAATTTCTTCTTGACAGTAGTAGCTTAAGGTTCACCTTCAAGAATAGCATGGATCTCCCACCAGAACTATTAAGGGTTTTGCTCACAATGACTCAGGATTATTTCAACAATACAGCATAACGGCACATAGAGTTTCCACCGATCTAAGGTACCTTCATCATTCAGACTCAGCCCCTAAATTTCAACGCAATTAATATGTGATCGCTGCTCCCATTGTATACAAGCAGGTTGCCTAACCAGAGACGAAACCTCAGAGCACTTACCTAATGACAAGTGTGTGTTAGCCCTTGCCACCATCCGAAGACTGTCTTTTCATTGCGACATGAGCTTCGATTGAAGGGCTGTTGGGTGGCTCTGTTACACAGGAAATCTTATTTTCTCAGTGCTTATGTGAATTTTACCAAGGAATGCAGAAGGATAACACAAGAGTGAGCGCCACATCATCACCCAAATTTCCCATGATTTTCATGTGTTTCCCTCAGACCAATTCTTCCTGGTCACTTCTATCCCACGGGAAAGCCTTGGGAATATCAGGAGATTTCCTAATTATTGGTCTGAGATTTCCAGGCGATTTCCATCTCATTACTTCTGCTAGGCTAATACAAGACTTTTCAAAACAGGTTGAAGAAACTGCTTCAATTTCAGTATCTCAGCTTTTTTTCCATGTAGGTTAATCCAGTCTCTCGCAGATTTTAGTCTGTTGTCTGATATAGAGAAATTCTTAAGCAGCCATTCTTTTTGCAATGAAGAAGTATCCTCACAATAACTTGGCATTTTTACTATAATAATGTAATATGACAGCTATGGTTTCACCCACTATCCATTCGCTTCCTAACAGCACACTCACTCAGGCTCAATTGTGAATACCACCAATGTGCTACTTCTGCCTCCACTGACATAGGCAGTGTTCCTGACAAACAGACAAAAGGAGAGGTGAATTAAAGATCATTGAATACCCGCATATACCGTTCACCTCACATAAGATTTGTAATGTGGGCATGACATTTGATTAGAGGTCAGTATGAATTCTGTCTCAGCCACATTTGTTCTACACATACTGATGTTTTCTCAGTGTGAATTTTCTCATTGATATGCACTCGTCACTTCAAAGAAAGCACTACATCATCTTCCCTTGTGAGGATGTGGATTGGTGACATGTGCCCAAGGCACAAGGCCTGTATTTTCCTAACAAAAAGTAGAAGGGAGACTGAGAACCAAGGCACTAAGCCTATGCTCTCTGAACACTAGTAGATAGGATAACTTAAACCACAGGGCAAGTCTGTCCTCATGTAAATTGAGTCTTATCTTGAAACTTAGGACCTTGTTTCCTGCCTGCATTTCCTGCTGGTATCCAATGTGCTATCCTTGGTTGTAGTTACAATCTCTACCTCTATTTCCAGAAAGCAGATTTGAGAAATTACACCAGAGCATTTCTTATGATTGACTTTTGCCAACATAGACTGAAAGGTTGCCATAAGCCCACAGTTCCAAGCCTGTTCTCTGTGAACAAATGCTAACTGAAGTCCTTGTCTCAAAGCAAAAGCATTCTTTGGGGAAGAAAAAAATAAAGCTGAGTCTTTGGAAATCTGAACCAAGCCTGAATCTCCTTAAAGGACATAGTTAAAGCCCAGCCCCACAACGTCTAGATCATCCCATTGGTAACAATATCCAGTGTAAAGACATACATCCACAAACATCCAGCCTGGCCCCTGCTACCTGAAACTATCGTGGACACTTGAACTACAGAATCAAGCTGTCATGTCCTAGAAAGAGGAAGAATGGCAGACTCAGTCCACAGCACCAAGACTCTGCTCTCTTAAAAGTATTTATGATAGCAATTGGGCCGAAGACACCAACCTGTGTCATCATAACACTACATTCAGCACAAACTGGTTTTACATCACCAATTTTCCTTTAATACAATTATTGAAAGGTGACCATACCTTAGAGCACCAAGCCTTTTCCCTTGTTATAGAACATACTTTGTGCACTAAGAAACCTGGATCAAAGCCTGAACTCTTTTGCAAGTTACTCAATTGCAGAGCCCGGGCACACGCCCAAACATTGCTTTTATTTCCAGGAAGTAGAGTGGAGACCTTGGCACACAGAATCTAAGCTAACTTACTTAACAAATCTTTAGATAGAAGGTGGCACCTGGTCACAAGACCTTCTTAGTAGGAAAAAAATGTCAGTGGATGTCCATGGCCCAGGACCCAGTCATCTGCCAGAAGTAGGGTGAGTTCTGTGGACGCTTGAGTATATAATACCACGCAGGTATCATGTACAGGGTACGCTGGAGTACAAAACATTTCACAAACTGAAGCTTGATTTATTGTATGCAGTAAAGTGAAAACCTACAACACAAGCAACAAGACTAGTCATGTGGAAAACACCAGATTCCTGAAGGGTCTTCCTTGATCCCCACATGAATCTCTCCAGGTAATCACTTGACCGACATGTAATTCCCTGGTGATTACGACGTGATTTTCAGGTGACTTCCACCTTATTGCTATTCCCCTATCTGCAAACATGTGTTTTCAAAACACATCTCATAAACTCTTATTTTCAATGTTTCAGCATTGAGTCTTTGTCTTCAAGCAATTTCTTCTCTACAGTAGTAGCCTAAAGTTCACCTTCAAAACTAGTGTGGATCTACCACCAGAACCCTTAAGGGTATGCTCACAATGACTCAGCATTTCTGCTACAATGTAGCATAATGGCAATTAGAGATTCCACGGCTATAAAGTAGCTTCGTCGTTTAGACTCAGCCTCTAAATTTCAACGAGGTTAATGTGTGACCACTGCTCCTATTGCATACAAGCAGGTTGTCTGACCAGAGAAGAAACCTCAGGGAAGTTACCTAAAGATAAGTGTGTGTTAGCCTATGCCACCATCTTCAAGCAAGTCTGCAGATGCAGACATGACCTTTCGATTGGAGGGCTGTTAGATGGCTATGTTATACAGGTAATCTTGTTTTCTCAGTGTTTATGTGAATTTTCCTAAGCAATGTAGAAGGGTAACACAAAAGTGAGTGCCACATCATCACCCCATTTTCATGAGATTTCCTTGTGATGGCTCAGGGCAGTCTCTTCCTGGTCACGTGAATCCCATGATGAAGCTTTGTTGAGTATCGCGAGATTCCCTAATTCTTGGTACAAGATCCATCCAGGTATTCACTTGACCTCCATGCCATTCCCTGGTGAGTACTACGTGATTTTAAGGTGACCACCACCTTATTCCTCTTCACCTATCCTCACACAAGTGTTTTCAAAACAAGTTTCATAAACAATTATTTTCAATATTTCATCATTGAGTTTGGACTCTAAGCAAATACTTCTTGACAGTAGTAGCCTAAGGTTCACCTTCAAGAAAAGTGTGAATCTCCCACCATAAATGTTAAGGGTTATTCTCACAATGATTCAGCATTTCTGCTACAATACAACATAATGGCACTTAGAGTGTCCACCACTCAAATGTAGCTTCGTCATTCAGAATCAGCCTCTAAATTTCAACATGGTTAATGTGTGACCACTGCTGCCATTATATACAAGCAGAATGCCTGACCAGAGCCAAAATTTTAAGGCAGTTATCTTATGACAAGTGTGTATTAGCCTATGCTGCTGTCTCAAGCAAGTCTTTTCATTCAGACATGACCTTTCGATTGATGCGCTGTTTCTTGGCTACAAAGGTAAACACTTATTTTCTCAGTTCTTATGTCAATTTGATCAAAGAAAATAAAGGTAACACAAAAGTGAGTGCCACACCATCACTCGAATTTCACGTGATTTTCGTGTGTGGCCCTCAGGCCAGTCTTTTCCTGGTCACGTGAATGCCATGGAATGCCTCATGAGTATCGCAAGTTTCCCTAATTCTTGGTGCGAGATTTCCAGACGACTTCCACCTCACTTTTCTCTGCTAGGCTAAAATGAGACTCTTCAAAACACGTTGATAGACCAGTCTAAATGTCTATATCTCAGGTTTCTCTTTTTGGTGGTTAAGCAATCTGACTCAGAATTTGTAGTCCGAGGTTTGGTATAGAGAAATTCTGAGGCAGCTGTTCTTTCCACCATCAAGAGGCATTCTCACAATGACTCAGCATTTTTCCTACAATACAGAAAAATGGAGGCTATTGTTTCCACCACTCTCCAGTCGCTCCCTCACAGCACACTCAGGTTCAATTATCAACACCACCAAAGTGCCACTGTTGCCTTCCACGAAAGTAAGGCAGTTTTCCTGACAAGCAGACAACACTGAAGGTGAATTAAAGATTATTGAGTGCCCTCATATATGGATGACTTCAAACTAGATTTGTAATGAGTACACATAATTGAATTGGAAGAGAGTTAGGAGGCTGTCTCAACTAATTCTGCTCCACGTAGACTAATGACTTCTCACTGTTGATGGAAATTTTCTCAGTGATATGCTCTTTTCACTACAAAGTGAGCACTAAAACATCCTCCCTTGTGAGGATATGGATTAGTGGCATGGGCCCAAGGAACAAGGCCTGTCTTTTCCTAACAAAAAGTAGAAGAGAAAGTGGGACCCAAAGTACTAAGCCTGTCCTCTCTGAAAACTAGTAGATAGGAGAACTTAATCCAAAAGGCAAGCCTTTCCTCATGTAATTTTCATCTTATCTAGAAACCTAGGAACTTGTCTCTGGCCCCTATTTCCAATTAGGAACCTGGGTACTGACCTGAGTTATGAAGATCCAATCTGCACACCTATTTCCAGGAAGTAGATCTGAGAAACTAGCCCACAGCATTTTTTTCCACTTTTTCCGATATAGACTGAAATGGTGGCGTAACCTTAAGTTCCAAGCCTTTTTTTCTGAAAGAATGTTGCTTGGAGGCCTGTCTCAAAGCGAATTCCTTCTTTATGAAAGAAAAAATAAAACAGAAACTGTGTAAAAATGAACCAAGTTTGGTCCACCTAAAAAGAAGCCGTTACACTCAGGGCAACAACATCAAGATCATTCAATTGTTTACAATATCCAGTCTGAAGACCTAGGCCCATTAACATCCAACCTGGACCCTGCTACTTGAAACTACTGTGGACACCTTGGCCAAAAGAATCAAGCTGTTATCTCCTAGAATGAAGAAGAATGGAGGACTCCGTGCACGGTTTCAAGACTATCCTATCTTTAAAGTATTTACTATAGAAATTGGGCCAAAGACAACAACCTGTGTCATCATAACAGTACATTCAACACAAATGGTTCCATGTCATCAATTTTCTTTTTATAGAATTATTGAAAGGTGACCATAGGTTACAGCACAAAGCCTTTCTCCTGATAATAGAACATAGTTGGGGAACTAAGAAATATGGATCAATACGTGAACTTTTTTGTAAGTTACTCGATTGAAGAGCCTAAAAGCATGGCCAAGCATTACTTTTATTTCCAGAAAGTGGAATGGAGACCTTAGCACACAGAATCTAGCCTAATTTTACTTAACGGATTTTTAGATAGAGGACGTGGCATACGGTCTCAAGACCTTCTTCATAGGAAAATGTCGATGGATGTCCATGTCCTCTGCCGGAACTAGGGTAAGTTGTGTGGACATTTGAATACACAACACCACGACAGTCTCATTACAGGGTACACTCAAGTGCAAAATATTTCACAAACTGAAGCCTGATTCATTGTAAGAGGGAAGGTAAAGAGCTGTGAGGTGGCTATGTTACACAGTGCTTTTGTGAATTTTACCAACTAATGTAGGAGGGTAACACAAAAGTGTTTTTCTGAGTTGCCCTCAGGCCAATTCTCCTGGTCACTTCTATCCCACGGGAAAGCCTTGTGAGTATCGTGAGATTTCCTAATTCTTGGTATGAGATTTCCAGGAGTCTTCCACCTCATTACCTCTGCTAGGCTAATACAAGCCTTTTAAGAACATCTTGAAGAAACTGCATCAATATCAGTAACTCAGCATTTTTCCATATCGGTTATCCCAATCTCTTGCAAATTTTTACTGTGGTTTCATATAGAGAAATTCATAAGCAACGGTTCTTTTTGCAATGAAGATGTATCCTCACAATGACTCAACATTTTCCCAAAAATAAAGCAATATGGCAGCTACTGTTCAACCGATATCTATTAGCTTCCTTACAGCACACTCGGGCTCAGTTATGAATGCAGCCAATGTGCGACTTCTGCCTCCACTACATAGGCAGTTTTCCTGACAAACATTCCAAAGTAGAGGTGAATTAAAAATCATTGAATGCCCATATGTACCGTTGACCTCACAAAAGATTTGTAATGAGGACATGTCAGTATGAAGTCTGTCTTGGCTACTTTCTGTTCCACCACACTAATGATTTCTCAGTGTTGATGTGAATTTTCTCAGTGATATGCACTCTTCAAGGCAAAAAAAAAAAAAAAAAAAAAAAAGCAGAACATCTTCCTTTGTAAGGATGTGGATTGGTGACATGAGTCCAAGGCACAAAGACTTTTACTATCAAAATTCAAAGGAAGATTGGGAACCAAGGCACTAAGCCTATCCTCTCTGAAAACTCATAAATAGGATAACTTAAACCCCAGGGTGTGTCTGTCCTCATGTAATTTGAATCTTATCTCAAAACCTAGGACCTTGTCTCTTGTCTGCATTTCTTATTGGGATCCAGTATGCTTTGCAGGTTGCAGTTACAATCCCTAACTCTATTTCCAGAAAGTAGATTTAAGATATTACACCAGAGCATTTCTTAAGACTGACTTTCTCCCATATAGACTGAAAGGGTGGTGTAAGCTCCTAGCTGCAAGCCTGTTCCTTATGAACAAATATTGCCTGAAATCCTTGTCTCAAAGCAAAAGCATTCTTAGGGAAGAAAAGTAAAACGAAGACTGTGCAAATCTGTAAGAAGCCTGGACCTCCTAAAAGGACATAGTTAAAGCCCAGGCCTATAACGTCAAGACTATCCATTTGGTAACAAAGTCCAGTCTCAAGACCTAGGCCCCCAAACATGCAGCCTGGCCCTTGTTACCTGAAACTCTGTGGACACGTTGGCCTATAGAATCAAGGTGTCATCTCCTAGCAGGTGGAAAGATGGAGGACTTGGTGCACGCCACCTAGACTGTACTCCCTTGAAAGCATTTATGATAGAAATTGGGCCGATGGCACCAAACCTGTGTCATCATAACAGTACATTCAGCACTGTTATGTCACCAGTTTTCGTTTTAGACAATTATTGAAAAGTTACCATAGCTTGTAGCACCAAGACTTTCTTCTGGTAAGAGAAGCTTTTCTTCTGGTAAAAATCCTGGCCAAATCCTGGACTATTCTTTAAAAAACTGGATTGGGGAGCTTGGAATTACAACCAAGTATTGCTCCTATTTCTAGGAAGTAGAGTGGAGACCATGGCCTACAGAATCTAGCCCTACTTTACATAGCGAGTCTTTAGGTAGAGGACTTGTCAAATGGTCACTAGATATTCTTGGTAGGAAAAGAAAAGCTATTAGATATCCTTGGCCTAGAATTCAGTCATCTGCTGGAACAGAGGTAATTTCCTAGTGATTTCTAAGCGATTTTCAGGTAATTTCCACCTTATTTCTCTATCCTTATTTTCAAACAAGTGTTTTCAAAACTCATCTCATAAACCCGTATTTTTAATATTCAGTATTGATTTATAAGCCTTTTAGCAATTCTCTGTTGACAGTAGTGGCCAAAGGACTGCATAAAAGAATAATGCAGTCCCTCATGAAGCTGCTCAGAGTGATACTCACAATGACTCAGCATTTTTGCTATGATACAGCAAAATGGCACTTACAGTTTACACCGCTCTACAGTAGCTTCATCAAGCAGACTCAGCCTCCAAATATCAATGCGGTTCATGTTTGACAGCAGCTATCACTTCATTCTAGCAGGTTGCCTGACCACAGATGAAACCTAAGGCCCATTATTTAACAACAATTATCTGTTAAACTATGCCGCCGTCCTCAAGCAAACCTTCTCATGCAGACACGATTACAGGGCCGTTAGGTGGCTATTTTCCACAGGCACTATAATTTTTTTCAGTGGTTATATAAATATTACCAAGGAATTGAGAAGGGTAATTCAAAAGTGAGCACTACATTTTCAACCCAATATCAAGTGACACCTTGTCATGCCCTCAGGCCTGTCTCTTGATGGTCATGTGAATCACGCATTTAAGCCTTGTGAGAAATGTGAGAATACCTAAAACTTGGTATGGGATTTCCAAGTGAATTCAACTTCACATTCCTTGGCTAGGCAAATTAAAGACCATTGACTGCCCGCATATACCACTGACTTCATATTAGATTTGTAATGTGGACACAACATTCAATTGGAGGATAGTTAGGAGGCAGCCTCGGCCACCATCTGCTCCACATAGACTAATGACTTCTCAGGTTTGATGTGAATTTTCTCAGTGATATGCACTTTTCACTACAAAAGGAGCAGTACATCATCCTCCGTATGAGAATATGGATTGGTGACACGGGCCCAAAGCACAAGGCCTATTTTTGCATAACAAAAAGTAGAAGGTAGAATGGGACCCAAAGCACTAAGTCTGTACAATCTGACAACTAGCAGGTTTTCTGTGAACAAATGGTGCCCAGAGCCCTGGCTCAGCTCATAGGCCATCTTTATGGACAATAATATAAAAAGGAGACTATGGAAATCTGAACCAAGCCTGGACCACCTAAAAGAAAGCAGTTAAACTCAGGGCTATAACGTCAAGATCATCCAGTAGTAACAATATCCAGTGTGAAGACCTAGGCCCACAAGCATCCAGCCTGGCCCTTGCTACTTGAAACTATTGTGGACACCTTGGTCTACAGAACCAAGTTGTCATCTCCTAGAAGGAGGAAGAATGGAGGTCTCGGTTTACTGTTCCAAAACTTTTCATCCTTTAAATTATTTATGATAGAAATTGGGCCAAAGACACGAACCTGTGTCACAGTACATTCAGCATAAACTGGTTCCACGTCACCAATTTTCCCTTTATACAATTACTGAAAGTTAACCATACCTTACAACAATAAGCCTTTCCCCTGGTAATAGAACATAGTTGGGGCACTAAGAAACCTGGATCAAAGCCTGAACTGTTTTCCATGTTACTTGAAGAAGAGCCTGGATGCACGGCCAAGCATTGCTTTTATTTCAAGGAAGTAGAGTGGAGACCTTGGCTCGCAGAATCTAACCTAATCTTACTTACCGGATCTTTAGATAGAAGACACGGCACACAGTCACAAGACCTTCTTGGTAGAAAAAATGTCGATGGTAGTTGATCGCCCAGGATCCAGTCCGCTGCTGGAACTAGGGTAAGTTCTGTGGACATTTGAATACCCAGCACCACTCTTATCTCATTTACAGGGTACACTCCAGTGCAAAACATTTCAGTAACTGAAACCTGATTCATCTTAGCGGTTGGTGAAAACCTAAAGCCACGACAACAAGATTAGTCACCTGGTAGATACCAGATTCCTGCAGGTCTTCCTTGATCCCCAAGTGAATTTCTGTAGGTATTAACTTGAGCTTTATGTAATTCCCTGGTGATTTCTACGTGATTTCCAGGTGATTTCCACCTTATTCCTCTTCCCCTATCCTCAAATAATTGTTTTCAAAACACGTCTCATAAACTCTTATTTTCAATATTTCAGCATTGAGTCATTGGCCTTTAAGCAAATTCTTCTCAACAGTAATGCCTAAGCTCCACCTTCAAGAATAGCGTGAATCTCCCACCAGAACCGTTAAGTGTTATTCGCACAAAGACTCAGCATGTCTGCTATTATAGAGCATAATGGCACTTAAAGTTTCCGTTCATCTAAGGAAGCTTCATTATTCAAACTTTGCCTCTAAATTTGAATGCAATTAATGTATGATCTGTGTTCCCATTGTATACAAGGAGGTTGCCTGACCAGTTACGAAACCTCAGGGCAGTTAACAACAAGTGTGTTTTAGCCTATGCTGCCATCCTCATGCAAGTGTTCTTGACGTGACCTTTCGATTGAAGGGCCTTTAGGCGGCTATGTTACACAGGTAATATTATTTTCTCAGTGTTTATGTGAATTTTACCAAGGTATGTAGAAGGGTAACACAAAAATGAGTGCCACACCATCACTTTAATTTCACGTGGTTTTTTTTGTGTTGCCTTCAGGTCAGTCTCTTCCTGGTTATGTGAATCCCATGGGAAAGCCTAGTGAGTATTGCAAGATTCCAGAATCCTTAGTACAAATTTTCCAGGCGACTTCCACCTCACTTGCCTCTGCTAGGCTAAAATAAGTCTCTTCAGACCACGTTGATGGAACAGCCTCAATGTCAATATCTCAGATTTTTTTTTCTTTGTGGTTAAGCCTGTCTCTCTCAGAATTTGTAGTCTGAGGTTTGTTATAGATTAATTCTGAGGTAGCCGTTCTTTCCGCCATCAGGTGGTATCCTCACAAAGACTTAACATTTTCCTACAATACAGAAAAATGGTGGCTATTGTTTCCACCACTATCCAGTCGCTGCATCACAGCACACTCAGGCACAATTATCAACACTGCCAGTGTGCGACTATGTCCTCCACGAATATAAGGTAGTTTTCCTGACAAACAGACAAAACTAGAGGCAAGTCAAAAATCATTTACTGCCCACATATACCATTACCTTCAACTTAGATATGCAATGCGGACACAACATTCAATTAGAGGACAGTTAGGAGGCTGTCTCAGCCTCTTTCTCATCCACGTAGACTAATGCCTTCTCACTGCTGATACGAATTTTCTCAGTGATGTGCACTTGTCACTACAAAGGGAGAACTACATCATCCTCCCTTGTGAAGATATGGATTGGTGACAGGGCCCAAGGCACAAGGCTTATCTTTTCCTAATAAAAAGTGGAAGGGAGACAGACCAAAACCCAAAGCCTGTCCTCTCTGAAAAGTAGTATATAGGAGAACTTAATCCTAAAGGCAAGCCTGTCCTCATATAATCTGAGTCTAATATAGATATTTAGGACCTTGTCTCCGACCTTTATTTCCTATTAGGGAACAGGGTGCTGATCTTGGTTATGAAGTTCCAATCCCTACTTCTATTTCTAGGAAGTAGATCTGAAAAATTAGCCCACAGTATTTCTTCCAACTTTCTCTGACTTCTGACTTAGACTGAAATTGCGGGGGAAGCCCAAGTTCTAAGCCTGTTTTCTGTGAACAAACATTGTCTGGAGCCCTGGCTCAAAGATAAAGCCTTCTTTATAGACGAGAAAATAAAACGAAGACTGTGTAATCTGAATCAAGTATGGACCACATAAAGGAAGCAGTTAAACTCAAGACCACAATGTCAAGATCATCCAATTGGTAACAATATCCAGTCTGAAGACCTAGGCCCACAAACATCCAGCCTTGCCCAGGCTACCAGCAACTACTGTGGACACCTTGGCCTACAGAATCAAGCTTTCATCTCCTAGAAGGAGGAAGAATGGAGGAGGACTCAGTGCATAGTTCCAAGATTGTTGTTGCTTTAATGTATCTGCGATACAAATTGGGCAGTGGACACCAACCTGTGTCATCATAACAGTACATTCAGCACAAACCTGTTCCACATCACCAATTTTCTTTTGATACAATTATTGAAATAATAATACCTTACAGCACCAAGGCTTTTCCCTGGTAATAGAACATAGTTTGTACACTGAGAAACTTGGATCAATGTCTGAACTGTTTTGTAAGTTTCTCAACTGGAGACCATGGAATCACAGCCAATCAATGCTATTATTTTTAGGAAGTCGAGTGGAGACCTTGGCACACAGAATCTAACCTAATGTTACTTAACAGATCTTTAGATAAAGGACATGGCACACGGTCACAAGACCTTCTTAGTAAAAAAAAAATGTCGATGAATGCCCATGGCCCAGGACGCAGTCCTCTGCTGGAACTAGGGTTATGTGTTATGTTATATGAAATTTTGAAAACACAATACCATGCCAGTCTCTTTTACAGGGTACATTCGATTACAAAATATTTCACAAACTGAAGCCTGATTCATTGTAAAAGGTAAGGTGAAAACCTATAGCCACAGCAACAAGACTCGTCATCTGGTAGACACCAGATTCCTTCAGCGTCTTTCTTGATCCCCAAGTGAATACCTCCAGTTATCACTTGACCTCCATGTAATTCTCTGGTTATTACTATGAGATTTTCAGGTGACTTCCACCTTATTCCTCTTCCCCTATCCTCAAACAAGTGTTTTCAAAACTCATCTCATACACTCTTATTTTCAATATTTAGCAAAAAGAATAGTGTGGGAGTTCTATAACTAGCTGTTCAAAGTGATACTCACAATAACTCAGCATTTTTGCTATACTACAGCAAAATGGCGTTTACAGTTTACAATGCTCTAAAGTAGCTTCATCAAGCAGACTCAGCCTTCAAATATCAAAGCAGTTAATGTTTGACAGCAGCTTCCTCTTCCCCTGTAACAGTCCTCTGATCGAATGCCGTGTCCCCATTACAACTCTCATTTGAAATCAACAGTATATGCAAGCACTCAAAGATCTTTACTTTGCCTATAGTTTTGTCTGTTTTTCAGAAAAACAGATTTTTGTTCATGGAAGGAACAGTCACACACTGGCGGTGTTGATAATTGATCCTGACTGTGCAATGACTGGATAGTGCTGGAAAAAACAGCAGCCATTTTCTGTATTGTGGGGAAAATGCTGAGTCATTGTGAGGATACCACTTGATGGTGGAAAAAACAACTGCCTCAGAATTTTTCTATACCAAACCTCAGACTGCAAATTCTGAGAGACACTGGCTTAACCATAAAGAAAGGAAAACTGCAATATTGACATTGAGGCTCTTCCATTCATGTGTTCTGAAAGGCTTATTTTCGTGTACCAGAGGAAAGTGAGGTGGAAGTTGCTTGGAAATCACGTCACAAGAATCAGAGAATGTCGCGATACACACGAGTCTTCTCTGCGGTATTCATGTTACCTTCAAGAGACAGGCCAGAGGGCATCACAGGGAATCATGTGGTTTTGGATTGATGGCGTGGCTCTTACTTTTGAGTTACCTTTCTCCAAACCTTGATAAAATTTAGATAACCACTGAGAAAATGATAGTGTTTGTGGAACATAGCCACCTAATGGCCCTTTAACATAAAGGTCATGTCTGCATGAGAAGGTTCGCTTGAGGACGGTGGCATAAGTTAAAAGACTATTATAGTTAGATTAATGGCCTTTGGTTTCATCAGTGGTCAAGCAACCTGCTAGAACACAATGGAACCTTCTGTTGAACATTAACTGCATTGATATTTGGAGGTTGAGTCTGCTTGACGAAGCTACTTTATAGCGGTGTAAACCATAAGCACAATTTTGTTGTATTATAACAAAAATGCTGAGGTATTGTAAGTATAACTCTTAACAGATTCATGTGGGACTCCCGCAATATTCTTTTATGTGGAACTTTGGACAGTACTATCAACAGGGAATTGCTTAAATGCCACTGACTCAAAGCTGAATATAGAAAATAAGAGTATATGAGACAAGTTTTGAAAACATTTGTATGAAAGTAGGGGAAAGGCAATAAGGTGATAATGACATGAAAATCACTTAGAAATCAACAAGAAATAGGGCGGAGATCCAGTTAACACCTGGTGGAATTCACATGGAGATCAAGAAATACCTCGCACTAATCTGGTATCTACCAAGTGACCAGTCTTGTTGCTGTGGTTTTCACTTTTCTTCATAGAATGAACCAGACTTCAGAGCATGAATCATATTGCACTCGAGTTTACCTTATATATGAGATTGGTGTGGTGCTGTGTTTTAAAACGTCCACCCAACTTACCCCTGTTCCAGCAAATTACTGATTCCTAGGCCATGGACTTCCAACGACTCTTCTTTTCCTACCAAGAATGCCTTGTGACCATTTGCCAAGTCCTCTACCTAAATATTTGTTATGTGAAGTTAGGCTAGATTCTGTGGGCCAAGGTCTCCACTCTAATTCCTAGAAATAGGAGCAATACTTGGTTGTGATTCCAAGGTCCCCAATCAAGTATTTTAAAGAACAGTCCAGGCTTTGGCCAGGTTTCTTAGTGCCCACACTACCTTCTCTTACAAGAAGAATGGCTTGTTGCTGCAAGCTATGGTCACCTTTCAATAATTGTTTTGCTAAATGTACTGTTATGATGAAACAGGGTTAGTGCCATAGGCCCAATTTCTATTATAATTACTCTCAGGGGAGTACAGTTAGGAGACATGCTCCAAGTCCTCCATTCTTCTTCCTCCTCACAGATGACAGCTTGGTTCTATAGGCCAAGTTGTTCACAAGATTTTCAGGTAGCAAGGGCCAGGCTGGATTTTTGTAGGTCTAGGTCTTGAAACTGGACATCGTTACCAATTGGTTGGTCTTCACGTTTGGACCTGAGCTTTAACTGTGTCCTTTTAGGAGGTCCAGGCTTGGTTCAGATTTTAACAGTCTCCGATTTATATTTTCTTCCTTAAAGGAAGCTTTTTGTTTGAGACAGAACTTCAGGGAACATTTTTTCACAAGGGACAGACTTCAAACTGTGAGCTTATGCCATCTTTTCAGTCTATGTCAGAAAGTTGTACAAAATGCTCTGGCTCTGGACAGATTTCTCAAATCTACTTTCTGAAAATAGAGGTAAGGATTATAACTGTAAGGATTATAACTAAGGATAGCACACTGGATCCCAATAGGAAATGCAAGCAGGAGACAAGGTCCTAGGTGTCAAGATAAGGCTCAAATTACATGAGGACCGACCTGCCCTGTGGTTTAAGTTATTCTAGCTCTAGTGTTAAGAGTGGATACGCTTAGTGCCTTAGTTCCCAGTATCCCTTCTACTTTTTGTTAGGAAAAGACAAGCCTTGTGCCTTGGGCCTATTCAGCAATCCATTTCTGAAGATGATGTAGTGCATTTTTGAAGTGACAACTGCGTATCACTGAGAAAATTCACATTAACACTGAGATATCATTAGTATGCATGGAACAGAAGATGGCCGAGACGGACTTCGTAGTGACCTGAAATCGAATGTCATGTCTACATTACAAATCTTATGTGAGGTCAATGGTATATGCGAGCAGTCTATGATCTTTAATTTGCTTCTAATTTTGTAAGTTTTACGTATGTCAGTGGAGGGAAAAGTCGCACATTGGCTGCAATCATAACTGAGCCTGAGTGTGGTATGAGGCAGCGAATGGATACCGGTTGAAACCATAGCTGCCATATTGCTGTATTGTAGGAAAAATGCTGAGTCATTGTGAGGATACCTCTTCATTGCAAAAAGAACAGCTGCTTAAGAATTTCTCTATATGAAAACACAGACTAAAAATCTGCGAGAGACTGGCTTACCAATATGGAAAAATTCTGAGATACTTGCCTTGAGGCAGTTTCTTCAACATTCTGAAAAGGCTTATACTAGTCTAGTAGTGATAATGAGGTGGATGTCACCTGGAAATCTTGTACCAAGAATTAGAAAATATTGTGATACTCATGTGACTAGGGTGAGACTGGCATGAGGGTAACACACAAAAATCATGTGAAATTGGGATGATGGTGTGATGCTCACTTTTTTCTTATCCTTTTACATTGCTTGGTAAAATTCACATAAGCACTGAGAAAATAAGATTACCTGTGTAACATAGCCACCTTCAATCGAAAGGTCATGTCTTCATAAGAAAACTTGTTTGAGGATGGTGGCATAGGCTAACACAGACTTGTTGATTAGTAACTGCCCTGAGGTTCTTCTCTGGTAAGGAACCTGCTTGTATACAATGTGAGCAGTGGTCACACATTTATTGCGTTGAAATTTTGAGGCTGAGTCTGAATGACGAGGCTACCTTAGAGTGTTGAAAACTCGAAGCGCAATTATGCTTTATTGTAGCAGAAATGCCGAGTCATTGTGAGCAGAACCTTTAACGATTCTGGTGGGAGGTTCATGCTATTCTTGAAGGTGAAGCTTAGGATACTACTGTCAAGAAGAAATTGCTTAAAGGCCAATGACTCAATTCTGAAATATTTAAAATAAGTGTTTATGAGACGTGTTTTGAAAACACTTGTTTGAAGATAGTGGAAGAAGAATAAGGTGGAAGTCACCTGAAATCACGCAGTCATCACCAGGGAATTACGTAGAGGTCAGGTGATTACTTGGCAAGATTCACATGAGGATCAAGGAAGAACTTGCAGGAATTTGGTGTCCACCAGGTGCCTAGTCTTGTTGCCTTGGCTGTAGGGTTTCACCTTACCTCTTACAATGAATCAGGCTTCAGTTTGTGAAATCTTTGGCACTCGAGTGTACCCCCTAAATGAAACTGGCGTGGTGTCGTATATCGAAATGTCCACACAACTTACCCTGTTTCTAGCAGAGGACTGAGGCCTGGGCCATGGACTTCCATGGACATTTTTTCCTACCAAGATCTTGTGACCGTGTGCCAAGTCCTCTATCTAAAGATCTGTTAAGTAAAGTTAGGCTGGATTCTGTGTACCAAGGTCTCCACGCTATTTCCTGGAAATTAAAGCAATGTTTAGTTTCCAGGATTTCAAATCAAGTAACTTACAAAAAAGTTCAGGCTTTGATCCAGGTTTCTTAGTGCCCAAACTATGTTCTTGGTGCCTTAAGTATGATCACCTTTAAATAACTATCAAAAGAAAAATTGGTGAATTGGAACCAGTTTGTGATGAATGTACTTTTATGATGACACAGGTTGGTGTCTCTGGCCCAATATCTATGGTAAATACCTTAAATTGTGGACAGTCTTGGTTACATGCACTGAGTTCTCCATTCCTCCTCCTTCTATGAAATGACAGCTTCATTCTGTAGGCCAAGATCTCCACAAAAGTTTCAGGTAGCAGGTGCCATGCTGAATATTTGTGGGCCTAGGTGTTCAGACTGGATATTGTTACCAATTAGATGATCTTGATGTTGTGGTCCTGAGTAAACTGCTTTCTTTGAGGCAGTACAGACTTGGTTCAGATTTCCACAGACTTTGTTTTGTTTTTTTCTTCCATAAAGAAGCTTTTCCTTTGAGCCAGGGCCCAGGTAACATTCATTCACAGAAAAAGGGCTTGGAACTTGGGCTTATGCCACAATTTCTGTCTATGTCAGAGAAAGTCTAAAGAAATGCTGTGGGCTAATTTCTCAGACCTACTTCCTAGAAATTGGAGTAGGGATTGAAACTGCAAAACCAAGGTCAGCACTCTGGTACCTAATAGGAAGTAGAAGCCGGAGACAAGGTTCTAGGTTTCTGGATAAGACTCAACTTACATGAGGACAGACTTGCCCTTTGGATTCAGTTCTTTAATCTACTCGTTTTCAGAGAGGACAGGCTTAGAGCTTTAGGTCCCAGTCTCTCTTCTAATTTTTGTTAGGAAAAAACGGGCCTTGTAACTTGGGCCCGTGTCTCCAATCCATATCCTCACAAGGGATGATGATGTAATGCTCCTCTTGTAGTGAAAAGTGCATATCACCGAAAAAATTCTTATCAACACTGAGAAGTCATTAGTCTATCTAGAGCAGAGGGTGCCCGAGACATCTTCCTGTCTTTCAGTCGAATGTCGCGTCCACATTACAAATCTAATTTGAAGTCAACTGTGTATGTGGGCAGTCAATGATCTTCTATTCACCTCTAGTTTTGTCTGTTTGTCAGAAAAACGGCCTTATGTTCATGGAGGCAACAGTTGCACATTGGCAGTGTTGATCATTGAGCCTGAGTGTGCTGTGAGGCAGCGCTGGATAGTATTGGATTCAATAGCTGCTATTTTTTTATATTGTAGGAAAAATTCTCTCATTGTGAGTATACCACTTGATGGTGGAAAGAACGGTAGCCTCATAATTACTCTATACCAATCCTAAAACTACAAATTCAGAGAGGGGCTGGCTTAACCACTAAGGATACAAAACTGAGATATTGACGTTGAGGCTAATATATCAAAGTGTTTTGAAGAGGCTTATTTTAGCCTAGCAGAGGAAAGTGTGGTGTAAGTCACCTGTAAATCTCATAACAAGAATTAGAGAATCTCGCAATACTCATGAGACTTCCCTGCGAGATTAACTTGAGTGTCAAGAGACAGGCCTGAGGGCATCACAGGGTGTCACATGATATTGGGTTAATGGTGTGGCATGCACTTTTGAGTTATCTTTCTCCAAACCTTGGTAAAATTTAGATAACCACTGAGAAAATTATAGTGTCTGTGGAACATATCCACCTAACGGCCCTTCAATCTAAACGTCATGTCTGCATGAGAAGGTTCGCATGAGGACATTGCCATAGGTTAACAGACAATTGTTTTTAGAAACTGGCCTTAGGTATCATCTGTGGTCAGGCAACCTGCTTGAAAGTAATGGAAGTTGCTGTTGAACATGAACTGCGTTGATATTTAGGTCTGCTTGACGAAGCTACTTTAGAGCGTTGTAAATTATAAGCGCCATTTTGCTGTAGTGTAACAAAAATACTGAGTCATTGTGAGTATCACTCTTAATGGTTTCATGTGGGACTCCCGCACTATTATTTTTTGTAGAAATTTTCCACTGCTGTTGACAGAGATTTCTTTAAAGCCCAATGAGTCGATGCTGAATATTGAAGGTAAGAGTTTATAAGATGAGTTTTGAAAACACTTGTTTGAAAATAAGGGAAGAGAAATAAGGTGGAACATATCTGAAAATCACTTAGAAATCACTAGGGAATCATGCAGAGATCAAGTAAACACTTAGTTTAATTCACAGGGGGATCAAGGAATACCCTGCACTAATCTGGTATCTACCAAGTGACCAGTCTTCTTGCTGTGGCCATCGGTTTTCACTTTATTTTCTATAATGAACCAGGTTTCAGAGCACAAATCGTACCAAAAACGAGTTTATCTTATATATGAGATTGGTATGGTGCTATCTTTTCAAACGTCAACCCAATTATCCTAGTCCCAGCAGAGGACTGCCTCCTAGGCCATAGACTGCCAACGCCTTTTCTTTTCCTATCAAGAATGTCTTGTGACCATTTGCTAAGTCCCCTACCTAAAGATTCATTATCTAAAGTTAGGCTAGATTCTGTGAGGCAAGGTCTCCACTCTACTTCCTAGAAATAGGAACAATACTTGGTTTATCATTCCAAGCTCCCCAGTCGAGTGTTTTAAAGTACAGTCCAGGCTTTGGTCAGGTTTCCTAGTGCCCACACTACCTTCGCTTACCAGAAGAAAGACTTGGTCCTGAAAGATATGGGACACCTTTCAACAATTGTCTAATTGAATATTGGTGATGTGGTACCAGGATTTCCAAATGTACTGTTAGGATGCTACATGGTTGGAGTCATAAGCCCATTTTCTATCCCAATTTCTTTCAAGTGACTTCACTCTTGGAGGCATGCACAGAGAACTTCATTCTTCCTCCTCCTAGGTGATGACAGCTTGGTTCTCTCAGCCAAGGTGTCCACAAGATTTTCAGGTAACAAGCACCAGGCTGGATGTTTGTTGGCTGAGTTCTTGAGACTGGACACTGTTCGCAATTGGATGATCTTGACATTGTCATCCTGGGCTTTAACTAAGTCTTCTTAGGAGGTCTAGGCTTGGTTAAGATTTCCACAGTCTCCATTTTATTTTTTATTTTTTTCGATGAAAGGCTTTTGCTTTGAGACAAGACTTCAGGCAACATTTGTTCACAAAGAACAGGTTTGGAACTCTGGGCTAATTTCTCAAATCTATTTTCTGAAAATACAGATAGGGATTGTTACTGCAACAAAAAACAGCACACTGGATCCCAATAGAAAATGCAGGCAGGAAACAATGTCCTACATGTCGAGATAAGACTCAAATTACATGAGGACAGACTTGCTCTGTGGGTTAAGTTATCTTATCTACTAGTTTTCAGAGAGCATAGGCTTAGTGCCTTGGTTCCCAGTCTCCCTTCTACTTTTTGTGAGGAAAAGAGAGGCCTTGTGCCTTGGGCCTATGTCACCATTCCACATCCTCACAAGGGAAGATGATGTAGTACTTTTTTTGAAGTGACAAGTGCATATAATTGAGAAAATTCACATCAACACTGAAAATTCATTAGAATGCATGGAGCTCAAGGAGGCTGAGACAACTTCGAACTGACCTCCAATCCAATGTCATGTCTACATTACAAACCTAATGTGAGGTCAACAATATATGCAGGCAGTCAATGATCTTTAATTCGCCTCTCCTTTTGTCTATTTGTCAGGAAAACTGCCTATGTCAGTGGAGGCAGAATTCACACATTCGCTTCATTCGTAATTGAGGCTGAGGGTGCTGTGAGGCAGGGAAAGGATAGCAGTTGAAACCATAACTGCTATATTGCTTTATTGTAGGAAAAATGCTGAATAATTGTGAAGATACCTCGTCATTGCAAAAAGAATGGATGCTTAAGTATTTCTTTGTATCAAACCAGAGACTAAAAATCTGCAAGAAACTGGCTTAACCAATATGGAAAAATAGCTAAAACACTTACATGGAGGCAGATTTTCACTTTACTTCATATAATGAACCAGGCTTCAGAGCATGAATTGTATTGCCATCGAGTTTACTTTATATATGAGATAGGCTTGTTGTTGTGATTTCAAACGGCCACACAACTTACTCCTCTTCCAGCAGAGGACTGACTCCTAGGCCATGGACTTCCAACAACTTTTCCTTTCCTGCGAAGGATGTCTTGTGTCCGTTTGACAAGTCATCTACCTAAAGACTTGTTATGTAAAGCAGGGCTAGATCTGTGGGCCACGGTCTCCACTCTACTTTCTAGAAATAGGAGCAATACTTGGTTGTGATTCCAAGCTCCTCAATCAAGTTTTTTAAAGAATAGTTGAGGCTTTGGCCAGGTTTCTTAGTTCACACACTAACTTCTCTTACAAGAAGAAAGCCTTGGTGCTGCAACGTATGGTCACCTTTCGGTAATTATCTAAAAAAATAAAATTGGTGACATGGGACCAGTTTGTGCTGAATGTACTGTTATAATGACACATGTCACCAATCCACATTCTTACAAAGGAAGATGTTGTGCTTTATTTGCAGTGAAGAGTGCATATCACTCAGAAAATTCACATCAACACTGAGAAATCATCAGTATGTGTGGAACAGAAGGTGGCTGAGACAGACTTTGTACTGAACTGCAATCCAATGTCAAGTCCACATTACAAATCTTTTGTGAGGTCAACAGTATATGCAGGCTTTCAATGATCTTTAAATTGCCTCTACTTTGAACTGTTAGAAAAACTGCCTATGTCAATGGAGGCAGAAGTCACACATTGGCTGTGTTCATAACTGAGCCTGAATGTGCTGTGAGGAAGCTAATGGATAGCAGTTGAAACCATAGCTGCCATAGTGCTTTATTGTAGGAAAAATGGTGAGTCATTGTGAGGATACTTCTTCATTGCAAAAAGAACAGCCACTTACGAATTTGTCTATATGAAACCACAGTAAAAATTTGCAAGAGACTGGCATAACCATTATGGAAAAATACTGAGATACTGATATTGATGCAGTTTCTTCAACATGTTTTTAAAAGGCTTGTATTAGCCTAGCAGAGGTAATGAGGTGAGAGTTGCCTGGAAATCTCGTACCAAAAATTAGGAAATCTCCCGATACTCATGAGGCTTTCCTGCAGGATAGAAGTGACCAGGAAGAACTGGCCTGAGGGCAACTCTGAAAAACACTTCTGTGTCACCCTCCTACATTCCTTGGTAAAATTCACAAAAGCACTGAGAAAATAAGATTACCTGTGTAACATAGAACCACACAGCTCTTCAATTGATAGGTCATGTTGGGATGAGAAGACTTAATTGAGGACAACGGCACAGCCTAACATACACTTGTCAATAGGTAACTGCCTGGAGGATTTATCATTGGTCAGGCAACCTGCTTGTATACAATAGGAGCAGCAGTCACACATTAACTGCATTGAAATTTAGAGGTTGAGTCTGAATGACGAAGCTACCTTATAGCAATGGAAAATCACCATTATGCTGTATTGTAGCAGAAATGCTGAGTCATTGTGAGCATAACCCTTAACAGTTCTGGTGGGACATCCATGCTATTCTTGAAGGTGAACCTTAGGCTACTACTGTCAAGAAGAAATTACTTAAATGCCAAAGACAATGCTGAAATATCGAAAATACTTGTATATGAGACATGTTTTGAAAACAATTGTTTGAGGATACGGGAAGAGGAATTAGTTGGAAGTCATCTGAAAATCACGTAGTAATCACCATGGATTTACGTGGAGATCAAGTGAATACCTGGAGGTATTCACGGGCGATCAAGGAAGACCCTGTAGGAATCTGGTGTCTACCTGGTGATGAGTCTTGTTGCTGTGGCTGTAGGTTTTCACCTTACCTCTTAGAAAGAATCAGGCTTCAGTTTGTGAAATGTTTTGCACTTGAGTATACCCTGTAAATGAAATTGGAGTGGTGTTGTGTATTCAAACGTCCACACAACTTACCCTATTTCTAGCAGAGGACTGGGTCCTGGGCCATGGACTACTGGCGACATTTTTTCCTACCACGAAGGCCTTGCAGCTGTGTGCCACGTCTCCTATTTAAGAATTCATTAATTAAAATAAGGCTAGTTTCTGTGAGCCAAGGTCTCCACGTAAATCCATGGTGATTACTACGTGATTTTCAGATGACTTCCAACTAATTCCTCTTCCCCTATCCTCAAACAATTGTTTTCAAAACATGTCTCATATACAAGTATTTTCGATATTTCAGCATTGTCTTTGGCATTTAAGTAATTTCTTCTTGATATAGTGTACTTTTTGTAGTGACAAGTGCATATCACTTAGAAAATTCACCTCAGCTCTGAGAAATCATTAGTCTACACGGAGAAGAAGGTGGCTGAGACAACCTCCTAACTGTCTTCTAATTCAATTTTATGTCCTCATTACAAATCTAATTTGAAGTTATTGGTATAGGAGGGCAGTCAATGATCTTTAATTTGCCTTCACTGTTGTCTGTTTATGAGGAAAACTGCCTTTTTTCCTGGAGGTAAGAATCTCACTTTGGCGGTGTTGATGATTGAGCCTGTGTGCTGTGAGGGAGCGACTGAACAGTGGCGGAAACAATAGTCGCCATTTTTCTGTATTGTAGGGAAAATGCTGAGTCATTGTGAGGATGCCATTTGATGGTGGAAAGAACAGCAGCCTCAGAATTTTTCTATACGAAACCTCAGACTACAAATTCTAAGAGAGACTGGCTTAACCACCAAAGAAAGAAATCTGCGATTTTGACATTGAGGCTGTTTCAACAATGTGTTCTGAAGAGGCTTATTTTAGCCTAGCAGAGGAAATTGAGGTGGAAGTCACCTGGAAATCTCATAACAAGAATTAGGTAATCTCATGATACTCACGAGGTTTCTCTGTGGAATTCACGTGACCGTCAAAAGACAGCCCTGATTGGATCATAGGGAGTTATGTGATATTGGGTTGATGGTGTGGCGCTCACTTTTGAGTTACCCTTCTCCATTCATAAGTAAAACTAAGATAACCACTGAGAAAATGATAGTATCTGTGTAACATAGCCACCTATTGGCCCTACAATCGAAGGACATGTCTGCAAGAGAAGGGTCACATGAGGACGGTGGTTAGATAACTGGCCTTAGGTTTCATCTGTGGTCAGGCAAACTGCTTGAACGTAATGGAAGCTGCCTCGAACATTAAAGTGTTGATATTTGGAAGCTGAGTCTGCTTGATGAAGCTTCTTTGGAGCGGTATAAACTGTAAGTGCCATTTTCCTGTGTTATAGCAAAAATGCTGAGTCATTGTGAGTATAACTATGAATGGCCTCATGTGGGACTCCCGTACTATTATTTTATGTGAAACTTTTGCCACTACTATCTACAGGGAATTGCTGAAAGGCCATGACTCAATGCTGAATATTGAAAACACTTGTCAGAATACAGTAGAAGAGCAGTAAGGTGGAAATCACCTGAACATTACTTAGAAAATTACTAGGGAATCACACGGAGATCAAGTAAACACCTGGTTTATTTCACATGGGGATCAAGGAAAACCCTGCACTAATCTGGTATCTACAAGTGACCAGTGGTGTTGCTGTGGACATAGCTTTTCACTTTTCTCTGTAGAATGAACCCGGCATTAGAGCATGAATCGTGTTGCAACCGAGTTTACTTTATATTTGAGATTGGCGTGGTGCTGTGTTTTTAAATGTTCCCCCAACTTACCCCAGGTCCAGCAAAGGACTGCCTTTTAGGCCACAAACTTCCAATGACTTTTCTTTTCATGCCAAGAATGTCTTGTGACCATTTGCCAAGTCCTCTACCTAAAGACTCGTTACATAAAGGTAGGCTAGATTCTGTGGTCCATGGTTTCCACTCTATTTCCTAAAAATAGGAGCAATACTTGGTTATGATTCCAAGCTCCCCAAAAGAGTTTTTTAAAGAACAGTCCAGGCTTTGGCCAGGTTTCTTAGTACTGACACTACCTTCTCCTACTAGAAGAAAGGCTTCGTGCTATGGTCACCTTTCAATAACTGTCTAAAAGGAAAATTCTTGACGTGGGACACGTTTGTGCTGAATGTACTGTTAAGATGACACAGGGTTGGTGCCATCGGCGCAATTTCTATCGTAAATGCTTTCAAAGTAGTACAGTCTTAGAGGAGTGCACAAAGTTTTCCATTCTTCCTTCTCCTAAGGAGACGACAGCTTGGTTCTATAGGCCAAGGTATCCAAAAGAGTATCAGGTAACAAGACCAGACTGGATGTTTGTAGGCCTCAGTCTTAAGACTGAACATTGTTACCAATTAGATGGCCTTGACGTTGTGGGCCTGGGCTTTAACTATGTCCTTTTAGGAGGTCAAGCCTTGGTTTAGATTTCTGAAATCTGTTTTATTTTTTCTTCTCTAAAGAAGGCTTTTGCTTTGAGACAAGGACTTCAGGCAACATTTGTTCACAGAGAACAGGATTGGAAATGTGGGCTTGGCCACCCTTTCAGTCTAAGTCTGAGAAAGTCATAAACAATGCTCTAGGCTAATTTCTCAAATCTACTTTTTGGAAATAGAGTTAGGAATTGTAACTGCAACCAAGGAAAGCACACTGGATCTCAATAAATAATGCAGGCAGGAGACAAAGTCCTTCATTTTGAGATAACTGAAATTACATGAGGACAGACATGCTCTGTGGTTTAAGTTATGCTATCTACTAGTTTTCAGAGAGCATAGGCTTAGTGCCTTGTTTACCTGTCTACCTTCTAATTTTTGTTAGAAAAAGACAGGCCTTGTGCCTTGGGCGCATGTCAACAATCCACATCCTCACAAGGGAAGATGATGTAGTGCTTTCCTTGAAGTGATGGGTGCATATCACTGAGAAATTCACATCAACACTGAGAAATGAGTATGCATTGAACAGAATGTGGGCGAGACAGACTTCGTAGTGACTTCCAATTGAATGTCATGCCCATATTCCAAATCTTATGTGAGTTCAACAGTATATGCAGGCAGTCAATGATCTTCAATTTGCCTCTCCTTTTGTTTTTGTCAGGAAAACTGCCTATGTCAGTGGAGGCAGAAATCACATATTGGCAGCGTTCGCGATTGAGCCTGAGTGTGCTGTGAGGCAGTGAATGGATAGCAGTTGAAACCATAGCTGCAATATTGCTTTATTGCAGAAAAAATGTGGAGTCATTGTGAGGTTACCTCTTCATTGAAAATATAATGTGTCTTAAGAATTTCTCTACAACAAACCACAGACTAAAATTCTATGAGAGACTGGCTTATCAAATATGGAAAAATAGCTGAGATACTGGCATTGATGCAGTTTCTTTAACACATTCTTAAAAGGCTTGTATTATCCTAGCAGAGGTAATGAGGTAGAAGTCACCTGAAAATCTTGTAACAAGAATTAGGAAGTCTTGCGATACTCATTGGCATTTTCATGGGATTCACATGACCAGAAAGAGACTGGCCTGAAGGCCACATAGGAAAATCACGTGAAATTGGGGTGATGGTGTGGCGTTCACTTTTGTGTTACATTTTACATTCCTTGGTAAAATTCACATAAGCACTGAGAAAATAAGTTTACCTGTGTAACATAGCCACCTAACAGCCCTTCAATCGAAATGTCATGTCTCCATGAGAAGACTTGCTTGAGGACAGAGGCACAGGCTAACACACACTTGTCTTTGGTAACTGCCCTGAGGTTTCATCTCTGGTCACGCAACTGCTGGTATACAATAAAACAGCTGTCACACATTAACCGTGTTGAGATTTAGAGGCTGAGTTTGAATGACGAAGCTACCTTAAAGCAGTGGAAACTCTAAGCACCATTATGCTGTATTATAGCAGAAATACTGAGTCATTGTGAGCATAATCCTTAAGGGTTCTGATCGGAGATCCACACTATTCTTAAAGTGTGAACCTTAGGCTACTACTGTCGAGACAAAATTGTTTAAAGGCCATTGAGTCAATGTCGAATATTGAAAATAAGAGTTTATGATACATGTTTTGAAATCACTTGTTTGAAGATTGGGGGAGACGATAAGGTGGAAGTCACATGAAAATCACGTCGTAATCACCAGGGAATTACATGGAGTTCAGGTGAATACCTGGAGGGATTCATGTGGGGTTAAAGGAAGTCCCTGAAGGAATTTGGTCTCTATCAGGTGATAAGTCTTTTTGCTGTACCTTTAGGTTTTCACCTAGCCCCTTACAATGATTCAGTCTTCAGTTCATGAAAAGTTTTGCAATCTCGTGTACCCTGTAAATGAGACCGGCGTAGTGTTTTATATTTAAACGTCCACAGAACTTACCCTAGCTCAAGCAGAGTATTGGGTCCTGGGCCATGAAATTCCATTGACATTTTTTTCCTAAGAAGAAGGTCTTGTGATGGTGTGCAATGTCCTATATCTAAAGAACCGTTAAGTAAATTCAGGCTAGATTTTGAGTGCAAAGGTATCCACTATACTTCCTGGAAATAAAAGAAATGCTTGGTCTTGCTTCCAGGCTCTACAACTGAGTAACTTACAAAAGAATTCAGGTTTTGGTCCAGGCTTTTTAGTGCCCAAACTATGTTATTACCAGGAGAAAAGTTTGGTGCTATAAGGTATGGTCACCACTCAATAATTGTATCAAAAGAAAATTGGTGATATGGAACCAGTTTGTGTGGAATATACTGTTATGATGACACAGGTTCGTGTCTTCAGCCAAATTTATATCGTAAATACTTTCAAGGGATGACAGTCTTGAAACCATGCACAGAGTCCTCTATTCTTCCTCCTTCAAAAGGATGACAGCTTGATTCAGTAGGCCAAGGTGTCCACAATATTTTCAGGTAGCAGGGGCCAGGCTTGATGTTTGTAGGCCTAGGACTTCAGACTGGATATTGTTATCAATTCGATGATCTTGACATAGTGGCCCTGAGTTTAACTGCTTCCTTTTCAATGGTCCAAACTTGGTTCTTTTATAAAGAAGGCTTTTACTTTAAGCTAGGACTCCAAGCAATATTCGTTCATGGAAACAGGCTTGGAAATTGGGCTTACGCCACCATTTCAGTTTATGTCAGAGAAAGTCGGAAGAAATGCTGGGGTCGAATTTCTAAGAAATTCTTCCTGGAAATTAAGGTAGGGATTGAAACTGTAAAATCAAAGTCAGCACCCTAGTTTCTAATAGAAAATATCGGCCAGAGACAAGGTCCTAGGTTTCTAAATAAAACTCAAATTACATGAAGACAGGTTTCTCTTTGGATGAAGTTCTCCTGTCTACGAGTTTTCAGAGAGAATAGGCTTTGTGCTTTGGGTCCCAGTCTCCCTTCTCCTTTTTTTAGGAAAAAACAGGCCTTATGCCTTTGGCTTGTGTCACGAATCCTTATTTTCACAAGTGAGGTTGATGTGGTACTCCCGTTGTAGTGACAAATGCATATCAATGTGAACATTCACATTAACACTGAGAAACCATTAGTCTACGTGGAGCATAAGGTGACCGAGAGAGCCTCCTAATGTCCTCAATTGAATGCCGTGTCCACATTACATATTAATTTGAAGTCAACAATATATGCGGGCAATCAGTGATCTTTATTTCACCTCTAGTTTTGTCTTTTTGTCAGGAAAACAGCCTTCTGTTTGTGGAGGAAACAGGCACACATTGGCGGGTTTGATAATTGAGCCTGAGTGTGCTGTGAGGTAGCAACTGGACAGTGGTGGAAACAATAGCCACCATATTTCTATATTTTAGGAAAAATACTGAGTCATTGTGAGGATACCACTAGATGGTGGAAAGAATGTCTGCCTAATAATTTCTCTATAAAAACCTCAGACTACATTATGAGAGGAACTGGTTTAACCACCAAGGAAAGAAAACTGAAATATTGACATTGAGGCTGTTCCATCAAAGAGTTCTGAAGAGCCCTTTTTAGCCTCTCAGAGGAAAGTGAGTTGGAAGTCTCCTGAAAATCTCATCACAAGAATTAGAGAATCTCACGATACTCACAAGACTTCTCTGCGAGATTTACTTGAGTGTCAAGAAACAGGCCTGAGGGCATAACAGGGTGTTACGTGATATTGGGTTGATGGTGTGACTCTCACTTTTGAGTTACCCTTCTCCAAACCTCAGTAAAATTTAAATAACCACTGAGAAAATAATAGTGTCTGTATAACTTAACCACCTAATGGCCCTTCAATCAAAACATCTTGTCTGCATGAAAAGATTCGCATGAGGACGTCACCATAGGTTGACAGACAATTGATGTTAGATAACTGGCCTTAGGTTTCATCTACACTCAGGCAACGTGCTTGAACACAATGGAAACTGCTTTCGATCATTAACTGCATTGATATTTGGAGACTGAGTCTGTTTGATGAAGCTATTTTCGAGCGGTGTAAACTGTAAGTGCGATTTTGCTGTGGTATAGCAAAAATGCTGAGCCATCCATCATGAGTATCACTCTTAACAATTTCATGTGGGACTCTCGCACTATTAGATTTTGCGGAAATTTGGCCACTGCTGTTGACAGGGATTTCCTTAAGGCCAATGACTCGATGCTGAATATTGAAGATAAGAGTTTATAAGATGAGTTTTGAAAATAGGGGAAGAGGAATAAGGTGGAAATCACATGAAAATCATTTAGAAATCACTAGAGAATCGGGTGGAGATCAAGTAAACACCGGGTATTTCACATGGGGATCAAGAATTACTCCTCACTAAGCTGATATCTAACAAGTGACCAGTCTTGTTGCTGTAACCATAGGTTTTCACCTTACTTACTAGAATGAACTAGGCTTCAGAGCATGAATCATATTTAAAATGAGTTTACCTTATAAATGAGATTGATATGGTGATGTCTTTTCAAATATCCACCCAATTTACCCCAGTTACAGCAGAGGACTGCCTTCTAGGCCATGGACTTACAACGACTTTTCTTTTCCTATCAAGAATGTCTTGTGACCATTTGCCAAGTCCTCACCTACAGACTCATTAAGTAAAGTGGGGCTATATTCTGTGGGCCACAGTCTCCACTCTACTTCCTAGAAACTCTCCAAGCGAGTTTTTTAAATACAGTCAGGCTTTGACCAGGTTTCTAGTACCCACTCTACTTTCTCTTACCAGAAGAAAGGCTTTGTGCCGCAAGGTATGGTCATCTTTCAACAACTGTCCAAAATAAAAAATTGGTGACCTGTGACCAGGTTGTGCTGAGTGTATTCTTAGTATGACAAAGGGTTGTTGCCATCAATCCAATTTCTATCGTAAATGCTTTCAAGGGAGACAATCTTGGAGGCTTGCACAAGTCCTCTATTATTCCTCCTCTAGGAGATGACAGCTTGGTTCTATAGGCCAAAGTGTCCACAAAAATTCAGGTAACAAGGGCTAGGTTGGATATTTGTGGGCCTAGGTCTTGAGACTGGACATTGTTACCAAATGGATTGTCTTTACTTTTGAGCCTGGGCTTTAAATATGTTTTTATAGGAGGTTCATGCTTGGATTATATTTTCACAGTCTCTATCTTATTTTTTCTTTCATAAAGAAGGTTTTTGCTTTGAGACAAGGACTTCAGGCAACATTTGTTCTCAGAGAACAGGCTTGGAATTGTGGGCTCATGCCACCATTTATTATACATCAAAGTACGTATTAATATGTTCTGGGCTAATTTTTCAAATCTACTTAGTAGAAATAGAGGTAGGGATTATAACTGCAACCATGGAAAGCACACTGGATCCTAATAGGAAAGGCAGGCAGGAGACAAGGTCCTAGGTTTCCAGATAAGACAAAAATAATAAGAAAAGACTTGTCCTCTGGCTAAAGTTACCCTATCTCTAGTGTTAAGAGCAGATAAGCTTAGTATCTTAGGTTCCATATCCCTTCTACTTTTTGTTAGGAAAAGACAGGCCTTGTGCCTGGGCCCAATCGCCAATCCACATCCTCACATGGGAAGACGATGTAGTGCTTTCTCTGAAGGTAGTACAAGTGCACATAACTGAGAAAATGCACTTCAACACTGAGATATCATTAGTATGCATGGGACTGAAGGTGGCCGAGACAGACTACAACTGACTACCAATCAAATGTCATGTCCACCTTACAAATCTTATGTAAGGTCAACTGTATATGCGTGCAGTCACTGATCTTTCATTTGCCTCTACTTTTGTCTGTTTGTCAGGAAAACTGCCTATGTCAGTGGAGACAGAAGTTGCACATTGCCTGCGATCGTAATTGACCCTGAGTGTGCTGTGAGGAAGCTAATAAATAGAGGTTAAAACCATAGCTGCCACATTGCTTTATTATAAGAAAAATGCTGAGTCATTGTAAGGATATCTCTTCATTTCTAAAAGAACGAATGCTTTAGAATATCTCTATATCAAACAACAGACTAAAAATCTGCAAGAGACTGGCTTAAGATATATGAAGAAAAGGTGAGATACTGTCATTGAGGCAGTTTCTACAACATGTTCCGAAAACACTTGTATCTGCCTATCGGAGGGAATGAGGTGCAGTCACCTAGAAATCTCATACCAAGAATTAAGGATGCTCATGATACACATGAGGCTTACCCACAAGATTCAGATGACCAGGAAGAGAATGGCCTGGAGGAAACACATGAAAATCACGTGATATTGGGTGATGATGTGGCACTCATTTTGTGTTACCCTTCTGCATTCCTTGGAAAAATTCTTATAAGCAGGAGAAAATAAGATTACCTGTGTAACATAGTCACCTAACAGCCCTTCAATCGAAAGGTCATGTGTGCATAAGAAGACTTGGTTGAGGATAGCTGCATAATCTAACACACACTTGTCTTTAGGTAACTGTCCTGATGTTCGTCTATGGTCAGGCAACCCCCTTGTATACAGTGGAAGCAGCAGTCACACATTAACCACATTGAAATTCAGAAGTTGAGACTGAATGATAAAGCTACCTTACAGTGGTGGTAACTCTAAGCGCCATTATGCTGTATTGTACCAGAAATGCTGAGTCACTATGAGCATAACCCTTAATGGTTCTGGTGAGAGATTCATGCTATTCTTGAAGGTGAAATTTAGGACACTACTGTCAGAAAAACAAGGTCAGCACCCTGGTTCCTAATGGGAAATAGTGGCAGAAGACAAGGTCCTAGTTTTCTAGATAAGACTCAAATACCTGAGGACAGGCTTGCTGTTTACACTAAGTTATCCTATCTACCAGTTTTCCGAGAGGACGGGCAGAGTGCTTTGGGTCCCATTTTCTTTTCTACTATTTGTTATGAAAAGACGGGTCTTGTGCCTTCAGCCCATGTCACCAGTCCATATCCTAACAAGTGAGGATGGTGTCATACTCCATTTGTAGTGACAAGTGCACTGCAATGAGAAAATTCACATCACCACTGAGAAGTCATTATCTACAAGGAAGCAAAGACAGCCTCCTCCTCACAAGTGTTTTCAAAACACATCTCATATATCCTTATTTTCAATATTTCAACATTGAGTCATTAGCCTTTAAGCAATTTCTTCTTGACAGTGGTTGCCTAATTATCAACAACGCAAATGTGCGACTATTGCCTCAATGAACAGAAGGCAGTTTTCCTGACAAACAGACAAAACTAGAGGCGAATTAATGATCATTGACTGCCCGCATATATTGTTGACTTCAAATTAGATTTGTAAAGTGGACATGGCATTGGATTGGAGGAAATTTAGGAGGCTGTCTCGGCCACCTTCTGCTTCATGTAGACTAATGACTTCTCAGTGTCGATGTGAATTTCCTCATTGATATGCACTTGTCACTACAAAGGGAGAACTACATCATCCTCCCCCTTGAGGATATGGATTGGTGGCATGGGCCCTAGGCAAAAGACCTGTCATTTCCTTACAAAAAGTAGAAGGGAGACAGGGACCCAAAGCACTAAGCCTGTCCCCTCTGAAAACAAGTAAAAGGAGAACATAATCCAAAGCCTGTCCTCAATTTGGGACTTATCTAGAAATCTAGGACCTTATCTCCGGCTTTTATTTCCTATTAGGAAACAGGGTGCTAACCCTGGTTTTGAAGTTCCAATTCCTACTTCTATTTCCAGGAGGTAGATCTGAGAAATTAGCCCCCAGTATTTCTTCAGACTTTTTCCAACTTAGACTGAAATGGTGCCATAAGCCTAATTTCCAAGCCTGTTTTCTGTGAACAAATGTTTCCTCGGACCCTGGCTAAAAGCAAAAGCCTTCCTTATGTAAGAAAAAATAATACGGATACCGTGGAAATCTGAACCAAGCCTGGACCACTTAAAAGGAAGCAGTTAAACTCAGGGTACAACATCAAGATTATCCAATCGGTAACAATATCCAGTCTGAAGACCCACGTCCACAAACATGCAGTCTGGCCACTGCTACTTAAAACTATTGTGGACACCTTGGCCTTCAGAATCAAGTTTTCATCTCCTAGAAGGAGGAAGAAAGGAGGACTCGCTGCACAGTTCCAAGAGTGTCCTTCCTTTAAAGTATTTGTGATAGAAACTGGGCAGAAGACACCAACCTGTGTCATCATAACAGTATGTTCAGCACAAACTGGTTTCACATCACCAATTTTTCTTTTAGACAATTATTGAAAGGTGAACATATCTTACAGCACCAAGGATATTCCCTGGTAATAGAACATAATTTGGGCACCAAGTAACTTGGATCAATGCCTGAACTGTTTTGTAATTATTTGATTGGATACCATGAAAGTATGGCCAAGCATTGCTTTTATTTCCAGAAAGTAGAGGGGAGACCTTGGCACACAAAATCTAGACTAACTTTACTTAAAGGATCTTTAGATAGAGGATGTGACACATGGTTACAACCTCATTGGTAGGAAAAATTTCGATAAATGTCTATGGCTCAGGACCTAGTTTTCTGCTGTAACTAGTGTAAGTTGTGTAGAGTTTTGAATACACACCATGCCGGTCTCATTTACAGGGTACACTCCAGTGCAAAATATTTCACAAACTGAAGCCTGATTCATTGTAAGAGGTAAGGTAAAGACATAAAGCCACAGCAACAAGACTAGTCACCTGGTAGACACCAGATTCCTGCAGGGTTTTCCTTGATCTCCATGTGAATCCCTCCAGGTATTCAATTGACCTCCATGTAATTCCCTGGTGATGACTACGTGATTTTGAGGTGACTTCCACCTTATTCTTCTTCCTCTATTTTCAAACAAATGTTTTCAAAACATGTCTCCTAAACTCTTATATCAATATTTCAGCATTGAGTCAATGGCCTTTAAATAATATCTTCTCAATAGGAGTAGCCTAAGGTTCACCTTTAAAAATAGCGTGGATCTCCTACCAGAACCCTTAAGGGTTATGCTCACAATGACTAAGAATTTCTGCTACAATACAGTATAAAGGCCCTTAGAGTTTCCACCGCTCTAAGGTAGCTTCGTCATTCAGACTCAGCCTCTAAATTTCAACACAATTAGTTTGTGACCGCTGCTCCCGTTGTAATAAGCAGGATGCCTGACCACAGATGAAACTTCGGGGCAGTTACCTCACAACAAGTGTGTGTTAGTCTATGGAGCCATCCCCAAGCAAGTCTTCTTACACAGACATGACCTTTTGATTGAAGGGCTGTTAGGTGGCTATGTTACACAGGTAATCTTATTTTCTCAGTGCATATGTGAATTTTACCAAGGAACGTAGAAGGGTCAGTCAAAAGTGAGCACCACAGCATCACCCACATTCATGTGATTTAAGTGTGTTCCCTCAAGCTAGTCTCTTTCTGGTCACCTGAATCCCTCGGGAAAGCCTCGTATCACGAGATTCCTTCATTCTTGGGACGATATTTCCAGGCAACTTCTACCTCATCACCACTGCTAGACTAATACAAGCCTTTTCAAAACACGTTGAAGAAACTTCCTCAATGTCAGTTTCTCATCTTTTTTTTCTACATTGTTTAAGCCAGTCTCTCGCAGATTTTGTCTTTGGTTTGACATAGAGAAATTCTTAATTACTTTTCTTTTGCAAAGAAGCTGTATCCTCACAATGACTCAGCATTTTTACTATAATAAAGCAGCATGGGAGCTATGGTTTCAACCACTATGCATTCGCTTTCTCACAGCACTCTCAGGCTCAATTATGAAGGCAGCCAATGTGCAAATTCTGCCTCCACTGACATAGGCAGTTTTCCTGACAAACACACAAAAGTAGAAGAGAATTGAAGATCATTGACTGCCCACATATACCGTTGACTTCACATAAGATTTGGAAGATGTACATGACATTTAATTAAAGGTCAGTATGAAGTCTATCTCAGCTACCTTCGTACCACTCATACTAATGATTTCTCAGTGTTAATGTGAATTTTCTCAGTGATATGCACTCGCCACTTCAAAGAAAGTATTACATCATCTTCCCTTGTGAGGATGTCATTGGTGACATGGGCCCAAGGCACAAGGCCTCCCTTATCCTAATAAAAAGTAGAAAGGAGACTGGGAACTAAGGCACTAAGCCTATCCTCTCTGAAATCTAGTAGATAGGATAATTTAAACCACAGGGCAAGTTTTTTCTCATGTAATTTGAATCTTTTCTTGAAACCTAGGACCTTGTCTCCTGCCTGAATCTCCTATTGGGATCCAGTGTCCTTGGTTGCAGTTACAATCTCTACGTCTATTTTCAGAATGTAGATTTGAGAAATTAGCTATAGGCATTTCTTCTGACATTCTCCATTATGGACTAAAAGGGCGGCATAAGCCCAAGTTTCCAAGACTGTTCTCTGTGAACAAAAGTTGCCTGAAGTCGTTGTCTCATACCAAAAGCCTGTTTTAGGGAGGAAAAAATAAAACGTAGACTGTAGAAATCAGAACTAAGCCTGGACATCCTAGGACATAGTTAAAGCCCAGGCCCACAAGGTCAAGACCATCCAATTAGTAACATTGTCCAGTCTCAAGACCTAGGCCAGCAAACATTTAGCCTTGCCCTTGTTACCTGAAACTCTTGTTATCTGAAACTCTTGGACACCTTGGCCTATAGACCCAAGCTGTCATCTCCTAGGAAGGGGAAGAATGGAGGACTCGGTGCACGTCTTTAAGACTGTGCTACCTTGATAGCATTTACAATAGAAATTGTGCCGATGACACCAACCCTGTGTCATCATAACAATACATTCAGCCCAACATGTTCCCAAGTCACCAATTTTCTTTTAGACAATTATTGAAAGATGATCATGCCTTGCAGAGCTAAGCCTTTCTTATGGTGAGGGAAGGTAGTATGGGCACTAAGAAACCTGGCCAAAGCCTATACTATTTAAAAAACTCAATTGGAGAGCTTGGAACAACAACACAATATTGCTCCTATTTCTAGCAAGTTGAATGGAGACCTTCACCTGCAGAATTTAGCCTAACTTTACATAATGAATCTTTAGGTAGATGACTTGACAAACGGGCACAAGAATTCTTGGCAGGAGAAGAATAGTTGTTGGAAGTCCATGGCTTAATAGGCAGTCTTCTGCTGAAATAAAATTTCAATTTGTTTCATGAATGACCACTGCTCCCATTATATACAAGCAGGTTGCCTGACCAGAGATGAAATCTCAGTGCAGTTACCTAAAACAAATGTGTGTTAGCCTATGTTGCCAACTTCAAGCAAGTCTTCACATGCAGACATGAACTTTCTATTGAAGGGCTGTTAGGTGACTATGTTACACAGGCAATCTCATTTTCTCAGTGCTTATGTGAATTTTACCAAGGAATGTAAAAGTGTAACACAAAAGTGAGTGCCACAGCATCACCCGAATTTCACGTGATTTCCGTGTGTTGCCCACAGGTCAGTATATTTCTGGTCACCAGAATCCTGCGAGAAAGCCTCGTGAGTATCACAAGATTCTCTTATTCTTGGTACGAGATTTCCAGGCGACGTCCACCTCATTACCTCTACTAGGCTAATAGAAGCCTTTTCAGAACACGTTGAAGAAACAGTCTCAATGTCAGTATCTCAGCTTTTTTTCCTAATTGGTTTAGTCAGTCTCTCGCAGAATTTTAGTCTGTTGTTTGATACACAGAAATTCTTAAGCAGCTGTTCTTTTTGCAATGAAGAGGTATCCTCTCACTGGATACCAAAAATGACTCAGCATTTTCCTACAATAAAGCAATATGGCAGCTGCGAATTCAACCACTATCCATTCACTGCCTCACAGCACACTCACGCTCAGTTATGAATGCAGCCAATGTGCAAATTCTGCCTCCACTGACATAGACAGTTTTCCTGACAAACACACAAAGGTGGAGGCAAATGAAAGATCATTGACTGCCCACATATACCGTTGACCTCACATAAGATTTGTAATGTGGATATGACTTTTGATTGGAGATCAGTGCAAATTCTGTCTTTGCTATCTTTTGTTCCACGCATACTAATGATTTGTCAGCGTCGATGTGAACTTTCTCAGTGATATGCACTCGTCACTACAAAGAAAGCACTACATCATCTTCCCTTGTGAGGATGTGGATTGGTGACATGGGCCCAAGGCACAAGGCCTGTATTTTCCTAACAAAAAGTAGAAGGGAGACTGAGAACCAAGGCACTAAGCCTATCGCTCAAAACTAGTAGATAGGATTATTTAACCTCAGGGCAAGTTTTCTTCATGTAATTTTACTCTTATATCGAAACATGGGACACTGTGTCCTGCCTGCCTTTCCTGTTGAGATCCAGTGTACTGTCCTTGGATGCAGTTACAATCTCTACCTCTACTTCCAGAAAGAAGATTTGAGAAATTAGCCCAGAGCCTATCTTACAACTTTCTCTGACATAGACTGAAAGGTTGGCATAAGCCTACAGTTCCAAGCCTGTTCTCTGTGAACAAATGTTGCCTGAAGTCCTTGTCTCAAAGCAAAAGCCTTCTTTAGGGAAGAAAACAAAACAAAACAAAACAAAACAAACAAACAAACAAAACAGAGACTGTGGAAATCTGAACCAAGCCAGAACCTTCTAAAAGAACATAGTTAAAACTCAGGCTCACAACGTCAAGACCATACATTTGGTAACGATATCCAGTTTCAAGATCTAGGTCCACAAATATCCAGCTTGAGCCTTGTTACCTGAAACTCTTGTGCACACCTGGGCTGTTAGAACCAAGCTGTCATCTCCTAGGAGGAGGAAGAATGGAGGACTTGGAGCACACTTCCTAGACTCTACTCCCTTGAAAGCATTTACGATAGAAATTGGGTTGATGACACCAACTCTGTATCATCATAACAATACATTCAGCAAAACCTAGTCCCATGTCACCAATTTTCCTTTTAGACAATTATTGAAAGGTGACCATACCTTGTAGCACCAAGCCTTTCTTCTGGAAAGAGAAAGTACTGGGGGTCCTAAGAAACTTGGCCATGCCTAGATTGTTCTTTAAAAAATTCGATTGCGGAGCTTGTAATACAACCAAGAATTGCTCCTAATTCTAGGAAGTAGATGGAGATCGTGATCCACAAAATCTATCCTAAATTTACATAACGAATTTTTAGGTAGAGGACTTGACAAATGGTCACAAGACATTCTTGGTAGGAAAAGAAAAGTCCTTGGAAGTCTATAGCACTAGGAGTCAGTCTTCTGATCCAATGTGGGTAAGTTGGGTGGACATTTGAAAACACAGCACCACACTAATCTCATATCTAAAGTAAACTTGTTTGCAATCTGATTCACACTCTGAATCCTGTTTCACTCTACTATGTAACGTGAAAACCTACGGCCACAACAAGACTGATTAGTTGTTAGGTACCAGATTACTGTGGAGTATTCCTTGATTCTTATGTAAATTCAACCAGGTGTTTACTTGTTCTTTGCTTGATTCTCTAGTGATTTCTAAGTGATTTTCAGGTGATTTCCACCTTATTGCTCTTCCACTATTTTCAAACAAGTGTTTTCAAAACTTGTCTCATAAAGTCTTATTTTCAATATTCGGCCTTGAGTCATCGGCCTTTAAGAAATTCTCTGCCGACAGTAGTCTCCAAAGTTCTGCATGACAGAATAGTGCAGGAGTCTCACATGAAGCCGTTCAGAGTTATACTCACAATTACTTAGCAATTTTGCTAAACATAGCAAAATGGCGCTAATAGTTTATACTTCTCTAAAGTAGCTTTGTCAAGCACTCAGCTTCCAAATATCAACACAATTAATGTTCGACCGCAGCTTCCATTACATTCAAGAAGGTTGCTTGACCACAGATGAAAGCTAAGGTCAGTTATCTAACAACAATTTTCTATTAACCTATGCTGCCATCATTAAGCGAAACTTCTCCTACTGACATGACCTTTCTATTGAAGGGCCTTTAGGTGGCTCTGCTACAGAGGCACTATCATTTCCTCAGTGATTATCTAAATTTTACCAAGGAATGGTGAAGGATAACTCAAAGTGAGTGCTACACGATCAGCCCAGTATTATCTGACTCTCTGTGATGCACTCAGGCCTGTCTCTTGATGGTCACGTGAATCCCTCAGGGAGGCCTCGTGAGTATTGCGAGATTCCCTAATCCATAGAATGAGATTTCAAGGTGACTTTCACCTTACATACCTCTGCTAGGCTAAAATAAGCATCTTCAGAACACGTTGATAGAACAGCCTCAATATCAATATCTCAGATTTCTTTTTTTTGGTGGTCAAGCATGTCCATCTCAGAATTTGTAGTCTAAGGTTTGCCTTAGAGAAATCCTGAGGCAGCCGTTCTTTCCACCATCGAGTGGTATCCTCACAAAGACTCAGCATTTTCCTACAATACAGAAAAATGGTGGCTATTTTTTCTAGTACTATCCAGTCGCTGCGTCACAACAGATTCAGGCACAATTATCAACACCGCCAATGTGCGAATGTGGCCTCCACAAACGTAATGCAGTTTTTCTGACACACAAACAAACTAGAGGTGAGTTAAAGATCATTGACTGTCCACATATACCATTGACTTCAACTTAGACTTCTAAGGTGGACACGACTTTTGATTAAAGAGGTACAAGGAGGCTGTCTTGTCCACCTTCTGACCATGTAGACTGACTTCTTACTATTGATGTGAATTTTCTCAGTGATACACACTTCTCACTACAAAGAAAGAACTACATCATCCTCCCTTGTGAGGATATGGATAGGTGACACAGGCCCAAAGCACAAGGCCTGTCTTTTCCTAACAAAAAGTAGAAGGGACACTGAGACCCAAAGCCAAAATCCTGTCCTCCCTCAAAAGTAGTAGATAGGAGAACTTAATCCTAAAAACAAGCCTGTCCTCATGTAATTTGAATCTTATCTAGGAAATTAGGACCTTGTCTCCGGCCTTTATATCCTATTAGGAAACAGGTTTTGAAGTTCCAATCCTGACTTAAATTTCCAGGTAGTAGACTGAGAAATTAGCTCACAGTATTTCCTTCGACTTTCTCCAACGCAGATGAAATGGTGGCTTAAGCCCAAATTCCAAAGCCTGTTTTCTGTGAACAAATGTTGCCTGAAGCCCTGGAACAAAACAAAAGCCTTCTTTATGGAAGTATATATAAAATGAGGACTGGGAAAATCTGAACCAAGCCTTGACCACTTAAAAGGAAGCAATTAAACTCAGGGCCACAGTCAACATCATCCAATTGGTAACAATATCCAGTCTGAACACCTAAGCCCATTAAACAAATAGCCTGGACACTGCTACCTGAAACTATTGTGGACACCTTGGCCTACAGAATCAAGCTTTCATCTCTTAGAAAGAGAAAGAATGGAGGACTCGGTGCATGGTTAAAAGACTTCCCTCCCTTTAAAGTATTTATGATAGAAATTGGGCCAGAGACAAAAACCTGTGTCATCATAATAGTACATTCAAAACGAACCGGTTTCACGTCGCCAATTTTTCTTTCTATTGAAAGGCAACCATACCTTATAGCACCAAGCCTTTTTCCTGGTAATTGAACATAATTTGGGAAGGAAGGAACCAGGAGCAAAGGCTGAACTGTTTTGTAAGTGATTTGATTGGAGAGCCTGGAAGCATGGCCAAGCATTGCTTTTATTTCCAGAAAGCAGGTTGAAGACCTTGGCACACAGAATCTAGCCTAAATTTACTTAATGGATCTTTAAAAAGAAAACTTGGCACATGGTCACAAGACCTTCTTGGTTGGAAAAAATGTCGATGGAAGTCCATGGCCCAGGAACCAGTCCTCTGCCAGAAATAGAATAAGTTCTGTGGAAGTTTCAATACACAACACCACACCAGTCTCCTTTACAGGGTACGCTCGGGTGCAAAACATTTCACAAACTGAAGCTTAATTCATTGTAAGGGGTAAGGTGAAAACCTAAAGTCACAGCAACCAGACTCATCAACTGGTAGATACCAAATTCCTGCAGTGTCTTCATGATCAACATTTGAATTTCTCCAGGTATTCACTTGACCTCCATGTAATTCCTTGGTGATTACTACGTGATTTTCAGATGACTTCCACCTTTTTCCTCTTCTCTTATCCTGAAACACATGTTTTCAAAACACGTCTCATAAATTCTTATTTTCAATATTTCAACACTGAGTTATTAGCCTTTAAGCAACTTCTTCTCAACAGTAGTAGCCTAAGATTCATCTTCAAGAATAGCATGGATCTCCCACCAGAACCGTTAAGGGTTATTCTCACAATGACTCAGCATTTCTGCTACAATACAGCATTATGGCGCTTAGAGTTTCAACCACTTTAAGGTAGCTTAGTCATTTAGACTCAGCCTATGAATTTCAATGCTGTTAATGTGTGATCGCTGCTCCCGTTGTATACAAGCAGGTTGCCAGAAATGAAACCTCAGGACAGTTACCTAATGACAAGTGTGTTTTAGCCTATGCTGCTGTCCTTAAGCAAGTCTTCTCATGCTGACATGACTTTTTGATTGAAGGGCTGTTAGGTGGCTGTGTTACACAGGTAATGTTATTTTCTCAGGGCATATGTGAATTTTAGCAAGGAATGTAGAACAGTAACACAATAGTGAGTGCCACACCATGACCCAAAGTTCACATGATTTTCGTGTGTTGCCATCAAGGCAGTCTCTTCCTGGTAACAGAAATCCTGTGGAAAAGCCTCATGAGTATCGCAAGATTCCCTAAATCTTGATAGGAGATTACTAGTCAATTTCCACCTCACTTTCCTCTGCTGGGCTAAAATAAGCCTCTTTAGAACACTTGATGGAACAGCCTCAATGTCAATATCTCAGTTTTCTTTCCTTGGTGGTTAAGCCAGTTCCTGATAGAATTTGTTGTATCAGGTTTGGTATAGAGAAATTCAGAGGCAGCCGTTTTTTCCGCCATCAAGTGGTATCCTTGCAATGACTCCATATTTTTCCTACAATACAGAAAAATGGCAGCTATTGTTTCCACCGCTATCCAGTTGCTGCCTCACAGCACACTCAGTCTCAATGATCAATGCCAAGACAGAACTCCAATCAAATGTCATGTCCACATTACAAATCCAATATGATATCAGTGGTATATGCACATAGTTAATGATCTTTAATTCACCTCTAGTTTTGTCTGTCAGAAAAACTCCCTTCTGTTCGTAAAGCCCACAGTCGCACATTGGTGGTGTTGATCATTGAGCCTGAGTGCGCTGTGACACAGCCACTGGATAGCGATGGAAACAGGAGCCCCCATTTTTCTGTATTGTAGGAAAAATGCTGAGTCATTGTGAGGATATTACTTGATGGAGGAAAGAACGGCTGCCTCGGAATTTCTCTATACTAAGCCAGACTACAAATTCTGAGAGGAACTGGTTTAACCACAGAGAAAGAAAACGGAGATATTGACATTAAGGATATTCCTTCAAAGTGTTCTGAAGAGGCTTATTTTACCTTAGCAGAGGAAATTGAGGTAGAAATCTCCTGGAAATCTCATCACAAGAGTTAGGGAATATCACGATTGTCACAAGACTTCCTTGCAAGATTCACTTCAGTGCCAAGAGACAAGCCTGAGGGGATCACAGGGTGGCACGTGATATTGGGTCGATGGTGTGGCTCTCGGTTTTGAGTTATCCTTCTCCAAACCTTGGTAAAATTTAGATAACCACTGAGAAAATGATAGTGTCTGTGTAACATAACCACCTAACGGTCCTTCAATAGAAATATCACATCTGGATGAGAAGGTTCGCATGAGGAGGGTAGCATAGGTTAACAGACAATTGTTGTTAGATAATTGGGCTTAGGTTTCATCTGTGGTCAGGCAACCTGCTTGAAGACAATGTAAGCTGCAGTCGAACAATAACTGCATTGTTAATTGGAGGCTGAGTCTGCTTGACGAAGCTACTTTCCACTGTTGTAAACTGTAAGCGTCATTTTGCAATAGTTTAGCAAAAATACTGAGTCATTGTGAGTATCACTCTTAACAGTTTTATGTTGGACTCCCGCACTGATATTTTTTGTGGAACTTTGGCTACTGCTGTCGACAGAAATTTCCTTAAGGCCAATGACTCGATCCTGAATATTGAAGATAAGAGTTTATAACACAAGTTTTGAAAACACTTGTTTGATAATAGGGGAAAAGAAATAATGTGACAATCACCTGAAAATCACTTAGAAATCACTAGGGAATCACGAGGAGATCAAGTAAACCCCTGGTTTAATTCACAGGGGGATCAAGGAATACCCTGTCCTTATCTTGTATCTACCAAGTGAAAAGTCTTGTTGCTGTGGCCGAAAGTTTTCACTTTACTTCTTAGAATGAACAAGGCTTCAGAGCATGAATCACATTGAAAACGAGTTTACCTTATATATGAGATTGGCGAGGTGGTGTCTTTTCAAATGTCCACCCAAGTTACCCCGGTTCCAGCAGAGGACTGTTTCCTAGGCCATGGACTTTCAACAACTGTTTTTTTTCCTACCATGAATGTCTTGTGACCGTTTGCCAAATCCTCTACCTAAAGATTTGTTATGTAAAGTTATGCTAGATTCCGTGGGCCCCGGTCTCCACTCTACTTCTTAGAAATAGGAGAAATACTGGGTTGTGATCTCAAGCTCCCCCAATCGAGTGGTCAGGTTTCTTAGTGCTTAAACTACCTTCACTTACCAGAAGAAAGGATTGGTTCTGCAAGATATGGTTACCTTTCAATAATTATCTAAAAGGAAAATTGGCGACGTGGTACCAGGTTTTCTAATGTACTGTTAGGATGATACATTGTTGGTGCCATTAGCTCAATTACTATCAAAAATGGTTTCAAGGGAGGACAGTCTATGAGGCGTGCACCGAGTCTGCCATTCTTCCTCTTTCTAGGAGATGACAGCTTCGTTGTATAGGCAAAGGTGTTGACAAGAGTTTCAGGTAACAAGGGCCAGGCTGGATATTTGTGGGCCTAGGTCTTGACTGGACATTGTTACGAATTGGATTGTTTTCACATTGTGGGCTAGGGCTTTAACAATGTCCTTTTGGGAGGTTCAGGCTTGGTTCAGATTTCCAGAGTCTCTGCTATAAATTTTTTTCTCAAAAGAATGCTTTTCCTTTGAGAAAAGGACTTCAGGCAACATTTGTTAAAAGAGAACAGGCTTGGAACTATGGTCTTATGCCACCTTTTCAGTCTATGTTGGAGAAAGTCATTTGTAAGAAATACTCTGAGCTAATTTCTCAGATCTACAATCTTAAATAGAGATAGGGATTGTAATTGCAAGCAAGGGCAGCACACCGGATCCCACTAGAAAAAGTAGGCAGAAGACCAGGTCCTAGGTTTCGAGATGAGACTCAAATTACATGAGAACAGACTTGCCCTTTTGTTTAAGTTATCCTATCTACTAGTGTTCAGAGAGGATAGGCTTAGTGCCTTGGTTCCCTGTCTTCCTTCTACTTTTTGTTAGGAAAAGACAGGTCTTGTGCCTTGGGCCCATGTTCCCAATTCACATCCTCACATGAGAAGTGATGTAATGCTTTCTTTGATGTGACTAGTGCATATCACTGAGAAAACTCACATGAACACTGAGAAATCATTAGTATGCGTGGAACAGAAGGTGGCCGAGACAGACTTTGTACTGACATCTAATCGAATGTCATGGCCACATTAAAATCTTATGTAGGGTCAACGGTACATGCGGGCAGTCAATGATCTTTCATTCGCCTCTACTTTTGTCTGTTTGTCAGGAAAACTGCTTATGTCAGTGAAGGCAGAAGTCGCACATTGGTAGAGTTCATAATTGAGCATGAGTATGTTGTGAGGCAGTGAATGGATAGCAGTTGAAACCAGAGCTGCCATATTGATTATAGTAGGAAAAATGCTGAGTCATCTTGAGGATACTTCATTGCTAAAAGAACGGCTGCTTAAGAATTTCTCTATACCTAAAAACAGACTAAAATCTGAGATAAACTGGATTAACTTATATGGAAAAAAAGCTGAGATACTGACATTGAGGCAGTTTCTTCAACCTGTTCTGAAAAGGCTTACATTAGACTAGCAGAGGTAATGAGGTGGAAGTCACCTGAAAATCTTATACCAAGAATTATGAAATCCCACAACACTCACGAGGCTTTCCCGCAGGATTCACGTAACCAGAAAGAGACTAGACTAAAGGCCACATGTGAAAATCATGGGAAATAGGGGGATGATGTGGCTCTTATTTATGTATAATCCTTCTATATTCCTTGGTAAAATTCACATAGCACCGAGAAGATGAGATTACCTGTGTAACATAGCCACCAAACAGCCCTTCAATCGAAAGGTCATGTCTGCATGAGAAGACTTGCTTGAGGACAGCGGCATAGGCTAACACACACTTGTCTTAGGTAACTGCCCTGAGCTTTCATCTCTGTTCATGCAACCTGCTTGTATACAATGAAAGCAGCAGTCGCACGTTAACCGCATTCAAATTTACAGGCTGAGTGCCAATGACAAAGATACCTTAGAGCGGTGGAAACTGTATGCACCATTATGCTGTTTTGTAGCAGAAATGCTGAGTCACTGTGAGCATAACCCTTAACGGTTCTGGTGAGAGATCCATGCTATTCTTGAAGGTCAACCTTAGGCTACTACTGTCGAGAAGAAATTGCTCAAAGGCCAATGACTCAATGCTGAAATATTGAAAATAAGAGGTTATGATAAAATAAGAGATTATTATGAGGAATAAATTGAAGTCACCTGAAATCATGTAGTAATAACCAGGGAATGATACAGAGGTCAAGTGAATACCTGGAGGGATTCACGTGGGGATCAAAGAAGACCCTGCAGGAATCTGGTGTCTACCAGGTGACTAGTCAGTCTTGTTGCTGTGGCTTTAGGTTTTTATTTTACCTTTTAGAATGGATCAGTCTTCAGTTTGTGAAATGTTTTGTACTCAAGTGTACCCTGTAAATGAGATCGTAATGATGTCGTGTATTCAAACGTCCACACAACTTACTCTAGTTCCGGCAGAGGACTGGATCCTGGGCTATGGACTTCCATCAACATTATTTTCAACCATGAAAGTCTTGTGACCATGTTTAACATCTTCTAACTAAAGGTCTGTTCAGTAAAATTAGGCTAGGTTCCGTGTGCCAAAGTCTCCATTCTGCTTTCTGGAAATAAAAGTAATACTTGTCCCTGCTTCCAGGCTCTACAATTGAGTAAATTACAAAACAGGTCTGCTTTTGATCCAGATTTCCTAGTGGCCAACCGATGTTCTATTACCAGAGAAAGGCTTGGTGCTATAAGATATGGTCACCTTTCAATAACTATATGAAAGAAAATTGGTGATGTGGAACCAGTTTGTGCTGAATGTACTGTTATGATGACACAGGTTATTGCCTTCGACCTAAATTCTACCGTAAATACTTTCAAGGGAGGACAGTCTTGGAACCATGCTCCAAGTCCTCCATTCTTTATCTTTCAAGGAGATGACAGCTTGATTCTGTAGGCAAGGTGTCCACAAGAGTTACAGGTAACAAGGGCCAGGCTGGATGATTGTGGGAGTAGGTCTAGAGATTGGACATTGTTACCAAGTGGATGATCATGACGTTGTGGGCCTGGGCTTTAACTATGTCCTTTTAGAAAGTCCAGACTTGGTTCAGATTTCCACAGTCTCCATTTTATTTTTTATTCCCTAAGAAGATTTTTGCTTTGAGACAAGGACTCAAAGGCAACATTGTTCACAGAGAACACAACTGAAAATGTGAGCTTACATCATCATTTCATTATATGTTGGAGAAAGTCATAAGAAATGCTCTGGGGTAATTTCTCAAATTCTACTTTCTGAAAATACAGGTAGGGATTGTAATTGCAACCAAAGATAGCACGGTGGATCCCAATAGGAAATGCAGGCGGGAGACAAGGTCTTAGGTTTCGAGATGAGACTCAAATTCCATGAGGACAGACATGCCCTGTGGTTTAAGTTATCCTATCTACTAGTTTTCAGAGAGGATAACCTTAATGCCTTGGTTCCCAGTCTCCCTTCAACTTTTTGTTAGGAAAAGATAGGCCTTGTCCTTGGGCCCTTGTCACAAATCCACATCCTCACAAGGATAGATGATGTAGTGCTTCCTTTGAAGTGATGAGTGCATATCACAGAGAAAATTCACAACACTGAGAAAACATTAGTATGCATGGAACAGAAGGTGGCTGAGATAATCTTCATACTGACATCCAATCAAATGTCATGTCCACATTATAAATCTTCTATAAGGTCAACGGTATATGCAGGCAATCAATGATCTTTAATTTGCCTTTTCTTTTGTCTGTTTGTCAGGAAAATTGTCTATGTCCATGGAGGTAGAAGTTCCACATTGGCTGAGTTCAAAATTGAGCCTGAGTGTGCAGTTAGGAAGCGAATAGATAGCAGTTGAAACCATAGCAGCCATATTGCTTTATTGTAAGAAAAATGCTGAGTCATTGTGAAGTTACCTCTTCATTGCAAAAAAAAAAATGCTGAAGAATTTTTCTATATCAAATGAAAGACTAAAAATCTACGAGAGACTGGCTATACAAAATTGGAGGAAAAAAGCTGAGAAACTGCCATTGAGGCAGTTTTTTTCAACATGTTCTTAAAAGGCTTGTGTTATCCTAGCAGAGGTACTGAGGTGGAAGTCAACTGAAATTTCGTATCAAGAATTAGGAAATCTCGCAATAATCATGAGACATTCCCGCAGGATTCAGGTAATCAGGAAGAGACTGGCCTGAGGGCAACATAAGAAAATCACTTGAAATTGAAGTGATGGTGTGATGCTGACTTTTGTGTTACCCTTCTATATTCCTTGGTAAAATTCACATAAGCCATGAGAAAATAAGATTACCTGTGTAACATAGCCACCTAATGGCCATTTAATCGAAAGATCATGTGTGCATGAGAAGACTTGCTTGAAGATGTCAGCATAGACTAACACACACTTGTTGTTATGTAACTGCTCTGAGGTTTCCTATCTGGTCAGGCAACCTGTTTTTATACGATGAGAGCAGCGGTCACATGTTAACCACTTTAAAATATTGAGACTGAGACTGAATGACAAAGCTATCTTAGAGCGGTGGAAACTCAAAGTGCCATTATGGTGTATTGTAGCAGAAATGTGGGAATCAAGGAAGACCCTGCAGGGATTTGGTGTCTGCCAGGTGACTAGTCCTGTTGCCGTGGCTTTAGGTTCTTACCTTACCTCTTACCATGAATCACACTTCAGTTAGTGAACTGTTTTGCACTGGAGTGTACCCTATAAATGAGACCAGCGTGGTGTTATGTATTCAAACATCCACACAACTTACCCTACTTCTGGCAGAGAACTGGGTCCTGGGCCATAGACTTCCATTGACATTTTTCCCTACCAAGAACATCTTGTGACCGTGTGTCCCATCCTCTATCTAAAGACCTGTTCAGTACAGTTAGGCTAGATTCTGTGTGCCAAGGTCTTCGACCTGCTTTCTGGAAATAAATGCAATGATTAGCTGTGCTACCAGGCTCTTCAATTGAGTAACTTACAAAACAGTTCAGGTTTTGATCCAAGATTCTTAGTGCCCAAACTATATTCTCTTACCAGGGGCAAGTCTTGGTGCTGTAAGGTTTGGTCACCTTTCAATAATTGTATCAAAGAAAAATTGATGACGTGGAACCAGGTTGTGATGAATGTACTGTTATGATGACACAGGTTCGTGTCTTTGACCCAATATTATGGTAAATACTTTAAATGACAGACAGTCTTGATACCGTGCACCAAGTCCCCCATTCTGCATCCTTCTACGAGATGACTGCTTGATTCTGTAGGCAAAGGTGTCCACAAAAGTTTCAGGTAGCCAGTGCAATGCTGGATGTTTGTGGGCCTAGGTCTTCAGACAGGATATTGTTACCAATTGGGTGATTTGATGTTGTGGCCCTGAGTTAAACTGCTTTCTTTAAGGTGGTCCAGACTTGGTTCAGTTTTCCACAGACTTCGTTTTGTTTTTTCTTCCATAAAGAAGCTTTTCTCTTGAACTAGGGCCCAGGCAACATTGGTTTACAGAAAACAGTCTTGGAACTTGGGCTTATATCACCATTTCGGTCTATGTTGGAGAATGTCTAAAGAAATGCTGTGGCCTAATTTCTCAGATCTACTTCCTGGAATTAGGAGTAGGGATTGGTACTGTAAAACCAAGGTCAGCACCCTGCTTCCTAATAGGAAATAGAAGCTAGAGACAAGGTCCTAGGTTTCTGAATAAGACTCAAATTACATGAGGATAGTCTTACCCTTTGGATTAGGTTTTCCTATCTATTAGTTTTCAGAGTGGACAGGCTTAGTGCTTTGATTCCCAGTCTCCCTTCTACATTCCATTAGGCATAGACAGGCCCTGTACCTTGGGCCAGTGTCACCAATCCATATCCTCACAAGGGAGGATGATGTAGTGGCCCTGTTGTAGTGAAAAGTGCACATCCCTGAGAAAATTTGCATCGAAACTGAGAAGTCATTAGTCTACGAGGAGCAGAAGGTGCCCGAGACATCCTCCTAACTATCTTCCAATCAAATGTTGTGTCCAGATTACAAATCTAATTTGAAGTCAATGGTATATGTGGGCAGTCAATGAACTTTTATTCTCCTCTAGTTTTGTCTGTTTGTCAGGAAAACGGCCTTATGTTTGTGGAAGCAACAGTCACAAATTGGCGGCATTGACCACTGAGCCTGAGTGTGCTATCAGGCAGCGACTGGATAGTGGTGGATACAATAGCTGCTATTTTTTTTGTTTTGTAGGAAAAATGGTGTCATTGTGAGGATAACACTGATGGTGGAAAAAACGGCATCCTCACAATTACTCTATACCAAACCTAAGACTACAAATTCTGAGAGGGACTGGCTTAATCACTAAGGATAGAATCCTGAGTTATTGACTTTGAAGCTGTTCGATCACAGTGTTTTGAAGAGGCTTATTTAGCCCAGAAGAGGAAAGTGAGGTAGAAGCTGTCTGTAAATCTCGTAACAAGAATTTGGGAATCTCGCGATATTCACGAGACTTCCCTGCGGGATTCACTTGAGTGCCAAGAGACAGGCCTGACAGCATCACAGTGTGTCACGTGATATTGGGTTCATGGTGTGGTGCTCACTTTTGAATTACCCTTCTCCACACCTTGGTAAAATTCAGATAATCACCGAGAAAATGATAGTGTCTGTGTAACATAACCCCCTAATGGCCCTTCAATCGAAATGTCATTTCTGCATGACAAGGGTTGCAGAGGACGTCACCATTAGTTTACAGACAATCGTTGTTAGATAACTGGTCTTAGGTTTCATCTGTGGTCAGGCAACCTGCTTGAACACAATGGAAACTGCTGTCGAACATGAACTGCGTTGATATTTGGAGGCTGAGTCTGCTTGATGAAACTACTTTTGAGCATTGTGAAATGTAAGTGCCATTTTGCTGTATTATAGCAAAAATTCTGAGTCACTGTGAGTATCACACTTAACGGTTTCATGTGGGACTCCCGCACTATTATTTTTCGCAGAACTTTTGGCCATTGCTTTCAACAGAGATTTCCTTAAAGGCAAATGACTCGATGCTGAATATTGAAGATAAGAGTGATAAGACGAGTATTGAAAACACTTGTTTGTGGAGGAGGCTGTCTCTGCTTTCTCGTAGATAATGACTTCTCAGTGTTGATGTGAATTTTCTCATTGCAATGCACTTGTCACTTCGAGGTGGAAATCGCCGGGTATCACACGGAGATCAGGTAAACAGCTGGTTTAATTCACATGGGGATCAAGGAATACCCAGCTCTAATCTGGTATCTACCAATTGACCAGTTTTGTTGCTGTGGCATCGGTTTTCACTTTATTTCCTAGAATGAACCAGGCTTCAGAGCATGAATCATAATGAAAAAGAGTTTACCTTATATATGAGATTGGCATGGTGTTGTCTTTTCCAACGTCCACCCAAGTTACTCCAGTTCCAGCAGAGGACTGCCTCCTGGGCCATTGACTTCCAATGCCTTTTCTTTTCCTACCAAGAATGTCTTCTGACTGTTTGCTAAGTCCCCTACCTAAAGATTCATTATGTAAAGTTAGGCTAGATTCTGTGGGGCAAGGTCTCCACTTTACTTCCTAGAAATAGGGGCACTAGTTGGTTTATGATTCCAAGCTCCCCAATCTAGTGTTTTAAAGAATAATTTGGGATTTGGCCAGGTTTCTTAGTGCCCACTCTATGTTTGCTTACCAGAAGAAAGGCTTTGTCCTGCAAGATATGGTCACCTTTCAATAATTGTCTAAACGGAAAACTAGTCACGTTCTACCAGGATTTTCGAATGTACCGTTTGGATGACACAGGTTTGGTGACATCGGCCCAATTTCTACCGTAAATTCTCTCAATGGAGTACATTCTTGTAGGTATGCACAGAGACTTTCATTCTTCCTCCTCCTAGGAAATGACAGCTTGGATCTATCGGACAAGGTGTCCACAAGATTTTCAGGTAACAAGGGCCAGGCTGGATTTTTGTCGGCCGAGGTCTTGAGATTGGACATTGTTCCCAATTGGATAATATTGACATTGTTGGCCTGGGCTTCAACTATGTCCAGGCTTGTTTAAGATTTCCACAGTCTCCATTTTATTTTTCTAAAGAAGGCTTTTGTTTGAGATAATAATTCAGGCAATATTTGTTCACAGAGTACAGGTTTGGAACTCTGGGCTAATTTCTCAAATCTACTTTCTGAAAATAGAAGTAGGGATTGTTACTGCAACAAAAAACAGCACACTGGATCCCAATAGGAAATGCAGGCAGAAGACCAATGTCCTAGGTGTCAAGATAAGACTCAAATTACATGAAGACAGCCTTGCCCTGTGGGTTAAGTTATCCTACCTAATAGTTTTCAGAGAAGATAGGCTTAGTGCCTTGGTTCCCTGTTTCCCTTCTACTTTTGCGAGGAAAGAGAGACCTTGTGCCTTAGGCCCATGTCACCAATCCACATCCTCTCAAGGGAAGATGATGTAGTGATTTTTTTGAAGTGACAAGTGCATATAATTGAGAAAATTCACATCGACAATGAGAAATCATTAGTATGCAAGGAGGCCAAGACAACTTCGTACTGACCTCCAACTGCATGTCATGACTACATTACAAATCTGATGTAAGGGTAATGGTATATGCGAGCAGTCAATGATCTTTCATTCGCATCTACTTTTGTCTGTTTGTCAGGAAAACTGCCTATGTCAGTGGAGGCAGAAGTCACACATTAGCTGTGTTCATAATTGAGGCTGAGTGTGCTGTGAGGCACCAAATGGATAGCGGTTGAAACCACAGCAGCTGTATTGCTTTATTGTAGGAAAAGTACTGAATCATTGTGAAGATACCTCTTCACTGCAAAAAGAATGGCTGCTTATGAATTTCTCTATATTAAAACACAGTAAAAATTTGCAAGAGACTGGCATAACCAGTATGAAAAAATGCTGAGATACTGATATTGAGGCAGTTTCTTCAATATGTTCTTAAAAGACTTGTATTAGCCTAGCAGAGGTAATGAGGTGGAATTTGCCTGGAAATCTCATACCAAGAATTAGGAAATTTTGCGATACTAACGAGGCCTTCCTGCAGGATTCAGACGACCAGGAAGAGACTGGCTTGAGGGCAACTCTCAAAAAAACACTTTTGTGTTACCCTCCTATACACCTTGGTAAAATTCACAAAACTACTGAGAAAATAAGATTATTTATGTAACATAGCCACCTCACAACTCTTCAATCAAAGGTCATGTTGGGATGAGAAGACTTGATTGAGGACAGCAGTACATGTGAACACACATTTGTCATTAGGTAACTGTCCAGAAGTTTCGTCTTTGGTTAGGCAACCTGCTTACATACAATGAGAACAGCAGTCACATATTAACTGTGTTGAAATTTAGAAGTTGAGCCTGAATGATGAAGCTACCTTAGATCAGTGGAAACTCTAAGCACCATTATGCAGTATTGTAGCAAAAATCCACACTATTCTTGAAGGTGAAACTTAGGCTGCTACTACTGTCGAGAAGAAATTGCTTAAATACCAAAGACAATGCTGAAATATTGAAAATACTTGTTTATAAGATGTGTTTTGAAAACACATATTTGAAGATAGGGAAAGAGGAATAAGCTGGAAGTCATCTAAAAATCACGTAGTAATCACCAGGGAATTACATGGAGGTCAAGTGAATACCTGGAGGGCTTCATGTGGTGATCAAAGAATACCTTGCAGGAATCTGGTGTCTACCTCATGATGAGTCTTGTTGCTGTGGCTGTAAGTTTTTACCTGACCTCTTACAATGAATCAGCCTTCATTTTGTGAAATGTTTTGCACTCGAGTGTACCCCGTAAATGAACTGGAGTTGTGTTGTGTATTAAAAGTCCACATAACTTACTGTAGTTCCGGCAGAAAAATGGGTCCTGGACCATGGACACCGGCAAATTTTTTTACTAACAAGAAGGTCTTGTGGCCATGTGCCACATACCCTATTTAAAATTCGTTAAGTAAAGTTAAGTTATATTCTGTGTGCCAAGATCTCCACTCTACTTCCTGGAAATAAAAGCAATGCTTGGCCGTTATTCCCGGTTCTATAATCAAGTAACTTACAAAAGAATCCAGGCTTTGATCCAAGTTTTTAGTGCCCAAACTATGTTCTATTACCAGGAGAAAGGCTTAGTGCTATAAGGTATGGTCACTTTTCCATATTCTTGAAGGTGAAATTTAGGCCACTACTGTCAGAAAAACAAGGTCAGCACCCTGGTTCCTAATGGGAAATAGTGGCAGAAGACAAGGTCCTAGTTTTCTAGATAAGACTCAAATACCGAGGACAGGCTTGCTGTTTACACTAAGTTATCCTATCTACTCGTTTTCTGAGAGGATGGGCTTAGGGCTTTGGATCCCAGTCTCTTTTCTACTTTTTGTTAGGAAAAGACCGGTCTTATGCCTTCGGCCAATGTCACCAATCCATATCCTCACAAGATGAAGCCGTGCTCCATTTGTAGTGACAAGTGCATTGCAATGAAAAAATTCACATCACCACTGAGAAGTCATTAACTACGAGAAAGCAAAGACAGCCTCCTCCTCAAACAAGTGTTTTCAAAACATATCTCATATACCCTTATTTTCAATATTTCAGCATTGAGTCATTGGCCTTTAAGCAATTTCTTCTCGACAGTAGTAGCCTAATTATCAATGGTGCAAATGTGCAACTGTTGCTTCCACAAACAAGAGGAAGCTTTCCTGAAAAACAGACAAAACTAAAGGCTAATTAAAGATCATTGACGGCCTGCATATATTGTTGACTTCAAATTAGATTTGTAAAGTGGACACGGCATTCAAATGGAGTAAAGTTAGGAGGCTGTCTCGACCACCATCTGCTCCATGAAGACTAATGACTTCTCAGTGTTGATGTGAATTTTCTCATGGATATGCACTTGTCACTACAGAGGGAGCACTACATCATCCTCTTTTTTGAGGATATGGGTTGGTGACATGGGTCCTAGGTACAAGGCCTGTCTTTTCCTTACAAAAAGTAGAAGGGAGACAGGGACACAAAGCACTAAGCCTGTCCCCTCTGAAATCAAGTAGAAAGGAAAACATAATCTAAAGGGCAAGCCTGTCCTCAGGAAATTTAGAAGTTGAGCCTGAATGACGAAGCTACCTTAGATCAGTGGAAACTCTAAGCACCATTATGCAGTATTGTAGCAAAAATCCACACTATTCTTGAAGGTGAAACTTAGGCTGCTTAAATACCAAAGACAATGCTGAAATATTGAGTCTAGAAACCTAGGACCTTGTTTCCGGCCTTTATTTCCTATCAGAAAACAGGATGCTGACCTTGGTTTTGAAGTTCCAATTCCTATTTCTATTTCCAGGAAGTAGATCTGAGAAATTAGCCCCCAGTATTTCTTCAGACTTTCTCCAACTTAGACTGAAATGGTGGTGTAAGCCCAAATTCCAACCCTGTTTTCTGTGAACAAATGTTGCCTCGATCCCTACCTAAAAGCAAAAGCCTTCCTTATGTAAGAGAAAATAATATGGATACTGTGGAAATCGTAACCAAGCCTGGACCACATAAAAAGAAGTTAATGCTCAGGCCCACAACATGAAGATCATCCAATTAGTAACAATATCCAGTCTGAAGACCTAGGTCCACAAACATGCAGCCTGAAACTATTGTCAACAGTTGGCCTACGGAATCAAGCTTTCATCTCCTAGAAGGAAGAAGAATGGAGGACTTGCTGCATGGTTCCAAGAGTGTCTTCCCTTTAAAGTATTTGCAATAGAAATTGGGCCAAAGACAGCAACCTATGTCATCACAACAGTACGTTCAGATCAAACAGGTTCCATGTCACCAATTTTCTTGGATTCAATTATTGAAAGATGACCATACCTTACAGCACCAAGCATTTTCTCTGGTAACAGAACAAGTTTGGGCACTAAGAAACCTGGATCAATGAATGCCTGAACTGTTTTGCAATTTATTCAATTGGATACTATGGAAGTACATCCGAGCATTGCTTTTTTGTCTAGAAAGTAGAGTGGAGACCTTGGCACACAGAATCTATCCTAACATTACTTAACGGATCTTTAATAGAGGATGTGACACATGGTTACAACCTTCTTGGTAGGAAAAAATGTCGATGGAAGTCCATGGCCCAGGACTCAGTCCTCTGCTGTAACTAGGGTAAGTTATGTCGACTTTTGAATACACAACACCATGCCTATCTCATTTACAGGGTACACTCGCATGCAAAATATTGTACAAACTGAAGCCTGATTTATTTTAAGAGGTAAAGTAAAAACATAAAGCCACAGCAACAAGACTCGTCACCTGGTAGAAACCAGGTTCCTGCAGGGTCTTCCTTGATCCTCACGTGAATCCCTGCAGGTATTCGTTTGACCTCCCTGGTGATTACTACGTTATTTTTCGGGTGACTTCCACTTTATTCCTCTTTCCCTATCCTCAAACAAATGTTTTCAAAACATGTCTCTTATACACTTATTTTCATTATTTCAGCATTGAGTCAATGGCTTTAAACAATTTCTTCTCGACAGTAGTAGCCTAAGGTTGACCTTCAAGAATAACGTGTATCTCCTACCAGAACCCTTAAGGGTTATGCTCACAATGACTCAGCATTTCTGCTACAATACAGCATAATGGCACTTAGAGTTTCCACCACTCTAAGGTAGTTTGGTCATTCAGACTCAGCCTATAAATTTCAACACGATAAATGTGTGACCACTGCTCCCATTGTATACAAGCAAGATGCCTGAACAGAGATGAAACTTCAGGGCTCTTACCTAATGACAGTGTGTGTTAGCCTATGGTGTTGTCCTCAGGCAAGTCTTCTCATGCAGACATGACCTTTTGATCGAAGGGCTGTTAGGCGGCTATGTTACACAGGTAATCTTATTTTCTCAGTGCATATGTGCATTTCACCAAGGAATATAGAAGGATCAGACAAAATTGAGCACCACAGCATCACCCACTTTCACATGATTTTCGTGTGTACTCTCAAGCCAGTCTCTTCCTGGTCACTTGAATCCCTCAGGCAAGCCTCATGAGATTCTCTCATTCTCAGTATGAGATTTCCAGGCAAATTCCACCCCATAACCTCTGCTAGGCTTATACAAGCCTTTTCAGAACATGTTGAAGAAACTGCCTCAATGTCAGTTTTTCAGCTTTTTTTCCATATTGTTTAAGCCAGTCTCTCACAGTTTTTTAATTGTTAGTTTGATATAGAGAAATTCTTAAGCAACCGTTCTTTTACAAAGTAGCTGTATCCTCACAATGACTCGGCATTTTTCCTACAATAAAGCAATAAGGGAGGTATGGTTTCAACCGCTATCCATTCTTTCCTCACAGCACACTCAGATTCAATTATGAATGCAGCCAATGTGCGAATTCTGCCTCCAATGACATAGGCAGTTTTCCTGACAAACACACAAGAGTAGAGGTGAATTAAAGATCATTGACTGCCTGAATATACCATTGATCTCACATAAGATTTGGATAATGGACATAACATTCTATTGAAGGTCAGTACGAAGTCTGTCTCCGCCACCTTCAGTTCCAGGAATACTAAAGATTCTTCAGTGTTGATGTGAATTTTCTCATTGATATGCACTCACTACTTCAAAAAAGTACTACATCATTTTCCCTTGTGTGGATATGGATTGGTGACATGGGCCCAAGGTACAAGGCCTGTCTTTTCCTAACAAAAGGTAGAAGGGAGACTGGGAACTAAGGCCCTAAACCTATTCTCTCTGAAAACTAGTAGATAAGATAACTTAAAACACAGGGCAAGTTTTTTCTCATGTAATTTGAATCTTATCTTGAAAACTAGGACCTTGTCTCTTGCCTAAACCGCCTATTGGGATCCAGTGTGCTGTCCTTGTTTGCAGTTACAATCTCTATATCTATTTTCAAAATGTAGATTTGAGAAATTAGCCAAGAGCATTTCTTCAGACTTTCTCCAATTTAAACTGAAAAGTTGGCGTAAGCCCATATTTCCAAGCCTGTTCTCTATGAATAAAAGAAGCATGAAATTGTTGTCTCAAAGCAAAAGCTTAATTTAGGGAAGAAAAAATAAAATGTAGACTATGGAAATCGGAACTAAGCCTCAATCTCCTAACAGGACATAGTTAAAGCCCACACCCATGACATCAAGACCATCCAATTGGTAACATTATCCAGTCTCAAGACCTAGGCCAACAAACATCCAGGCTTGCCCTTGTTACCTGAAACTTGTGCACCTATAGGACCAAGCTGTCATCTCCTGGGAGGAAGAAGAATGGAGGACTCGGTGCATGCCTCTGAGACTGTGCTCCCTTGAAAGCATTTGTGATAGAAATTGTGCCTATGGCACCAACCCTGTGTCATCACATAACAGTACATTCAGCACAACATGGTCCACGTCACCAATTTTTCTTTTAGATAATTATTGAAAGGTGACCATATCTTGCAGCATCCAGCCTTTCTTATGGTGAGAGAAGGTAGTGTGGGCAAGAAGAAACCTGGCCACTGACTGTACTGTTCTTTAAAATACTCAATTGGGAAGAGTGGAATGACAACCTAATATTACTCCTACTTCTAGCAAGTTGAGTAGAGACCTTAACCTATAGAATCTAACCTAACTTTACATAATGAATCTTTAGGTAGAGGACTTGGCAAACGGTTACAAGACATCATGGTAGGAGAAGAATAGTCTTTGGAAGTCCATAGCTTAATAGGCAGTCCTCTGTTGAGACTAAGGTAAGTTGGGTGGACGTTTGAAAACACAACATCACGCCAATCTCATTACAAGGTAAACTCATTTGCAATAAGATTCATGCTCTGAAGCTTGATTCATTCTACCAAGCAAAGTGAAAACTTAAGTCCACAGCATCAAGACTGGTCACTTGGTAGATATGAGATTAGTAAGGGGTATTCATCGATTCTCATGCGAATTACACCAGGTATTTACTTGATCTCCGTGTGATTCTCTAGTAATTTCTAAATGATTTTAAAGTGATTTCCACCTTATTCCTATTTCCCTCTTTTCAAAAAAGTGTTTTCAAAACTCGTATTATAAACCCTTATTTTCACTATTCATCATTGAATCATTGGCCTTTAAGCAATGTCTTATTGACAGAAGTAGCCTAAGGTTCACCTTCAAGAATAGTGTGAATCTCCCACCAGAACCAATAAAGGTTGTGCTCACAATGACTCAGAATTTCTGCTACAATACAGCATAACGGCACTTTGAGTGTTCACCATTCTGAGAAAGCTTCATCATTCAGACTCAGCCTCTAAATTTCAATGCAGTTCATGTATGATGGGTGCTCCCATTGTATACAAGCAGATTGCCTGACCAGAGACAAAACCGCAGTGCAGTTATCTAACAAGTGTGTGTTAGCCTATACTGCCGACCTCAAGCAAGTCTTCACTTGCAGACATGTACTTTTGATTGAAGGGCTGTTAGGTGACTATGTTACACAGGTAATCTCATTTTCTCACGTGAATTTTACCAAGGAATGCAGAAGGGTTACACAAAAGTGAGTGCCACACCATCACCCGAATTTCACCTGATATCTGGGTGATGCCCACAGGCCAGTATATTCCTGGTCACCTGAATTCCGTGGGAAAGCCTTGTGAGTATCACGACATTCACTCATTCTTGGTACAAGATTTCCAGGCGACGTCAACCTCATTACCTCTGCTAGGCTAATAGAAGCCTTTTCAGAACACGTTGAAGAAACAGCCTCAATGTCAGTATCTCAGCTTTTTTTCCTAATTGGTTTAGCCAGTCTCTCGCAGATTTTTAGTCTATTGTTTGATACAGAGAAATTCTTAAGCAGCTGTTCTTTTTGCAATGAAGAGGTAACCACACAATGACTCAGCATTTTTCCTACAATAAGGAATATGGCACCTATGGTTTCAACCGCTATCCATTCGCTGCCTCACAGCACACTCACGCTCAATTTTGAACACAGCCAATATGCGACTTCTGACTCCACTGAGAAATTAACCCAGAGCCTTTCTTACAACTTTCTCTGACATAGACTGAAAGGGCGGTGTAAGCCCACAGTTCCAAGTCTGTTCTCTGTGAACAAATGTTGCCTGCAGTCCTTGTCTCAAAGCAAAAGCTTTCTTTAGGGAAGAAAAAATAAAATGGTGATTTTGGAAATCTGAACCCAGATGGAACCTCCTAAAAGAACATAGTTAATGCTCAGGCCCACAACATGAAGATCATCCAATTGGTAACAATATTCAGTCTCAAGATCTAGGCCCACAAATATCCAGCTTGGCTCTCGTTACCTGAAACTGTTGTGCACACTGGGCCATTAGAATCAAACTGTCATCTCCTAGGAGGAGGAAGAATGGTGGACTCGGTGAACGCCTCCAAGACTGTACTCCCTTGAAAACATTTACGATAGAAATTGGGACGATGGCAACAACCCTGTGTCATCCTAACGGTACATTCACGAAACTAGGTCCCATGTCACCAATTTTCCTTTTAGACATTTATTGAAAGGTGACCATAGCTTGTAGCACCAAGCCTTTCTTCTGGTAAGAGAGGGTACTAGGGGCACTAAGAAACATGGCCAAAGCCTGGATTATTCTTTAAAAAACTCAACTGGGGAGCTTGTAATCACAAGCATTGCTCCTAATTCTAGGAAGTAGAGTGGAGACCGTAGCCCACAGTATCTAGCCTAAATTTACATAACGAATTTTTAGGTAGAGGACTTGACAAATGGTCACAAGACATTCTTGGTAAGAAATGAAAAATCTTCAGAAGTCCATAGTGCTAGGAGGCAGTTCTCTGCTCCAACTGGGGTAAGTTGGGTGGCCGTTTGAAAACACAGCACCACACTAATCACGTATATAAAGTAAACTCGTTTAAAATACGATTCATGCTCTGAAGCCTGTTTCATTCTACGATGTAATGTGAAAACCTACGGCCACATCAACAAGACTGGTGACATGGTAGGTACCAGATGAGTGCTGGGTATTCCTTGATTCTTATGTAAATTCCACCTGGTGTTTACTTGTTCTCCACGTGATTCCCTTGTGATTTCTCAGTAATTTTCAGGTGATTTCCACCTTATTCCTCTTTACTTATTTTCAAACAATTGTTTTCAGAACTCGTCTCATAAACTCTTATTTTCAATATTCAGCATTGAGTCATCGGCCTTTAAGCACTTCCCTGTCGACAGTAGTCTCCAAATTTTCAGAGTTATACTCACAATTACTCAGCAATTTTGCTAAATACAGCAAAATGGCGCTAATAGTTTACATTTCTCTAAAGTAGCTTTGTCAAGAACTCAGCCTCCAAATATCAATGCAGTTAATGTTCGACCGCAGCTTCCATTGCGTTCAAGAAGGTTGCTTGACCACAGATGAAAGATAAGGTCAATAATTTAACAACATTTTCTGTTAACCTATGCTGCTTTCATTAAGCGAACCTTCTCCTACAGACATGATCTTTCTATTGAAGGGCCTTTAGGTGGCTTTGCTACAGAGGCACTATCATTTCCTCAGTGGTTATCTAAATTTTATCAAGAAGTGGAGAAGAAAAACTTAAAAGTGAGTGCCACACCATCAACCCAGTATTACCCGACTCCCTGTGATGCCCTTAGGCCTGTCTCTTGATGGTCACTTGAATCCCTCAGGGAGGCCTCATATCGTGAGATTCCTTAATCCTTGGTATAAGATTACAAGGCGACTTCCACCTCACTTTCCTCTGTTAGGCTAAAATAAGCATCTTCAGAACATGTTGATGGAACAGCCTCAATGTCAATATCGCAGATTTCTTTCCTTGGTGGTCAAGCAAGTCCATCTCAGAATTTGTGGTCTGAGGTTTGCCATAGAGAAATTTTGAGGCAGCCGTTCTTTCCTCCATCAAGTGGTATCCTCACAAAGACTTAGCATTTTCTTAATACAGAAAAGTGGCGGCTATTGTTTCCACCACTATCCAGTCGCTGCTTCACAGCACATTCAAGCACAATTGTCAACACTGCCAATGTGCGAATGTGGCCTCCATGAACATAAGGCAGTTTTTCTGACAAAAAGACAAAACTAGAGGCAAGATAAAGATCATTGACTGTCCACATATACTGTTAACTTCAACTTAGATTTGTAATGCGGACACGACTTTTGATTAAAGAAGAGTAAGGAGGCTGTCTCGTCCAACTTCTGACCCTGTAGACTAATGACCTCTCACTGTTGATGTGACTGTTTTCAGTGATATGCACTTTCACTACAAAGAGAGAACTACATAATCCTCCCTTATAAGGATATTGATAGGTGACACGGGCCCAAGGCAAAAGGCCTGTCTTTTCCTAAAAAAATATAGAAGGGAGACTGAGAACCAAGGCCAGAAGCCTGTCTGCTCTCAAAAGTAGTAGAAAGGAGAACTTAATCCTAAAGAAAACCTGTCCTCATGTAATTTGAATCTTATCTAGAAAACTGGGCCGTTGTCTTCAGCTTTTATTTCTTATTAGGGAACAGAGTGCTGACCTTGGTTTTGAAGTTCCAATCCCGACTTATATTTCTAGAAAGTAGATCTGAGAAATTAGCCCACAGCATTTCTTTTGACTGTCTCCAACACATGAAATGGTGCTGTAATCCCAAGTTCCAAGCCTGTTTTTTGTGAACAAATGTTGCCTGAAGCCCGGATCAAAGCAAAAGCCTTCCTTATGGAAGTAAATATAAAAAGGAGACTATGAAAATCTGAACCAAGCCTTGACCACTTAAAAGGAAGCAGTTAAAATCAGGGCCACAAAGTCAACATCATCCAATTGGTAACAATATCCAGTCTGAAGACCTAGGCCCATCAAACAAATAGCCTGGACACTGCTACCTGCGACTATTGTGGACATCTTGGCCTACAGAATCAAGCTATCATCTGTTAAAAAGAGGAAGAATGGAGGATTTGGTGCATGGTTGCAAGACTTTTCTCCCATTAAAGTATTTATGATAGAAATTGGGCCGTAGACACCAACCTCTGTCATCATAATAGTACATTCAATACAAACTGGTTTCATGTCACCAACTTTTCTTTGATACAATTATTGAAGGGTGACCATACCTTATAGCACCAAGCCTTTTTCCTGGTAATAGAACATAGTTTGGGAACTGAGAAACCTGGAGAAAGGCCTGAACTGTTTTGTAAGTTACTTGGTTGGAGAGCCTGGAAGCAAGGCCAAGCATTGCTTTTATTTACAGAGAGCAGGTTGGAAACCTTGGCACACAGAATCTAGCCTAAATTTACTTAATGAATCTTTAGAGAGAAAACTTGGCACAAGGTCACAAGACCTTCTTGATTGGAAAAAATATCGATGGAAGTCCATGGCCCAGAAACCAGTCCTCTGCCAGAACTAGGATAAGTTGTGTGGACATTTCAATACACAACACCACGCCAGTCTCATTTACAGGGTACACTCGAGTGCAAAACATTTCACAAACTGAAGCCTGATTCATTGTAAGGGGTAAGGTGAAAACCTAAAGCCACAGCAACCAGACTCGTCACCTGGTAGGTACAAAATTCCTACAGTGTCTCTATGATCACCATGTGAATTTCTCCAGGTATTCGCTTGACCTCCATGTAATTCCTTGGTGATTACTACGTGATTTTCAGATGACTTCCACCTTTTTCCTCTTCTCCTTCCTGAAAAACGTGTTTTCAAAACACGTCTCATAAATTCTTATTTTCAATATTTCAGCATTGAGTTTTTAGTCTTTAAGCAATTTCTTCTCAATAATAATAGCCTAAGATTCATCTTCAAGAATAGCGTGGATCTCCCACCAGAACGTTTAAGGGATATTTTCATAATGACTCAGCATTTCTGCTGCAATACAACATTATGGCGTTTAGAGTTTCCACTGCTGTAAGGTACCTTCGTCATTCATCTCAGTCTATAAATTTCAATGCGGTTAATGTGTGACCGCTGCTACCATTGTATACAAGCAGGTTGCTGACCAGAAACGAAACCTCAGGATAGTTACCTAATGACAAGTGTATGTTAGCCTATGCCGCTGTCCTCAAGCAAGTCTTCTCATGCAAACATGACCTTTCGATTGAAGAGCTGTTAGGTGTCTATGATACACAGGTAATCTTATTTTGTCAGTGCATATGTGCATTTTACCAAATAATGTAGAATGGTAACACAAAAGTGAGCACCACACCATGACCCCAATTTCACGTTTTTTTGTGTGTTGTCCTCAAGGCAATCTCTTCCTGGTCACATGAATCCTACGGGAAAACCTCATGAGTATCACGAGATTCCCTAAATCTAATACGAGATTTCCAGTCGATCTTCACCTCACTTTCCTATGCTAGGCTAAAATAAGCCTCTTCAGATACTTTAATGGAACAACCTCAATGTCAATATCTCAGATTTCTTTCCTTGGTGGTTAAGCCAGTTCCTGACAGAATTTGTTGTCTGAGGTTTGGTGTAGAGAAATTCTGAGGCAACCATTTTTTCCGCCATCAAGTGGTATCCTCATAATGACTCTGCATTTTTCCTACAATACAGAAAAATGGCAGTTACTGTTTCTACCACATCCAGTTGCTGTCTCACAGCACACTCAGGATCAATGATCAACGCCATTGTGTGACTATAGACCCACAAACAGATGGCAGTTTTCCTGACAAACAGACAAAACTAGAGGTGAATTAAAGATCATGGACTGCCCGCATATACTGTTGACTTCAAATGAGATTTATAGTGGAACACGACATTCAATTGGAGGACAGTTATAGGGGGAAAAGAATAAGGTAGAAGTCACATGAATCATGTAGTAATCACCAGGGAATGACATGGAGGTCAAGTGAATACCTGGAGGGATTCACATGGGGATCAAGGAGGACCCTAAAGAAATTGTGTCTACCAGGTGACGAGTCTTGTTGCTATGGATTTAGGTTTTGACCTTACCTCTTACAATGAATCAAGCTTCAGTTTGTGAAATGTTTTCCACTTGAGTATACCCTGTAAATGAGACTGTGTGGTGTTGTGTATTCAAAGGTCCACACAACATATCATAGTTCCAGGAGAGGACTGGGTCTTGGGCAATGGCCTTCCTTCGAAATTTTATCCTACCAATAAGGTCTTCTAACCATGAGCCACATCCTCTATCTAAAGATCCGTTAAATAAAGTTAGCCTAGATTCTTTGTGCCAAGGTCTCCACTCTACTTCTTGGAAATAAAAGCGGCGCTTGGTCATGCTTCCAGGCTGTTCAATTGAGAAACTTACAAAACAATTCAGGCTTTGATCCAGGTTTCTTAGTGCTCAAACTATGTTCTATTACCAGGGAAAAGCCTTGGTGCTTTTATTGAAAGGTATGGTCACCTTTCAATAATTGTCTAAAAGGAAAATTGGTGACATGGAACCATTTTGTGCTGAATGTACTGTTATGATGACATATTTGGTGTCTTCTGCCGAATTTCTATCATAAATACTTTAAAGGAAGGACAGTTTTGCAACCATGCACCGAGTCCTCCATTCTTCCTCCTTCTAAGAGACGACAACTTGACTCTGTAGGCCAAGGTGTCCACAAGAGTTTCAGTTAAACAGGGCCAGGCTGGATGTTTGTGGACCTAGCTCCTCAGACCGGATATTGTTACCAATTGGATGGTCTTGACATTGCTGGCCTGGGCTTTAACTATGTCCTTTAAGGAGATCCAGGCTTGGTTCAGATTTCCAGAGTATACATTTTAATATTTTTTTTCCCTAAGGAAGGATTTTGCTTTGAGACAAGGACTTCAGGCAACATTTGTTCACAGAGAACAGGCTTGAAACTGTGGACTTACAGCACACTTTCAGTCTATGTCGGAGAAAGTCGGTCATAAGAAATGCTCTGGGCTAATTTCTCAAATCTCCTTTCTGGAAATAGAGGTTGGTACTGTAACTCCAACCAAGGATAGCACATTGGATTCCAATAAGAAATTCAGGCAGGAGACAAGGTCCTAGTTTTCTAGATAAGATTCAAACTCCATGAGGACAGACATGCCCTGTGGTTTAAGTTATCCTATCTACCAGGTTTCAGAGAGCAAAGGCTCAGTGTTTTGTTCCCAGTCTCCTTTCTACTTTTTGTTAGGAAAAGACAGGCCTTGTGCCTTGGGCACATATCACCAATCCACATCTTCACAAGGGAAGATGATGTAGTGCTTTCTTTGAAGTGATGAGTGCATATCACTGAGAAAATTCACATCAACAATGAGAAATCATCAGTATGCATGGAACAGAAAGTGGGCGAGACAGATTTTGTACTGACTTGCAATTGAATATCACGTCCACATTCCAAATCTTATGTGAGGTCAACAATTTATACAAGCAGTCAATGATCTGTAATTCGACTCTACTTTTGTCTGATTGTCAGGAAAACTGCTTCTGTCTGCAGAGGCAGAAGTCGCGCATTGGCTGCATTCATAATTGAGCCTCAGTGTGCTGTGAGGAGGCGAATAGATGGCAGTGAAACCATAGGTGCCATATTGCTTTATTGTAGGAAAAATGCTGAGACATTGTGAAGATACCTCTTTATTTCTAAAAGAACGAATGCTTAAGAATTTATATCAAACTACAGACTAAAAATTTGCAAGAGACTGGATTAACCAATATGGAAAAAAAGCTAAAATACTGAATTTAGGCAGTTTCCTTAAGATGTTCTTAAAAGGCTTATATTGCTCTAGCAGAGGTAATGAGGTGTAAGTCACCCGGAAATCTTATACCAAGAATCAGGAAATCTTGAGATACTGATGAGGTTTTCCCATGGGATTCAGATGACCAGGAAGAGACTAGCCTGAGGGCAACACACAAATATCACATGAAATTGGGGTGATGATGTGGCACTCACTATTGTGTTACCCTTCTACATTCCTTGGTGAAATGCACATATGCACTGAGAAAATGAGATTACCTGTGTAACATAGCCACTAACAGGCTTTCAATCGAAAGGTCATGTCTCCATGAGAAAACTTGCTTGAGGACAGCGGCATAGGCTAACACACACTTGTCGTTAGGTAACTGCCCTGAGGTGTCGTCTCTGGTCAGGCAACCTGCTTGTATAAAATGAAAGCAGTGGTCATACAATAACCACGTGAAATTTAGAAGCTGAGTCTGAATGATGAAGTTACCTTAGAGCGGTGGAAACTCTATGCACCATTATGCTGTATTGTAGCAGAAATGCTGAGTCATTGTGAGCATAACACTTAATGGTTCTGGTGGGAGATCCATGCTATTCCTGAAGGTGAACCTTAGGCTACTACTGTGGAGAAGAAATTGCTTGCAGGACAGAGACTCAATGTTGAAATATTGAAAATAAGAGTATATGAGACATTTTGAAAACACTTGTTTGAGGATGGGGAAGAGGAATAAGGTGGAAGTCACCTCAAAATCACATAGTAATCACTAGGGAATTGCATGTCGGTAAAGTGATTACCTGGAGGGATTCAATGTGGGATCAAGAAAGACTCTGCAGGAATCTGGTGTCTTCCAAGTGACTAGTCTTGTTGCTGTGGCCATAGTTTTTCCCCTTATCTCTTACAATGAATCATGCTTCAGTTTGTGAAATATTTTGCACTCGAGCATACCCTGTAAATGATACTGCATGGTGTTGGATATTCAAGCATCCACAAAACTCACCCTCATTCAGGTAGATGACTGGTTCCTGGGCCGTGGACTTCCATCGATATTTTTTCCTACCAAGAAGGTCTTGTGACAGGGTGCCATTTCCTCTATCTACAGATGTGTTCAGTAAAGTTAGCTTAGATTCTGTGTGCCAAGGTCTCCACTCTACTTCCTGGAAATAAAAGCAATTCTTGGCCGTGTTTCCAGGCTCTTCAATCGAGTAACTTACAAAACAGTTCAGGCTTTGATCTAGGTTTCTTAGTGCCTGAACTATGTTCTATTACCAGGAAAAAGGCTTGGTGCTGTAAGGTATTGTCACCTTTCAAAAATTGTATAAAAGAAAAATTGGTGATGTGAAACCAGTTTTAACTGAATATAGTGTTATGATGACACAGGTTGGTGTCTTCAGCCCATTTTCTATCATAAATACTTTAAAGAGAGAACAGTCTTGAAGCCATGGACCGAGTCCTTTATTCTTCCTCCTTCTAGGACATTACAGCTTGATTCTGTAGGCCAAAGTGTCCACAATAGTTTCAGGTAGCAGGGGCCAGGCTGGATGTTTGTGGACGTATATCTACAGACTGGATATTATTACCAATTGGATGATCTTGATGTTGTGGGTCTTAGCTTTAACTATGTCTTTTAAGGAGATTCAGGCTTGGTTAAGATTTCCACAGTCTCCATATTCTTTTATCTTCTAGAAGGAAGGTTTTTGATTGGAGACAAGGACTTCAAGCAACATTTATTCACAGAGAACAGATTTTGAAGCATGAACTTAAGCCACCATTTCAATCTAGGTTGGAGTAAGTATCAAGAAATGCTCTTGGGTAATTTCTCGAATCTACTTTCTAGTACTAGAGGTAGGAATTGTAACTGCAACCATGAACACCACACTGGATACCAATAGGAAATGCAGGCAGGAGGCAAGTTCCTAGGTTTTGAGATGAGACTCAAATTATCTGAGGACTGACTTACCCTGTGGTTTAAGTTATCCTATCTACTAGTATTCAATAGGACAGGCTTGTGCCTTGGTTCACAGATTTCCTTCTGCTTTTTGTTAGGGAAAGACAGGCCTTGTGCCTTGGGCACATGTCACCAATTTCCATCCTCAACAGAGAAGACGATGTAGTGCTTTTTTTGAAGTGACGAGTGCGTATAACAGAGAAAATTCACATCAACAGTGAGAAATAATTAGTATATATGTAAAGAAGGTGGCCAAGATAGACTTTGTACTTACTTCCAATCAAATGTCATGTCCACATTAAAAATTTTATTTGAAGTCAACGGTAATTGCGGACAGTCAATGATCTTTAATTCACCTCTAGTTCCCTGTTTATCAGGAAAACTGCCTTCTGTTTGTGGAGGCAACAGTTGCACATTGGTGGCATTATTCATTGAGCCTGAGTGTGCTGTGAGGTAGAGGCTGGATACTAGTAGAAACAATAGCCATATTTTTTTGTATTGTAGGAAAAATGCTGTTATTGTGAGGATACCGCTTGATGGCAGAAGAATAGCCACCTCATTATTTCTCTATACCAAACCTAAGACTACAAAATCTGAGAGGGATGGGCTTAACCACTAAGGAAAAAAACCTGAGATATTGACATTAGGTCTGTTCCATGAACGTGTTCTAAAGAGGCTTATTTAGCCTAGTAGAGGAATGTGAGGTGGATGTCTCCTAGAAATCTCATCAGAAGAATTAGGGAATACCACGATTGTCATGAGACTTCCCTACAGGATTCACTAGAGTATCAAGACAAGCCTGAGGAGATCACAGGGTGTCATGTGATATTGGGTTGATGGTGTGGCTCTCATCTTTGAACTACTCTTCTCCAAACTTTGGTAAATTTAGATAACCCCTGAGAAAATGATAGTGTCTGTGTAACATAACCACCTAACAGCCCTTCATAGAAATGTCATGTCCGCATGAGAAGGTTCGCATGAGGACAGCGGCATAGGTTAACAGACAGTTGTTAGATAACTGGCCTTAGGTATTATCTGTGGTCAGGCAACCTGCTTGAATGCAATGGAAGCTGCTGTCGAACATGAACTCCGTTGATATTTGGAGGCTGAGTCTGCTTGACGAAGCTACTTTCCAGCAGCGTAACCTGTTTGCGCCATTTTGCTATAGTATAGCAAAAATGCTGAGTTATTGTATCACTCTTAACAGTTTCATGTGGGACTCCTGCACTATTATTTTTTGCAGAATTTGGCCACTGCTGTCGACAGAAATTTCCTTAAAGGCCAATGACTCGATGGCGAATATTGAAGATAAGAATTTGTAAGATGAGTTTTGAAAACATTTGTTTGAAAATAGGGGAAGAGAAATAAGGTGGAAATCACCTGAAGATCACTTAGAAATCATTAGAGAATCACGCAGAGATCAAGTAAACACCTGGTTTAATTCACAGGGGAATCAAGGAATGCCCAGCACTAATCTTGTATCTATCAAGTGAAGAGTCTTGTTGCTGTGGCCGTAGCTTTTCACTTTACTTCCTAGAATGAACCAGGCTTCAGAGCATGAATCGTATTGCAATCCAGTTTACCTTATATACGAGATTTGTGAGGTGTTGTCTTTTCAAATTTTCACCCAAGTTATCCCAGTTCCAGCAGAGGACTGCTTCCTACGCCATGGACTGCCAATGCCTTTTCTTTTCCTACCAACAATGTCTTGTGACCATTTGTCATGTCCTCTACCTAAAGATTCATTATGTAAAGTTAGGCTAGATTCTGTGGAGAAAGATCTCCACTCTACTTCCTAGAAATAGAAGCAATACTTGGTTTATGATTCCAAGTTTCCTAATTGAGTGTTTTAAAGAAAATTCCAGGCTTCGGCCAGGTTTCTTAGTGCTTAAACAACCTTTGCTTACTGGAAGAAAGGCTTGGTCCTGCAAGATATGGTCACCTTTCAATAACTGTCTAAAAGGAAAATGGGTGACGTGGGACCAGGTTTTTCGAATGTACTGTTAGGATGACACAGGATTGGTGCCATCGGCCCAATTTCTATCGTAAATGCTTTCAAGTGAGTACATTCTTGGAAGCGTGCACAGAGACCTCGATTCTTCCTCCTGCTAGGAGATAACAGCTTGGATCTATTGGCCAAGTTGTCCACAAGATTTTCAGGTATAAAAGGGCCAGGCTGGATGTTTGTCGGCCAAGTTCTTGATTGTGGATATTGTTCCCAGTTGGATGGTCTTGACGTTGCCATCCTGGGCTTCAACTATGTCCTTTTAGGAGGTCCAAGCTTGGTTAAAATTTCCATGTCTCTATTTTATTTTTTCTTTTCTAAACAAGTCTTTTGCTTGAGACAAGAATTCAGTCAACATTTGTTCACAGAGAACAGGTTTGGAACTCTGGGCTAATTTCTAAAATCTACTTTCTGGAAATAGAGGTAGGACTGTTATTGTAACCCAAAAGAGCACACTGGATTCCAATAGGAAATGCAGGCGGGAAACAAGGTGCTATGTGTTGAGATAAGACGAAAATTACATGAGGACAGATTTGCACTGTGGGTTAAGTTATCCCTTCTAAGAGTTTTCAGAGAGGATAGGCTTAGTGCCTTGGTTCCCAGTCTTTTTTCTATTTATGTGAGAAAAAAGAGAGGCTTTGTGCCTTGGGCCCATGTCAAAAATACACATCCTCACATAGGAAGACGATGTAGTGCTATTTTTGAAGTGACGAGTGCATATAACTGAGAAAATTCAAATCAACACTGAGAAATCATTAGGATGCATGGAACGCAAGGTGGCCGAGACAACTTCGTACTGATCTCCAATTGAATGTCATGTCTACATTACAAATCTTATGTGAGGTCAACGGAATATGCAGGCACTCAATGATATTTAATTCGCATCTAATTTTGTCTGTTTGTCAGGAAAACTGCCTATGTCAGTGAAGGACGAAGTCGTACATTGGCTGTGTTCATAATTGAGCCTGAGTGTGCTATGAAGAACCGAATGGATAGCGGTTCAAACCATAGCTTCCATATTGCTTTATTGTAGGAAAAATGCTGAATAATTATGAAGATACCTCTTATTGCCAAAAAAAAAAAACCGCTGCTTAAGAATTTTTTATATCAAATTATAGACAAAATCTACAAGAAACTGGCTTAACCAATATGGAAAAATAGCTAAGACACTTACATGGAGGCAGTTTCTTCAACGTGTTCTGAAAATGCTTGTAGTAACCTAGCAGAGGTAATGAGGTGAAAGTCACCTGGAAATCTCATACCAAGAATTAGGAAATCTTGTGATACTAGCGAGGCTTTCCTGCCAAATCTCATGACCAGGTAGAGACTGGCCTGAGGTCAATACATGAAAATCACATGAAACTGGGATGATGGTGTGACACTCACTATTGTGTTAAACTTCTATATCCGTTAGTAAAATTCATATAAGCACTGAGAAAATAAGATTTCCTGTGTAACATAGCCACCTAACAGCCCTTCAATTGAAAGGTCATGTATGCAAGAGAAGACTTGCTTGAGGACAGACGCATAGGGTAAAACACACTTGTCTTAGGTACCTGCCCTGAGATTTCATCTCTGGTCATGCAAGCTGCCTGTATAAAATGAAAGGATCAGTCACACATTAACTGCGTTGAAATTTAGAGGCTGAGTCTGAATGATGAAGCTGCTTTAGAGCAATGGAATCTCTAATCACCTTTATGCTGTATTGTAGCAGAAATGCCGTGTCATTGTGAGCAGAACTCGTAACGGTTCTGGTGGGAGATCCTCACTATTCTTGAAGGTGAAGCTTAGGCTACTACTGTAGAGAGGAAATTGCTTAAAGGACAATGATTCAATGCAGAATATTGAAAATAAGATTTATGAGATGAGTTTTTACAAAATTGTTTGAAAAAGGAAGAAGAGGAATAAAGTGGAATTCAGCTGAAAATTACTTAGAAATCACTAAGGAATCATGCAGAAATCAAGTAAACTACTAATGTAATTCACATTGGGATCAAGGATTACCCCGCACTAATCAGATATCTACCAAGTGACCAGTCTTCTTGCTGTGGCCATCCATGTTCACTTTACTTCGGAGAATTAACCAGGCTTCATAGCATGAATCATACTGCAAATGACTTTACCTTATATATGACATTTTCGTGGTGTTGTGTTTTCAAAAGTCCACGCAACTTACTCCAGTTTCAGCAGAGGACTGCCTCCTATGCCATGGACTTCCGACAACTTTTCTTTTCCACCTATGAATGTCTTGTGACTGTTTGCCAGGTCCTCTACGTAAAGATACGTTATGTAAAGTTAGGCTATATTCTGCAGCCTAGAATTAGGGGCAATACTGAGTTTTGATTCCAAGCTCCCCAATCAAGTTTTTTAAAGAACAGTTCAAGCTTTGGCCTGTTTCTTAGTACCCACACTGCCTTCTCTTACCAGAAGAAAGGGTTGGTGAGGCAAGGTAGGGTCAGATTGCAATAAATGACTTAAAAAAAAATTGGTGAAGTGGGACCAGGTTGTGCTGAATGTACTGTTATGATGACACAGATTGTTCTCATCATCCCAATTTTTATCGCATATGCTTTCAAAAGAGTACAGTCTTGGAGGCATGCACCGAGTCCTCCATTCTTCCTCCTCCTAGGAGATGACAGCTTGATTCTGTTGGCCAAGGTGTCCACAAAAGTTTCAGCTAACAAGGGCCAGGCTGGATGTTTGTGGACCTAAGTCTTGAGACTGGACATTGTTACTAATTGGATGGTCTTGACGCTGTGGGCCTGGGCTTTAATTATATCTTCTTAGGGGGTCCAGGCTTGGTTCAGATTTCCACAGACTCCACTTTATTTTCTTCCCAAAATAATGCTTTTGCTTTGAGACAAGGACTTCAGTTAACATTTTTTTCACAGAAAACAAGCTTGGAACTGTGGGCGTATAGCACCCTTTCAGTCTATGTTGGACAATGTCGGTCATAAGAAATGCTCTGGTTTCTCAAATCTACTTTCTGAAAATAGCGGCAGGGATTGTAACTGCAACCAAGGACAGCACACTGGATCCCAATAGGAAAAGTAGGCAGGAGACAGGTCCTAGGTTTCAAGTTCAGACTAAAATTATATGAGGACAGACTTGCCCTGTGTTTTAAGTTATCCTATCTAGTAGTTTTCAGAGAGGATAGGCTTAGGGCCATGGTTCCCAGTCTCGCTTCTACTTTTTGTTAGGAAAAGACAGGCCTTGTGCCTTGGGCACATGTCACCAATCCACATCCTCACAAGGATAGATGATGTTGTGCTTTTTATGAAGTGACAAGTACATATTGAGCCTGAGTGTGCTGTTAGGAAGCGAATGGATAGCAGTTGAAGCCATAGCTGTCATATTGCATTATTGTAGTAAAAATGCTAAGTGAGGATACTTCATTGCAAAAAGAATGACTGCTTAAGAATTTTCTATATCAAACAACAGACTAAAATCTGCAAGAGACTGGATTAACCTATATGGAAAAAATGCTGAGATACTGAAATTGAAGCAGTTTTATCAACCTGTTTTGAAAAGTCTTGTATTAGCCTAGCAGAAGTAATGAGATGGAAGTCATCTGGAAATCTCCTACCAAGAATTAGGAAATCTTGCAAAACTCATGAGACTTTGCCACGTGATTCATGTAATCCGAAAGACTGGTCTGGGGGCAACACACGAAAATCACTTGAAATTGTAGTGAGAGTATGGTGCTCACTTCTGTGTTAACCTTCTACATTCCTTGGTAAAATTCACATAAGCACTGAGAAAATAAGATTACCTGTGTAACATAGCCACCTAACAGCCCTTCAATCGAAGCTCATGTCTCCATGAAGACAGGCTTCAGATAGTGGCAAGGACTAAGACACGATTGTCATTAGGTAAGTGCCCTGAGGCTTCGTCTCTGGTCAGGTAATCTGCTTGTATACAATGGGAGCAGCGGTCACACATTAACCGCATTGAAATTTAGAGGCTGAGTCTGTGCAATTACTACGTATAGTAGCAGAAATGTTGAATCATTGTGAGAATAACCCATAATGGTTCTGATGGGAGATCCACGCTATTTTTGAAGGTGAACCTTAGGCTAGTACTGTCGAGAAGAAATTACTTAAAGGCCAATGACTCAATGCTGAAATATTGAAAATAAGAGTTTATGAGATGTGTTTCGAAAAAAACTTGTTTGATAGGAGAAGAGGAATAAAGTGGAAGTAATCTGAAAATCACCTAAAAATCACCAGGGAATGACATAGAGGTAAAGTGACTACTGCAGGAATTCACATGGGGATCAAGGAAGACCCTGCAGGAATCAGATGTCTACCAGCTGACTAATCTTGTTGCAATGGCTATAGATTTTCACCTACCTCTAAAAGGATTCAGGCTTCAGTTTGTGAAATGTTTTGCATTCAAGTGTACCCTGTAAATGAGACTGGTGTGGTGCTGTGTATTCAAACATTGACAAAACTTAGCCTAGATACTTCAGAGAAATGGGTCCTGGGCCATGGACTTACATCGACGTTATTTCCTACTAAGAATGTCTTGTGACTGTGTGCCACCTCCTCTATCTAGAAATCTGTTAAGAAAAGGTAGCATCAATTTTTTGTGCCAAAGTCTCCACAGTACTTCCTGGAAATAAAACAATGCTTGGCCAAGCTTCCAGGCTCTCCAATTGAGTAACTTACAAAACAATTCAGGCTTTTATCCAGGTTTCTTAGAGCACAAGCTATGTTCTATTACCCGGAGAAAGGCTTGGTGCTGTAAGGTATGGTCACCTTTTAATAATTGTATCAAAGGAAAATTGGTGACATGGAACCAGTTCGTGCTGATTGTACTGTTATGATGACACAGGTTGCTGCCTTCGGCCCAATTTCTATCGTAAATCCTTAATAGGAGGACAGTCTTGGAAACGTGCACTGAGTCCTCCATTCTTCGTCCTTCTAGAAGATAACAGATTGATTCCGTAGGCCAAGGCGTCTACAATAGTTTTAGGTAGCAGGGGCCAGGCTAGATGTTTGTGGGCATAGGTCTTCAGATTGGATATTGTTACCAATTGGATGATCTTAATGTTGTGGCCCTGAGTTTAACTGCTTCCTTTTAGGTGGTCCAGATTTGGTTCAGATTTCCACAGTCCCTGTTTTATTTTTTCTTCCACAAAGAAGGCTTTTTTTTAAGCTTGGGCTGCAGGCAATAATTGTTCACAGAAAACAGGCTTAGAATTTGAGCTTATGTCACCATTTTAGTCTACGTCGGAAAAAGTCGCAAGAAATGGTGTGGGCTAATTTCTCAGGTCTATTTTCTGGAAATAGTGTAGGGATTAGAACTGCAAATCCAAGGTCAGCATCCTGGTTTCTAATAGAAAATAGAAGCTGGAAACAAGGTCCTAGTTTTCTAGATAAGACTCAGATTACATGAGGACAGTCTTGCCCTTTGGATTAAGTTCTCCTATCTATTAATTTTCAGGAAGGATACGTTTATGCTTTGTGTCCCAATTTCCTTTCTACTTTTTGTTAGGAAAAGACAGGCTTTGTGCCTTGGGCCCATGTCACCAACCATATGCTCTCAAGGGAGGATGATGTAGTGCTCCCTTCATAGTGACAAGTGCATATCACTGAGAAAATTCACATCAACACTGAGAAGTCATTAGTCTATGTGGAGCAGAAGGTGGCCAGAACAGCCTCCTAACTGTCCTCCAATCAAATGTCGTGTCCACATTACATATCTAATTCAATCAATGGTATTTGAGGGCAGTCGATGATCTTTAATTCACCTTAGTTTTGTTTGTTTCTCAGGAAAACTGCCTTATGTTCATGGAGGCAACATTTGCACATTAGCTGCATTGATAATTGAGCCTGAGTGTGCTGTGAGGCACAACTGGATAGTTGTGGAAACAATACCCGTCATTTTTCTGTATTGTAGGAAAAATGCTGAGTCATTGATGGCGGAAAGAACGGCTGCCTCAGAATTTCTCTATACCAAACCTCAGACTACAAATTCGGAGATGGACTGGCTTGATCACCAAGGAAAGTAATCTGAGATATTGACATTAAGGCTGTTCCATCAACATGTACTAAAGTCACTTTTTTAGCCTAGCATAGGAAAGTGAGGTGAAAGTCACCTTGAAATCTCATACCAAGGATTAGGAAATCTCACAATATTCACTAGGCTTCCTTAAGGGATTCACGTTACCTTCAAGAGACAGGCCTGAGGGCATCACAGGGAGTCATGTGATGTTGGGATGACAGTGTGGCACTTACTTTTGAGTTGTCCTTCTCCATTCCTTGGTGAAATTTAGATAACCACTGAGAAAATGATAGTGTCTATGGAACACAGCCACCTAACGTCCCTTCAATCAAAAAGTCATGTCTGTAGGAGAAGGTTCGCTTAATGATGGCAACATAAGTTAACAGAAAATTGTTGTTAGATAATTGACCAGAGCTTTCAACTCTTGTCAAGCAACCTTCTTGATCACAATGGAAGCTGCGGTCATACATTATCTGTAAAGATCTTTGGAGGTTGAGTCTGCTTGACAAAGCTACTTTAGAGTGGTGTAAACAGTTAGCGCCAGTTTGCTGTATTATAGCAAAAATTCTGACTCATTGTGAGTATAACTCTGAACTGCTTCATGTGAGACTCCTGCACTATTCTAGTATGAGGGCCTTTGGGGACTACTTTTGACAGGGAATTGCTTAAACACCAATGACACAATGCTGAATACTAAAAATAAGGGTTTATGAGATGATTTTGAAAACAATTGTTCGAAAATAGGGGAAGAGGAATAAGATGAAAATCACCTGAAAATCACTTAGAAATTACTAGGGAATACAGCGGAGGTCAAGTAAACACCTGGTGGAATTCACATGAGTAAGAACGAATACCCCACACTAATCTGGTATCTACCAAGTGCCCAGTCTTGTTGCTGTGGCCATAGCTTTTCACTTTACTTCATTGAATAAACCAGTCTTGAGAGCATAAATTGTATTGCAAACGAGTTTACCTTATATATCAGATTGGCGTGGTGTTGTGTTTTCAATCATCCACTCAACTTACCCAAGTTCCAGTGAGGACTGCCTCCTAGGCCTTAAACTTCCAAAGACTTTTTTTTCTCAATCAAGAATGTCTTGTGACCATTTGCCAAGTCCTCTACCTAAAGATTCATTATGTAAAGTTAGGCTAGCTTCTGTGGGCCAAAATCACCACTCTACTTCCTAGAAATAGAAGCAGTACTTGCTTGTGATTCCAAGCTCCCCAATGAGTTTTTTAAAGAACAGTCCAGGCTTTGGCCAGGTTTCTTAGTGTCCACATTCCCTGCTCTTACAAGATGAAAGGCTTGGGGCTGCCAAGGTATGGTCACCTTTTAATAATTATCTAAAAGGAAAATTGTTGACATGGGACCAGGTATGCTGGATATACTGTTATGATGACACAGAATTGGTGCCATCGGCTCAATTTCTATTGTAAATACTTTAAATGGAGTACAGTCTAGGAAGCGTGCACCAAGTTCTCCATTCTTCCTCCTCCTAAGAAATGACAGCTTGGTTCTATAGGCCAAGGTGTCCACAAGAGTTTCAGGTAATAACACCATGCTAGATGTTGTTTGGCCTAGGTCTTGAGACTGGACATTGTTTCCAATTGGATGATTTTAACTTGTGGGCCTTTGCTTTAACTATATTTTTTTAGGAGGTCTTGGCTTGGTTCAGATTTCCAGTCTCTGATTTACTTTTTGTTTCTAAAGAAAGCTTTTTCTTTGAGACAAGGACTTCAGTTAACATTTGTTCACAGAGAACAGAGTTGGAACTGTGGGTTTACACCACCCTTTCAGTCTCTGTCGGAGAAAGTTGGAAGAAATACCTGGGCTAATTTTTCAAATCTACCTTTTTGAAATAGAGGTAAAGATTTTAACTGTAACCAAGGATAGCACACTGGATCCTAATAAGAAAGGCAGGCAGTAGACAAGTCTTTAAGTTTCAAGTTAAACTCAAATTACATGAGGACAGATGCCATGTGGTTTAAGTTATCTTATCGACTAGTGTTCAGAGAGGATAGGCTTAGTGCCTTGGTTTCCAGTCTCCCTTCTAATTTATGTTAGGAAAAGACAGGCCTTGTGCCTTGGGCTCGTGTCACCAATCCATATCTTCACAAGGGAGGATGATGTAGTGCTCCCTTTGTAGTGAAAAGTGCATATCACTGAGAAAATTCACAGCAACACTGAGAAGTCATTAGTCTACATGGAGCAGATGGTGCCCGAGACAGCCTCCTATCTCCCAATCATATGTCATGTCCACATTACAAATCTAATTTGAAGTCAATGGTATGTGCAGGAGTGTAGTCTAGGAGGCATGCACCGATTCTTCCATTCTTCATCGGAGTTGAAAGCTTTGTTCTATAAGCCAAGGTGTCCTCAAGAGATTTAGGTAACAAGGGCCATGCTGGATGTTTGTGAGCCTAGGTCTTGAGACTGGACATTGTTTCCAATTGACTGTTCTTGACATTGTGGGCCTGGGCTTTAACTATGTCCTCTTAGGAGGTTCAAACTTGGTTCGGATTTCCACAGTTTTCTTTTTCTTTTTTCTTCCCTAAGGAAGGTTTTTGCTTTGAGATAAGGACTTCAGGCAACATTTGTTCACAGAGAACAGGCTTGGAACTGTGGGCTTACACCACCCTTCCAGTCTATGTCAGAGAAAGTCGGAAAAAATGCTCTGGGCTAAGTTCTCAAATCTACTTTCTGGAAAAAGAGGTAGGGATTGTAACTGCATCCAAGGACAACACACTGGATCCCAATAGGAAATGCAGGCAAGAGACAATGTTCTAGGTCTCGAGATAAGAATCAAATTGCAGGAGGACAGACTTACCCTGTGGTTTAAGTTATCCTATCTACTACTTTTCAAAAGATAAGCTTAGTGCCTTGATTCTCAGTCTCCCTTCTACTTTTTGTTTGGAAAAGACAGGCCTTGTGCCTTGGTCCAATGGAACCAATCCACATCCTCACAAGTAAAGATGATGTAGTACCTTCTTTGAAGTGACAAGTGCATATCACTGAGAAATTTCACATCAACACTAAGAAATCACTGGAATGCATGGAACAGAAAGTGGGCAAGACAGACTTCTTACTGACCTCCAATTGAATGTCATGTCCACATTCTAAATCTTATGCGAGATCAATAGTGTATGCAGACAGTCAATGATGTTCAATTAGCCTCTTCTTTTTCTGTTAGTGAGGAAACATGCCTATGTCAGTGGAGGCAGAAGTCCCACATTGGCTGCATTCATAATTGAGCCTGCGTGTGCTGTGAGGAAGTGAATGTGTAGTGGTTGAAATCAAAACTGCCATATTGCTTTAGTGTAGGGAATGTGCTGAATCATTGTGAGGAAACCTCTTCATTGCAAAAAGAATGGCTGCTTAGGAATTTCTCTATATAAAACCACAGACTAAAAATCTACAAGATACTGGCTTAACCAAAATGGAAACAAAGTTGACATACTCACATTAAGGCAGTTTATTCAACGTGTTCTGAAAGGGCTTGTATTAGCCTAGCAGAGGTAATGAGTTGGAAGTCTCCTGGAAATCTCGTATGAAGAATTAGATAATAGAATATCTCACGATATTCACAAGGATTTCCTGTGGGATTCACATGACCAGGAAGAGACTGGCCTGAGGGCAACACACCAAAATCACGTGAAATTCGGATGATGGTGTGGCACTCACTTTTGTGTTACCCTTCTATATTCCTTGGTAAAATTTACATAAGCACTGAGAAAATAAAATTACCTGTGTAACGTAACCACCTAACAGCCCTTCAATCAAAAGGTCATGTCTGCATGAGAAGACTTGCTTGAGGACAGCAACATAGGCTAACACACAATTGTCGTGAGGTAACTGCCCTGAGATTTCATCTCTTTTCAGGCAACCTGCTTGTATACAATAGATGCAGTGGTCACACATTAACTGTGTTGAAATTTAGAGGCTGAGTCCGAATGACAAAGCTAGCTTAGAGCGGTGGAAACTCTAAGCGCCATTATGCTGTATTGTAGCAGAAATGCTGAGTCATTGTGAGCATAGCCCTTAATGGTTCTGGTGGGAGACTCAATTCTGAAATATTGAAATAAGACTTTATGAGACATGTTTTGAAAACACTTGTTTGAGGACAGAGGAAGAAGAATAAAGTAGAAGTTACCTGAAAATCACGTAGTAATCACCAGGGTATTACATGGAGGCCAAGTGAATACATGGAGGGATTCATGTGCAGATCGGGGAAGACCTTGCAGGAATCTGATGTCCACTAGGTGACTTGTCTTGTTGCTATGGCTATAGGTTTAACCTTACCTCTTACAATGAATCAGGCCTTAGTTTGTGAAATATTTTGCTCTCGAGTATACCCTGTAAATAAGACAGCCATGGTGTTGTGTATTCAAAGGTCCACGCAACTTACCCTAGTTCCAGCAGAGGACTTGGTCCTGGACTATGGACTTTCATTGACATTTTTTCCTACCACAAAGGTCTTAGGACCGTGTGCCACATCCTCTATTTAAAGATCCATTAAGTAAAGTTAGGCCAGATTCTGTGTGCCAAGGACTCCACTCTATTTTTGGAAATAAAAGGAATTCTTGGCCATGCTACCAGGCTCTCCAATAGAGTAACTTACAAAACAGTTCAGGCTTTGATCCAGGTTTTTTAGTTCCCAAACTATGTTGTATTACCAGAGGAAATTCTTGGTGCTATAAGGTAGGTCACCTTTCAATAACTGTATCCAAAAAATTGTTTGACGTGGTACAAGCTTGTGCTGAATGTACTGTTATGAACACAGGTTGGTGTTTTCAGCCCAATATTTATGGCAAATACCTTAAAGGCAAGAGAGTCTTGGAACCGTGCATGAGTCCTCCATACTTCCTCCTTCTAGGAGATGACAGCTTGATTCTGTAGGCCAAGGTGTCCACAATTGTATCAAGTAGCAGAGTCAGGCTGGATGTTTGTAGCCCTAGGTCTTTGGACTAGATATTGTTACTGATTAAATGATCTTGACATTGTGGCCTTGAGTTTAACTGCTTTCTTTTAGGTGGTCAAGGCTTGGTTCAGATTTCCAGTCTCCATTTTATATTTACTTCCATAAAGAAGTCTTTTGCTTTGAGCCAGGGCTCCAGGCAACATTTGTTCACAATAACAGGCTTGGAACTATGGGCTTACACCACTCTTTCAGTCTATGTTGGAGAAAGTCGGGAAAAATGCTGTGGGCTAATTTCACATCTACATTCAGGAAATAGGGGTAGTGACTGGAATTGCAAAACCAAGGTCAGCACCCTGGTTACTAATAAAAAATAGGGGCTGGAGACAAGGTACTAGGTTTCTAGATAAGACTCAGTTTACATAAGGACAGGCTTCCCTTTGGATTATGTTCTTCTTTCTACTCATTTTCAGAAAGGACAGAATTAGTGCTTTGGGTCCCAGTCTCCCTTCTACTTTTTGTTAGGAAAAGACAAGCCTTGTGCCTTGGGCCTGTGTCACCAATCCATATAATCAAAGGGGAGGATGATGTAGTACTTCCTTTGTAGTGACAAGTTCATATCACTGAGAATATTCGCAGCAACACTGAGAAGTTATTAGTCTACGTGGAGCTGATGGTGGCCAAGAGTCCCCTAACTATCCTCCAATCAAATTCCATGTCCACATTACAAATCTAATTTGAAGTCAACCATATATGTGAGCAGTTAATGATCTTTAATTCGCCTCTAATTTTGACTGTCAGGAAAATTGCCTTCTGTTCGTGGAGGCAAAAGTCGCACATTGGCAGCGTTGATAATTGTGTCTGAGTGTCCTATGAGGCTGCGACTACATAGTGGTGGAAACAATAGCCGCCATTTCTCTGTATTGTGGGAAAAATGCTGAGTCATTGTGAGGATACCACCTGATGGCGGAAAGAATGGCTGCCTCAGAATTTCTCTATACCAAACCTCAGACAACAAATTCTGTCAGGAACTGGCTTAACCACCAAGGAAAGAAATCCGAGATGTTGACATTGAGGTTGTTCCATTAAAGTATCTGAAGAGGCTTATTGTAGCCTAGCAGAAGAAAGTGAGGTGGAAGTTGCCTGGAAATCTCGTAACAAGTATTAGAGAATCTCGTGATACCCACGAGTTTTTCCTACAGGATTCAACTGATCAGAAAGAGACTGGCCTGAGGGCAACCCACATGAAATTGTGGTGATGCTGTGACACTAACTTTTTTGTTACCATTTTTTATTCCTTGGTAAATTTCACATAAGCACTGAGAAAATAAGATTACCTTTGTAACATAACCACCTAACAGCCCTTCAATTGAAAGGTGAAGTCTCCATGAGGAGACTTGCTTGAGGACGGTGGCATAGGCTAACACTCACTCCTCATTAGGTAACTGCCCTGAGGTTTCGTCTCTGGTCAGGCAATCTGTTTGTATACAATGAAAGCGGCGGTCACACCTTAACCACGTTGAAATTTAGAAGTCGTGTCTATAAAGACAAAGCTAGCTTAGAGAGGTAGAAACTCTAAGTGCTATTATGCTGTATTGTAGCAGAAATGCTGAGTCACCGCATAACCCTTAACATTTCTGCTGGGAGATCCACGCTATTCTTGTAGGTGAACTTTAGGCTAGTACTGTCGAGAAGAAATTGCTTAAAGGCCAATGACTCAATGCTGAAATACTGAAAAAAAGGGTTCATGTGACATGTTTTAAAAACACTTGTTTGAGGAGGAGGCTGTCTCTGCTACCTTCTGCTCCATGTAGATAATGACTTCTCAGTGCTGATGTGAATTAACTCAGTGCAATGTCCTTGTCACTACAAATGGAGCACGGCTTCATCCTCCCTTGTGAGGATATGAATTAGTGACATAGGCCGAAGGCACTATCATTTCCTAACAAAAACTAAAAGGGAGAATGAGACCCAAAGCACTAAGCACGTCCTGTCTGAAAACTAGTAGATAGAACTTAGTGCAAAGGGCAAGCCGATCTCATATAATTTGAGTCTTATCTAGAAAACTAGGACCTTGTCTCCTGCCTCTATTTCCTATTAGTAACCAAGGTGCTGACCTTGTTTTTCTCAACAGTAGTGGCCTAAGGTTTACCTTCAAGAATAGCGTGGATCTCCCACCAGAACCATTAAGGGTTATGCTCACAATGACTCAGCATTTCCGCTACAATACAGCCTAATGGCTCCTAGAGTTACCACACCTCTTAGGTAGCTTCGTCATTCAGACTCAGCCTCTGAATTTCAACACAGTTAATGTGTGACCGCTGCTTTCATTGTATACAAGCAAGGTGCCTAAACAGAGATGAAACCTCAGAGGAGCTACCTAATGAGAAATGTGTGTTAGCCCATTCTGCCGTCCTCAACCAAGTCTTCTTGTGCACACTTGATCTTTCGATTGAAGGGCTGTTAGGAGGTTATGATACACAGGTAATCTTATTTCCTTGTGCTTATGTGAATTTTTCCAAAGAATGCAGAAGGGTAACACAAAGTAAGCACCATATCATCATTCAAATTTCACATGATTTTCGTGTGTTGCCCTCAGGCCAGTGTCTTCCTAGTCACGTGAATTCCGCGGGAAAGCCTCGTGAGTGCCTCGTGAGTATCGCGAGTATCCCTATTTTTAGTATGAGATTTCCAGGTGAATTCCACCTCATTACCTCTGATAGGCTAATACAAGGCTTTTCAGAACAAGTTGAAGAAATTGCCTCAATGACAATATCTCACTTTTTTTTTCATATATCTTAAGCCAGTCTCTTGCAGATTTTTAGTCTTTGGGTTGATATAGAGAAATTCTTCAGCAGCCGTTCTTTTGCAAAGTAGCTATATCCTCACAATGACTCAGCATTTTTCCTACAATACAGAAAAATGGCGGCTATTGTTTTCACCACTATCCAGTCGCTGCCTCACAGCACACTCTGGCCCAATTATCAACCCAGCCAATGTGTGACTGTTGCCTCCACAAATATAAGACAGTTTTCTTTACAAACAGACAAAACTAGAGGCAGAGTAAAGATCATTGACTACCCACATATACCGTTGACTTCAAATTAGATTTGTAATGTGGACATGGCATTCAATTGGAGGACAGTTAGGAGGCTGTCTCGGCCACCTTTTGCTCCATATAGACTAATGACTTTCAGTGTTGATGTGAATTTTCTCAGTGATATGCACTTGTCACTATGAAGGGAGCACTACATCATCCTCCCTTTTACAATATGGATTGGTGACACAAGCCAAAGGAACAAGGCCTATAAATTCCTAACAAAATCAAAGGGAGACTGGGACCCAAAGCACTAAGCCTGTTCTCTCTGAAAACTTGTAGAAAGGAGAAGTTAATCCAAAGAGCAAGCATGTCCTCATGTAATTTGAATCTTATCTAGAAACCTAGGACCTTGACACTTGCCTCTATTTCTATTAGAAACTATGGTGCTGAAGTTGGTTTTGCAGTTCTCATCCCTACCCCTATTTCCAGGAAATAGATCTGAGAAATAATCCCACAGCATTTCTTCTGACTTTCTCTAACATAGACTGAAATGGTGGCATAAGCTCAAGTTCCAAACCTATTTTTTGTGACCAAATGTTGCCTGGAGCCTGGCTCAAAGCAAAAGCCTTCCTTATGGAAGCAAATATAAAACAGAGACTGGAAATCTGAACCAAGTGTTAACCACCTAAAAGGAAGCAGTTAAACTCAAGGCCACAACATCAAGATCATCCAATTGGTAATAATATCCAATCTGAAGACCTAGGTCCACAAATATCTAGCATGGCCCATGCTACCAGATACTATTGTGGACATCTTGACCTACAGAATCAAGTCATCTTCTAGAAGGAAGAGCATAACTCAGTGCATGGTTCCAAGACTGGCCACTCGTTAAAGTATTTACGATAGAAATTGGACCAGAGGCACCAACTTATGTCATCATAACAGTAAATTCAGCACAAACTGGTTCCACCTCACCAATTTTCCTTTTAGACAATTATTGAAAAGTGACCATATCTTACGGCACCAAGCCTTTTCCCTGGTAATAGAACAAAGTTTGGGCACAAAGAAATCTTAATCAAAGACAGCACTATTTTGAAATTAATCAATTGGAGAGCCTAGAAGCACGGTATATCATTGCTTTAATTTCCAAGAAAAAGTGAAGACCTTGGCACACAGAATCTAGCCTAACTTTACTTAATGGATCTTTAGATAGAGGATGTGGCACACAGTCCCAAGACCTTCTCGGTGGGAAAAAATGTTGATGGAAGTCCATGGCCCAGGACCCATTCCTCTGCCAGAACTATGGTAAGTTGTGTGGACATTTGAATTCAAAGTAAAACACTGGTCTCATGTACAGGGTACACTCGAGTGCAAAACATTTCATAAACTGATGCCTCATACATTTTAAGTGGTAAGGCGAAAACAGCAACAGCAACAAGACTCGTCACCCGGTAGACACCAGATCCCTCCAGGGTCTTCCTTGATCCCCAGGTCAAGGAAGGCTCAATTATGATCACAGACAATGTGTGACTTCTACCTCCACTGACATAGGCAGTTTTCCTGACAAAAAGACAAAAGGAGAGGTGAATTAAAGATCATTGAGTGCCCGCATATGCCGTTGACCTCACATAAGACTTGTAATGTGGACATGACATTCGATCGTTAGTCAGTACGAAGGCTGTCTCGACCACCACGCATACTAATGATTTCTCGGTGTTGATGTGAATTTTCTCAGTGATATGTGCTTGTCCCTTCAAAGAAAGCACTACTTCATCTTCTTTTGTGAGGATATGGATTGGCAAATGGGCCCAAGGCAAAGGCCTGTCTTTTCCTAACAAAAAGTAGAAGGGATACTGGGAACTAAGGCACTAAGCTTATCTGCTATTAACACTAGAGATGGATAACTTAAATCAGCGGGCAAGTCTGTCCTCATGTAATTTGAGTTTTTTTCTTGAAATCTAGGACTTTGTCTCCTGTCTGCATGTCCTATTGACATCCAGTGTGCAGTCCTTGGTTGTAGTTACAATCTCTACCTCTATTTTAAGAAAGTAGATTTGTGAAATTAGCCAAGAGCATTTCTTCAGACCTTCTCCGTCATATACTGAAAGGGTGGTGTAAATCCCCAGTTCCAAGCCTCTTCTTTGTGAACAAATGTTTCCTGAAGTTTTTGTCTCAAAACAAAAGCCTTCTTAAGGGAAAAAAAAATAAATCTGAGACTGTGGAAATCTTAAGCAAGCTTGGACCTCCTAAAATGACATAGTTAAAGCCCAGGACCACAACTTCAAGTCCATCCGATTGGTAACAATGCCCAGTCTCAAGACCTAGGCTCACAAACATCCAGCCTGGTCTTGTTACCTGAAAATTTTGTGGACACCATGGCCTATAGAACCAAGCTGTCATCTCCTAGAGGAGGAAGAATGGAGGAGTTGGTACATGCCTCCAAGACTGTACTCCCCTAAAAGCATTTATAATAGAAATTGGGCTGATGGCACCAACCCTGTGTCATACTAACGATACATTCAGAAAAATTTGATCCCACGTCACCATTTTTTTTTTTTTTACAGTTATTGAAAGGTGACCATAGCTTGAAGCACCAAGCCTTTTTTCTCGTAAGAGAAGGTAGTGTGGGCACTAAGAAACCAGGTCAAACCTGAATTGTTGTTTAAAAAGCTCTATTGGGCAGCTTGGAATCACAACCAAGTATTGCTCCTAATTCTAGGATTGGAGTGGACACCTTGGCCCACAGAATCTAGCCTAACTTTACATATCGAATCTTTCGGTAAAGGACTTAGCAAATAGTCACAAGATATTCTTGGTAGGAAAAGAAAATGCGTTGGAAGTCCACGGCCTAAAAGGCAGTCCGCTGCTGGAACTGTAGTAAGTTGGGTGGACATTTGAAAACACTACACACTCCAATGTCATATATAAGGTAAACTCATTTGCATTACATTCATGCTATGAAGCCTGGTTCATTCTCCGAAGTAAAGTGAAAAACTACGGCCATAGCAACAAGACTGGTCACTTGGTAGATATCCGATTAGTGCAGGGTAATCCTTGATCCCAATGTGAATTCCACCAGTTTTTTCCTTGATCTCCGATTGATGCCCTAGTGATTTCTAAGTGATTTTCAGGAGATTTCCACCTCATTCATCTTTTTCTATTTTCAAATAATTGTTTTAAAACTTATCTCATAAACTCTTATTTTCAATACTGTGCATTGAATCATTGCCTTTAAACAATTTCCTCTCAACAGTACTAGCCTAAGCTTCACCTTAAAGAATAGCACGGATCTCCCACAAGAACCATTAACAGTTATGCTCACAATGACTCAGCATTTCTGCTACAAGACAGCATAATGGTGCTTAGAGTTTCCACCGCTCTAAGGTAGCTTGGTCATTCAGACTCAGCCTCTAAATTTCAAAGTGGTTAATGTGTGACCACTACTCCCATTGTATACAAGCAGGTTGCCTGACCAGAGACAAAACCTAAAGGTGGTAACCTCATGACAAGTGTGCATTAGCCTATGCCACCGTCCTCAAGCAAGTTCTGATGCAGACATGACCTTTCGATTGAAAGACTTTAAGGTGGCTCTGTTACACAGGTAATTTTATTTTCTCAGTGCTTATGTGAATTTATCAAAGAATGCAGAAGGATAAGCCAAAGTGAGCACCACACCATCACCCCGATTTCACCCAATTTCAGGCCAGTCTCTTCCTGTTCATGAGTATACAGCGGGAGACCCTCACTAGTATCGCAAGATTTCCTAATACTTGGAACGAGATTTCTAGGCGACTTCCACCTCATTACCTCTGCTAGGCTAATACAAGCCTTTTCAAAACATGTTGAAGAAACTGCCTTAATATCAGTATCTCAGCTATTTTCTATACTGATTAAGCCAGTTTCTTCCAGATTTTTAGTCTGTGGTTTGATATAGACAAATTCTTAAGCAGCCATTCTTTTTGCAATGAAGAGGTATCCTCACAATGACTCAGCATTTTTCCTACAATAAAGCAATATTGCAGCTATGGTTTCAACCACTATCCATTTGCTGCCTCACGGCACACTCAGGCTCATTTATGAATGCAGCGAATGTGCACTTTCTGCCTCCACTGACATAGGCAGTTTTCCTGATAAACAGACAAAAGAAGATACGATTTAAACATCATTGACTGCCTGCATATACCATTTACCTCACATAAGATTTGTAATGTGGACATGACATTTTATTGGAGGTCTGCCTTGGCCACCTTGTGTTCCATGCATACTAATGATATCTTAGTGTTGATGTGGATTTTCTCAGTGATATGCACTTGTCACTTCAAGAAAAGCACTAAATCACCTTCCCTTGTGAGGACGTGGATTGGTGACATGGGCCCAAGGCCCAAGGCCTCTCTTTTCCACACAAAAGTAGAAGAGACTCTGGGAACCAAGGCACTAAGCCTATCCTCTCTGAAAACTAGAGAGAGGGTAACTTAACCCACAGGGCAAGTGTGTCCTCATGTAATTTGAATCTTATCTCGACACTTAAGATCTTGTCTCCTGCCTGCATTTCTTATTGGGATCCAGTTTGCTGTTTTAGTTTGCAGTAACAATCCCTACCTCTCTTTCCAGAAAGTAGATTTGAGAAATTAGCCCAGAGTTCCAAGCCTGTTCTCTATGAACAAATGTTGCCTGACGTTATTGTCGCAAAGCAAAAGTCTTCTTTAGAAAAGAACAAAATAAAATGGAGACTGTGGAAATCAGAACCATGCCTGGACCTCCTAAAAGGACATAGTTAAGCCCAGGCCCACAACGTAAAGACCATCCAATTGGTAACAGTGTTCAGTTTTAAGATCTAAGCCCAGAAATATCCAGCCTTGCTCTTGTTACCTGACACTCTTGTGGACATCTTGGCCTATAGAACCAAGCTGTCATCTCTTTGAAGGAGGAAGAATGGAGGACTCCATGCATGCCTCCAAGACTGTACTCCCATGAAAGCATTTACGAAAGGAATTGGGCCGATAGCACCAACCCCTTGTCATCATAACAGTACATTCAGTACAACCTGGTCTCACATCACCAATTTTTCTTTTACACAATTATTAAAAGGTGACCATATATTGTAGCAGCAAGTCTTTCTTCTGGTAAGAGAAGGTACTGTGGGTACTAAAAAACCTGGCCAAAGCATGGACTGTTCTTTAAAAAACTCAACTGGAGAGCTTGGAATTACAACCCAGTATTGTTGTTCAGAGTTATGTTCCTATTTCTAGGAAGTAGAGTGGAGGCCTTGGCCCACAGAATCTAGCCTAACTTTACATATCGAATCTTAGGTAGACGACTTGGGAAACGGTCAAAAAACATTCTTGGTAGGAAAAGAAAAGTCATTGGAAATCCATGGCCTAGGAGGCAGTCCTCTGCTGAGACTGGAGTAAGTTAGGTGAACGTTTGAAAACACAACACCACGCCAATCTCATATGTAAGGTAAACTCGATTGCAATAGGATTCATGCTCTGAAGCCTGGTTCATTCTATGAAGAAAAGTGAAAATCTACAGCCACAGCAACAAGACTGGTCACGTGGTAGATAACAGATTAGTGTGGGGTATTCCTTGATCTACATGTGAAATCCACCAGATTTTTACTTGATCTCCACGTGATTCCCTGGTGATTTCTAATTGATTTTCAGGTCATTTCCACCTTATTCCTTTCCCCCTATTTCCAAACAAGGGTTTTCAAACCTCATCTCATAAACTCTTATTATCAATATTCAGCATTGAGTCAGTGGCATTTAAACAATTCTCTGTCGACGGTAGTGGCCAAAGATCCACATAAAAGAATAGTGAGGGAGTCTCACAGTAAGCTGTTCAGAGTTATGTTCACAATGACTCAGCATTTTTGCTATAATACTGCAAAATGGCGCTTATACTTTACACCACTCTAAAGCATCTTCGTCGACCAGACTCAGCCTCCAAATATCAACGGAGGTAGTTTTCAACAGCAGCTTCCATTGTGTTCCAGCAGATTGTCTGACCACAGATGAAACCTAAGGCCAGTAATCTAACAATAATTGTCTGTTATCCTATACTGCCATCCTCAGGTGAACCTTCTCCGGCAGACATGACCTTTCGATTGAAGGTCCGTGAGGTGGCTGTGTTCCATAGATACTATCATTTTCTCACTGGTTATTTAGATATTACCAAGAAATATAGAAGGGTAACTCCAAAGTGAGAGCCACGCCATCAACCCAATATCACATGATTCCCTGTGATGCCCTCAGGCCCATGCTATTCTTGAAGGTGAATCTTAGGCTACTATTGTCGAGAAAAATTTGCTTAAAGGCCAATGACTCAATGCTGAAATATTGAAAATAACAATTTATGAGTCATGTTTTGAAAATAATTGTTTGAAGATAGAGGAAGAGGAATAAGTTGGAAGTCACCTGAAAATGACGTAGTAATCATCAGTGAATGACACGGAGGTCAAGTGAATACCTGGAGGGATTCACGTGGCAATCAAGGAAGACTCTAAGGAGTCTGGTGTCTATCAGGTGACTAGCCTTGTTGCTGTGCTTAGGTTTTTACCTAACCACAATAAATCAAGCTTCAGTTTGTGAATTATTTTGCACTGGAGTATACTCTGTAAATGAGACTGGCGTGGTGTTGTGTATTCAAACATCCACACAACTTACCCTAGTTCAGGTAGAGATTGGGTCCTGGGCCATGCCATGTCTTTCCAGGGGCATCCAGGAGCGTCCCTGCCTGGTCCTCCAACCGCGACCTCCAACCACCCACAGAGAGGTGGGAGCGCTGGGCGTCAAGTCGGTTGCTGGGGTGGTCAAGTTTGGGAAGCCAAAGATGCAAGTCCAAGCTCACAAACTTTGTTGGGGGTCTACTGACGGAGCCTGTGGCCTGTTGTTTCCTCCGAGTTCCCTCCGCCATCATCACGCCCACTCCCCGGGCTCCAGGAGCGGGCACAAGGTTGGAGGCGGGAGTCTTGTCAAGCGGGAAGAAAATGCTCACTTTCGAAAGGTGTTCTGTCTGGCAGACACACGTGCACACTGGTACCCAGGAAGTGTGGTTTTGGGTGTCAACTTACATTGCTTGGGAGCGGGTGGGCGGGGCTGGCAAGGGGGGAGCTGCCTTAGCAACCGCCGGGCCCAGACGGCGATAGGGGTACTGATGGGGCGAGGGGGTGCTGCTGCGGTGGGGGCTACTGGTGGGAAGCATAGGGTCCCTAAGGGCTGGGGACTTCAGAAGGCTGCCAACAGCACTGGAGCTGCAGCACTGCGAGGCCGTGGACAGAGGCAGCAACCAGCAGCACAGTCAGGTGACGGTTTGGCTGAGGAAGGAAAGGGCTGAAGAAGGGCGGTGGGCGCCTGCTTGGGCCAGGGGCTGTAAGTGTGCTTCTCCCTTGCAGCCAGCAGAGGTCGAGAAGGAACCCAAGGGAAATAAGTGGGCATGGCCAGGAATAACAGCGGCTCCAGGTAGGACAGCGACCTCTGGGAGGTAGAAGGAGAACTGACCAGGTTTACGTCACCAGAAATTGCATCAGAAAGGATCATTTGTATTCTTAAGAGAAACACAAAAAAGCTGAGAATGGGTCTTTGCAGCTAATGCTTTAACTAGAGGAAATCTGACCATCCAATTTGACCCAAGATTTGGGGGACTTTTTCCCGGCAGTCTGTTCTGTGCACAGCTTGTCCCAGCCAAAAAGGAATCTGGGAGACATAACAAAAAACACCTTCTACTGTGCAGCATAATAAAATTCACAAAATCTTTCTACACATGGTATCTCATTAAAGTCTCATGACATCCTGTTTTGTCTTCGTTTCACAGGTGGAGAAAACGATGGTCATAAAACTTTCCAGCAAAGCACTCCAGCGGCCAACTTCACACCTGAGCATCCGGACTCTCAGCTCATTCATGTCCCACTACGCTCCACTGGCTTTCCATAATGAAATTCACTTCTACTTTTAACAATTTTATAGCCCACAGATTGAGATGGCTTGTGGAAAAGAAACAATTAGAAGACAGTGCAAAAGGCCATCATATAGAAATTATATGGTGTTGTGTGCCAATATAAAGTAACAAAACGTGATGGAGAACTCTTGTCAATAAGTCAAGAATCTAGCAGAGTGTGTACATTGTATCTACCAAAGTAGAAATTGGAAAAGGAAGAGGTACAGAAAAGAAATTTTATACATTGTTTCTAGCAAAAGACAAAATCAGAAAGGGGAGAGATACAGGAAAAAAGTTTATACTCTTTTCCTAACCCTTGAGATAGCACTGAAGAGAAGGAAGTAGAACAAATTTACCCAATGGTATATGAGGAAACATCTAAATTTTGAAGTCCTTGTTAAGGGACCCAGAATATCAGGAAGTGGAATGTGAGTGCTGCTGGGCTATCAGCAAGGAGGGATTGCTCAAAGGAAACACCTCCCACCTGAGCTAGGAACAGAGCGCTCCATTAATAGTGCGGTCTGTGGAGGACACCATATAGGGAGGGGCTTGCAATGAAATACTGAGTTAACATTTGCTGAAACTGGCAAGCAGAGATGACCAAACCATTTTAGACAAGAATAAGTATCTGAGAAGACCATCTTCAAAACTATTCACAGGATTGGCCATGGGAGAGACTGAGCACAGAGAAGGCAGTTAAGACAAGTGCCTGCACTTGGAGAGCTGTGCTTTCAAGGGGCCACTCTAAGGGAAATGAAAGGGAGGAGCCCTAACGTGGAAAGATAGTCTCAAACTAGTGATTGATAATGCTGATGATTTTTACACACATTTACTAAATTTATTAGTGAATATTCATTGAGCAATGGGTGCATGAATGAGTGATCAAAGTTCTAGAAACACTAACAGAAATAAAATACTGGAACAGATACCTACTAACTATAGCAATTTTGTAAGGACTCAGGTAATTACATCTGCAAGATGCTATAGAGAAGGATAGAAGAAGTAGTTGATTTTCCCTGAGGTTTTTGGAGAAAGCATCACAAAAGTGATGGTTCTCAGTGGGTATCTTGACAAAAGCATAGAAATCTACTAGTTGGATTGGAAAAGGCGATTTCAGACCTGTATTCAATGGAAGAATAAATATACAAAGTGCATGTGGCCTACCACAGATGGTTTGTCAGGGCTGGAGGCCAAGGTGTGTGTGAAGCCAGGTCAAGGTCAGAGGTTGCGTGCAGACATCAGATCAGAGTCTTGTGTGCCACCTCAAGCTTTAGATTTGACCCAAAGGAATTCTTTGGAGGAGATGACTGAATCTTCATTACCTTTATTATATGTTTGCCAAGTCTGGACATAGTCACCTTCTAGAAGTTATCACAGGTTTCACTTCACATGTTCCATTAGGCATTTAATACCTCCTGTCTTTGTAGACTCGATATCAGTGTTAGTCCCATAAGCCCATAGGGACTTAGCGGGGCACCTGTGGAAAGGCAATCGCTTCTTATCAGGTGAGTGTGTTATTCCACCTCTCCTCTGATACACAGGCTTATCTTTTAAGGGGCAGAATTATGAAAAAGTCTTTGTCCTCATATCTCCACAGTGTTAGCTTCTTCGTGAGCAGTCTTAGACTAAGACTTGTTTTCCCCTGTACAGTAAGACAACATATGGAATGCCACCTTTCCCTTTAGAGGATTAAGGGAATCTGTCCTCACAACTCTTGGCTCTGCTGCATGTGCTTTCTGTCACTTTCTTTCTTCTCATAATTTCACAAAAATAATGAACAATTTCAGAATTACATGTGAATAAAGAACTGAGAATCAAAAGAGGTAAATGGAAAAATGAATAAGAAAGTCAAAGAAAAGGAATAATTGCTGCTAGTGAATTTTAATAGCAATTCAACAAAATATGACATGGGAGAGAAAGGATCTGAGGAAGTGAATGATATATGCAACTCTCAAGAGGCAAATGACAGATACTTAAAGGTGAGCAGTTGAGTAACATGTGGGATGTGGGAAGGGTTACAATTACCTAAAAACATCAGAGGTCAACGGTATGTCACAACTACCACTGAACCAAATTTCTTAATAAACTAGAGCCTCAGAAATGAGTTCCAGAGCTTGGAAAGATACATAAATTGTCCATTCCTCCATAACATTAAGTTATGTGCTTCTCTGCTCATATCAGTTGAATCTGCCATGTTTTTGTTTTTAATTCAGAGAGTTTGGATTAGTGCTGGGCTCCTGGCCTTCTCATGCATCAGTTACTAGAAGGGGAATATGCGAAGAACAGTAATCCAGAGCCTTATCATCCAGGATGTGCTTCCTGGTGGGACCTTACGGTCCAGAGCTCACTGGAAAAGCCAACTCTCTGTCTACATCAGGACTCCTGACTCATGTGGGGTGAGACTGAGAAGGTACCAGCTCTCACTGCTGCCCATGAGAATGGTACCACTTTATTCCATTTCCTGCATTGACCTATGCTCTCTTTTCAACTCTGTAACTGTTTCTCGAATATGTGATTTTCTGCTCATTTATTTGTTCATTCATTCCTCCACTCAACATTCATTAACGACTGTAAAACGTCAAGCAACTGAAGGTGTAAACAGATGAACGTGAAGTGACGGTGGTAGACCATGTCAGTTTGGTTGGGATCCAAGACAGATGAGAATAATGTCTTGGCCTTTAAAGTTGTTTTCACATGGATTCACTGTCAACATAAAGAGCTAGCGAACAAAATCTAGAGACAAGATTTCAGTATCAGTGAGAAGAAATGGCCCGGTGCCTCCTAGTTCTGCGTGGTGGAGCATCAGAGGTTTGGGGGGCCAAGCAGCCAGGAGGTACAAGAAACCAGCAGAGGAAAGGCTGTGGATGGACAGCTCTTCACACCATCAAGTAGGCCCCGAGTTGTGTCCATCACCCTGTAAGGCCATCCCTCCAGCACTACAGTCACCTTCTTCCCAGGAACCTTGGTTCCCAGGCACACATACCAGAAGTCTAGCTTTGCTCCCTCTCGCCAGAACACTGCAGGGAGATTCTTCTCTGTCAAATGTTACCTGTAACTGCTGATTTCTGATCTCCAGCCTTAAGTGCAAGCCCACGGCCGAGAATCCATGCCATCGCTTTCACTGAAAACTCAACATGTCCCCATCCAAGTTCATTCCCTGTCTTCAGATGTCATATCCCTTAGTTCCCTCATTTCAACCTGGACCCACTTTTCCTAATTTATGCTTGGTGCTGAGTCAATCACCAGCAGCTGTCATGTCTTCCTGTCCAACACCCCTTTGATTCATTTCCTCATCTGCATTTGTAGTTTAGTTCATCACTGTTCCTTACAAGTTCCTATCCTTGTCATTTCATGACTCACAACTGCAGCAGCCTTCAATATGTTGTCCATGCATATGTTCTTTTTTAGTCTCCAGCTAGGCTCCATGCCACATTGAGACCTTCCCTTTTACTTTCTTATTTATCAGTTTCAACACAGACATGGCATTAAGTTGGAAGAAAAAATTTTAAGTTCTCCTTTTCAAATTCCTCTTTATTCAGAAGAGAAGATTGAAGCTCAGCGAGGTTAAATAAATCATGTATTTGGTTGAAAAAATCTACTTTGATTTACAGTTGATTGTTTTTTTAATAGGAAAGATACATTATAAACTATTTTAGACATGCAAGAAAACACCACGAACAAACAACCAAGTTTAAGGTCATTGCTGTTGCACCCATGTCATATAAATAATTATGGTAGACTAAAAGTGGAGAATACTCTGGATTATCAGACTTTCCTGATTTAGAGTGTGGGGACAGATATGATGAGAAAGGACATAGGTGGATGATAAAATGAAGAGGAAATGAGAATTCCTTTAGACACTACATAGCTTTGGGAAGGTCATTGTATCTCTAAATTTCATTTTTCTCATCTACAAAACAGTATTTCATACACTCTGGGTAGCTGTGAAAATTGAATGAGATATTATGTTGGAAGCATTCTTTAAATTTTTAAATACTAAAGAACATAAGGGATTATAATAGCTGTAACTACTGTATACTGTCCATGCAGAAAGCAGGCTGTAAAGACTCATCGGCACTCTGATTAATAAAGGAAGTTAAACACGAAGAAAGAGAAAGAAAAAGAAAGAAAGAAAGAAAGAAAGAAAGAAAGAAAGAAAGAAAGAAAGAAAGAAAGAAAGAGGAAGAAAAGAAACAGTTAAAAATGTTCAAAGTGAAGACATGTAAGAACATTCCTAATTGATTACATTGGAGAGTAACAAATGCCATGTGTTTAACTGGTATTAATAGAAATTATAAAGGTTTTCATTTCTTAGCAAAAGAAAAGGGACTATAGAATTGCAGTCTTTAACATAGTTATCAAAATATAATTAGTCCCTTTTGAACTATTACTTAGTATATTAAATGTACTTTTCATTAGTTCACCAGCAAAGAAAAGGAAATAGAAGACAATGGAAATTAGATTGGCATCCATAAGAACCATAGATCATGATAAAAATATATGATATAGAAATGAATATTTTATATTAAATTAGAATTGAGTTAGAATTTAAATTTAGTGAGTTTGGAGAATTTTTTAAGAGCTAATTTCCAACACTAATGAGAAACTAAACATCTAAGTTGAAAATCCCTTTCCTTCATATAAAAATGAATTAACCCATGTCATTGTGGTTGTAATCAGAGGAAAGACAGTAACAGAAAGTTGAGAAAAGACACGAGATAACCTCCATTCCAGTGTACTTAGTGCTCCCACCATTTCCTCATTTTTAAATGATTTAACCTCACTGAGCTTTGATTTCCTTAATGCTGGAAAAGGCAGAATCATTCACATGTTGCTTTTTATTATAAAACAACATAATGTGACAATGAGTTTCTATTGCACCTGTCATGATCTGTCTTGCTGCGCCCCCCTCTGCTGAAGGCAGGGCATTCGAATTGTCTGATAGTGGGGAGTTACTATTCACCCACATTTATACACCCCCTGAGAAACTCACTTTCCTGTCATATATGTTAGATGCTCTCATTATTTTACTAATATTATTAAGATATCTGATTCTGTTTACATTAGAATAGTTGTGTTTTTATGTCATTCACAAGGCCAAAAGCGAATGACTCATTCATTGTAAATTATAAGCAATCAATGTCTGGAAATCTGGAGACGTAAAAGAATTTATTTCTTTGAAAAAATCGCTGTGGCCATTTCAAAGGAGCTAAGATTTATGGAATTTTTATTTATATAATCAGAATGGAAGCAGTGTGATTTTAATATAAGAGCATAAGTCAATGTCAGTAAATAATAATTGACACTACAGTTAGTAGGTATTTAATTTTTTTTTGGTAAAATATGTGATTATTGTCTATAAGATTAACACTTATCCAAATAAAAGTCCTAAAAATTAATTTTAAAAAAGTTATCTAAATTATTTGCACCCAAGATTTTCTTCAACATCAGATATCCTCATCTTTCTAAATAAGACCATCATCATATTAACCCAAGGAATCAGGAAAATATTTTATGCCTTAGCTTAGACTCTTACAGTTTCCATAGGATAACCAAATGTACTACCTGGAGGTGCAATTTAAGTGTTACTATAAAAAGATCTGGAACAGGAATATACACACATTAAAATGTCTTTGGAATTTTAATTTATCCACATCAAAGATTCATCTGCATTTACCCATTTTTAATTACTTTCACTTTTAAAAAATTCTTAGTACTGTTATTTTAAAGATAACTTTTATTTTCTACCTTTAAAGAATCTTTACTCAGATATTTGTTTTACCTTGGAAAATAAGATAATGAAGTTAGTTGATATTGTTTACATGAAATTTTGTTTAATTTTTAATTTTCATTTAAATTGGATTGAGATCAAACGTCATAGGACTGTGAAGACTCAAATGTAAATTCAAAAATTACAGAAACACTTCGTTGAGGAGGAAATGAGTGGATGCCTCATTCTGTGCTCTCATCCAATGAAAAAGTTCATTCTAAATATTCCTAATAAGAAGGCAGTCAGGGATGGGAGTCTAACTACTTTACAAAGAAAATATTCAGTGGCTTGTCCAACGGCATATGACCTTTGAGGTTTTGATTAATTTGTCTATAATTTGTCCATACTGAAATGGTAGTTTTTCATTCTAAAATATTTTTTAAATATATAATACCCTATCAGCAGAGTCACCCAAGTATTTCCATTTAAAAATGAAATTAAAAACATGAAAATTCATGATTTGGGATACTGACCAGGAACAGAAAAACTTATGTGAAATCTGCTTATAAACCTACAGTTGGTTTAAATGAAATAATCCATAAATTGTTATAAATCTCATTAAATGTTAAATCTCAAAATTTCTTAAGACTTTGTAGATACTAGTAAGTTCAGTTTCCTATCCAAGATTTGAATCCTCTCTACAGTGTCAGGTTCTTTAATTAAAAAAAACTCTATTACAAAATTATTTAAATATATATGAGCTCTTACTAAAATTCCATACTAAAATTGAATGTAAAATGTTGTCTATACAAATGAAATCAATATTTTCTGAGTATAGTATAGTCATATTTCTTGATCCTCTGTTATTATAATATAATGGCTTAGGGTTATCAAATTTAATTTTTAAAAATTATCCAAGTTTTGTCATTGATACGCATACTTAGCAGTACCTTAACATTAATAAGAACGTGAGACCTTATTTCTTGCTTGTTAGGATATGACTATATTCTGCAGACAACAAGATTAATACTATCTTCAATGAAGATATTATAGATTTCCTTAATGAGGTCCCTCTACAGAGTCACACTTTTCTGCCCTTTTTCCTCTTCTAGTAAATACTGTGATCTTTTAGAAGAGATGCACAAATGGATATTGGAAATCGCACTCAGATGACCATCTGGAAACTATTCTTAGTTCTGGCTCTGTTGGTACCTAGCTGATTGAATTTATGCAAGGCTATCAACCCTTCTTTGCTCTACATGTTCTGTTTGTGAAATGAAGAATTTGAATCAGATAATTTCCAAAGTGCCCAAAGTTTCTTAATCCTGTGAATGCATAAGTTGTTGTTAACTCAAAAGTCATAATCAGTGCCCTTCTGGCTAAGAAGTCAGAATTTAAAACATTGGACTAGATAAAAATATAATTTTCGTGAGTTTAGTAAGATTCATATCCTGACAGTAGTAAGAAAATGAAAGTATTTGTAGATTATCCTGAATTAAATTCAGAGCAACACACGGACCGATGTAGCAACTAAGTGAATTTTTATACACACACGAGGCTTCGTGATTAAAAGCTGCTCTGTGTGTGTCCGAGTGTGTCTGTGTGCGTGTGGCACGTTTGTCGGCTTTGCCACTAGAGGTCATCATAACGCGATGTCTTAAGGAGAAAGCTTTAGGCGGGTCCATGCTTTTTGTTTTTTTGTTTGTGTGTAGGTACAGCAACACATGATACCCACCTTTTAAATGAATTATACAACTTAAGAGAGAACCTTGATGTAAAAATAGCTTTCATGTTGACATGTATGTGAAATCGTTCTACCATAAGAACTACTGCCATGGAAAAAGGGGAAAAAAATCACATTTTGTTTCTCATCCCCCATTCAATTGCTTCAGATTCAGATTGCATCTGCTTCTCATTGCAAACTTTCTGTATTTTGTTTTTCTTCTGTATTATCAGTTTTTTGAGGAAATCAATAAAATTTGCAAGCTTCTTATAATAACTTAGTATACTAGTTTACTCTAAGGTAGTTATTTACCTATTTGTAAATAAATATCTGTGATTTTAATTCCAAGAAAATGAATTAGAGTTTAGTGATAATAAATAATACTATAATACTCAATTACTATAAAAGTGAAAATGTGTGATAAGTATAATATACGCCAATAAGAATTTTGTCATTAAATTTGGCAATTTCTAGTTTTCTTGATGTAACATTATTCATAGTTCCTGGTGGATAACCGAAAGTTTTAACTTTCAAAATTATAAAATGATTTTTAACACTGCTTGATTGAGAAATCTGTTTATCATGCCTGTAAAAAATACTTAAGATTGCCAAATTTGATAAATAAAAATACAAGACTCATGGTTCAATTTGATGTTCAGATAAACAACAAATCATTTTTAGTATAACTATAGCCCATGCAATATTTGGGACATACACTGAAGAATTACCTGTTGTTTATCTGAAATTTCAATTTGACTGGATATATTATATTTATTTATTATTTATTTTTTTAGACTAGGCAACCCTTGGTTGACCTCACGGATTGCAAGGACCTTGTCAGCTTACAATCCCTTATTTTTTTATTTTTTATGCCTATAGCACCTGGTCTTCCTAGGTGGTCTCCCATCCAAATACTAACCAGACCCCACCCTGCTTAGCTTCTGAGATCAGACCAGATCATGCTTGTTCAGGGTAGCGTGGTTGTCGATGGGTATCTTGTATTTTATATGGCAACTCTTCTTAGGATATAAATATATACGATCAGTTAAAGCTATCTGAACTATACACACATATAACTTATATGTGTGTATATGTGATATATGTGAGCTAAAGTTTCATCTCAGTTTCTGGAAGTCAAACTTTCAATTCCCTTAAGGCTAAAGGAAGAAGTACAATCAGAATTACAGGCAAATTGGCAGGAGAGGAAGGGAGATTGGGAGAGAGGGAGGGGAGGAAAGAGGATAGGAAGGATGGAGGGAAAGTGGAAGGGAAGGAAGAAAAAAGTAACAAACATCTCTGGCTCTGCAAAAGTGACCTGTGACCATCTGGCAGTGAAAGTGACCAAGCACAACATAAGGAAAGGGTTATGCTTAATGCTCTGAAATTGGTATACTTCCAATCAGGTGAAAAGCAACTCTCATATTGGCGAGTAATTGCATGAAAACTGAGAATTATACAGGAGAGGAGCTGGAAAAGCAAAAAGGACAAAAGAAAAATGATGGAGACGAGATACAGGGGAATTAACTGAGAGTCTAGGCAATGACAACAGGAGCAGAAGTCTGACCAGGAATGGAGATTCGGTGACTTAAGTCTGCTCGGGGCTCTGTGAAGATGTGAGGGGTGGGTCGGCCTTTCCCTCCCAGAAACTACCCTAAGCACAGTGGTAAAGCCATGTTGTCACTGGTCAACTCTATACCATGGTAAGAGTAGAAATTAGGAGGGCGACAGCAAAAACATTTTTAGTCCAAGTTATCACCAAAAATACAAATCTGTCTTGCCACAAATCTACAAATTTCAAAGGTATGAGAGAGGGTGTGTAATTTGTTGAAAGTCACACAGCAAGTAAAGGAGTAGAGTCAGGAAGCGACTCCATGTTTTACAACAAAAAAAGCCCATAATTATTTCACTTGGCACAATTATCATACCAAACAAGGGATTTAATTGTGCAGCAAGGACAGTCACTAGGGTAGAGAAAAGTTAAAACAATGCAGTGTATGACTTGCGTGGCACTTTATTAGTGGAGAGCAAACTCAAGTTAACCATATTTTAGAACTCAACTAGTGGAAAGATTAGAGAATATTGTTATTGTGATCTCATTCTAATGGAAAAGACAAAAGTGTTTTGTATGGAAATTCCAAAAGAGTGAGTAATGCACAAAGAGATTCAAGGACACTCTGGGAGGTGTTGGATATAAGTACTTTGTGGTAATGGTATCACAGTGTGTGCACACGTCCAAACCCATCTACCTGTAACATTAAATATGTGCAGTTCATTGTAACTGATTACACACCAATAAAGCTGTTAAAAAATAAATGCACAATTGAAGCACTTCCATTTAAAAATATAACAAAATGTCACGAATTTTTAAGGAAAAAAAGGAAAGTTCATTTTAAGTGTTGAGAAACAACTATCAATTCATGAAATTGTAGAATTATGGGCAGTTTGGGAGGAATTGAATGTAGAATGCACAAAATATTCATGAATTATTAAACATTTGCACATGAACTAATGCTGCAATTAGTAGGCATCCTCAGCATATTTTCTACCAAGACCACAAAGCCATTATCTACATATAACATGCTATAGTTTGGGTTATTCTTATACCAGCACTTAACATTTAATAAAATATACAAGGTTTTTCAAATAATATGAATTCATACACATTGACTAATATTCAAATATACTGCAATGTTGAAAGAATACTTTAAATATTAGTTAATGACACCACCTGAATTTTTTTTAATTTAATGGAAGTTACTGATCATTATCCCAATTTCTACTCTTGGAAGAGAATGTCTGCATTATTATATTGCAATTTACCTAAGCAGATATCTGTCTTTTAAAACTGCAGCAATGATATATTTAACTTGTTATCCACGGTGCCTTCAACTTTTTCTTAGGTCTCAGCACAAAGCTAAGCATGGCTTACTTGTATTTATGCAAAATGTTCTTCTATCTTCTTAACCTAGTTGCTTTCTATTTATCTTTATAGACTTTATCTTGATTTTATATACTTTATGTCAGCTTATGTTTCAGAAATCACATTTATTTGACTTTCTATTGTTAACGTCTGCAACTTTAATGAATGAAGTTAAAAAATATTAACTCTGGACTTTGATTTAAAACATCTAACCTTTAAAATTCCAATGTATCCTAAAAATCCATAAATTAAAATGCCACCCATTTTGCAGTAGACACAATACAAATCTATTCAATAAATGAAGCTGAGTTGCAAGATACACAGCAAAGGACTCCTTTATAAGGAATCACAAGTTAATATAAAACATGTAAAATATAATTTCAAGAAATGTACAAAAGTATAACAAAAGAGAACATAAGATATCACAGAAATAGCACAATAGAATATATAGATTTAGGTAGAGAACATAAAAGAAATAAAAGAGTTATCCAATTTAACATGAAGATATAATAATAAATAAAAAAAGAATAAGTATAATAGAATACAAAAGGAAAGGAAGAAGGGGAAGAGGGGCAGCAAAATTAATATTTATAGAATGTTTACTGTAAGTTGAGTGGTGGTCACCACATTCAATCCTTATAAGATTCTGTGAGATGAGTACTGAATTTTACAAATGAGAAAAAGGAATTTTATTAAGGAGAAATGGGAAAGGATGGCTTAGAAAATGCATGTTGAGATCCATACATCTGGGCCTTTGAAATAGGCAAAAAATCAGCATCTTCTCGAAAAGTCAGTGGGTATTATGATTATAAAGACCAAAGACAGGTTGCCCAAATTTCAGTTTCAGCATCCCTATTTTCTGAGACATTGATCAAGCTACCTAATCTCTTGGTGCGTCCTCAGTTTCCTGACCCATAAGGAAATGATGACAGTGCCTGACTCATAATGTAGTGAGGACTAACCAAGAGAACATGGGTGTGCTCAAAACAAACACAGCTTCCTGTGATGCAGTCAACTGCTCTATAATTTCACAACTACAATATCATTTTTAAAATGATGCTATTTTTGATCAAAAGAATGACACTATGAGAACTGCCTTTTACAAAAAGTAATCTAACAATATGGAATATAAATAAAAAAGGAAACATTAAAAGTACAGATGTTAGGAACATAGAAATAATTCAGGTGTTACCTGCCACTCAATGTCTGAAAGTCGTTTTTTCCCATATTTTGCTCAGGGTGTTGGTGAAGCAGTGCAGTGCCTGCAGCTGTTCAGTCACCAAAGGGCAGACAACGCCAACATATCAAAGCTCCATCCCACAAAGCTCCGTCCTCCCACAAAGCTCAGTCCTCCTCCTGCCCCCTTCTGTCACTGTCCTAATTTAGTCTCCAGCACTAGTCGCCTAATCCCACAGTCACTTCTAGGAGACTGCTCTGATGACACCTGCAGCCTCGTCCTTATAGAAATCACCCCCACACTGGCGCCAGATTATCTTCTCAGGATGAAATCTGAAGGTCTACTTGTCTTTTCCAGCTTCTTGTCATAAGTTCTTTGAGGGCAAGAACAATATCTGGTGCTAGGAAGCTATGTGCTGGTAAATCAGCTTTCCTGGAAAAAAAAACAGTCCAGTTACCTAACATTTGCCCATGACCATGCTGTAAAGACTCCCACTGTGGCCACATTCAAACTGCCAATGGAACTTCACTGAATACAGACGCACGAAGAGATACACAAAAGTGGCTTTCATGGAGCTGGACAATTCAGTGTCATGTTCTTGATGGGTGCTTGATGAATGTTTCCTAAGTGAAATATGGCTTAAATGCTTGTGGTAAAGTATGAAGCATAAGGAAAACTAGGGGCAAGGAACTAAATAGTTAATGCAGCCTCTGAAAACGCCATCAACACGATGCATCCATCTAGTTAATTAGGGGAGAAATGAACCTTAGATAAGAATGTATTAACAACTTGGTATTTAAATACCGATCTAACATGGAAATTAACTAGAGATGTCTGAATTAGTTAGAGATGTCTGAAAAATAATGGTTAATTGAGTTACTTTATAAAAATTATCCTGCAGAGTCAGTGAGAATTGTGGGGCAGTAGGCAAGCTTTGTACAATAAATTGTGTAAGATTGAGCATGTATAAAACTATCCTTCCCTGGACCTGGCCATTTTAATAGCTAGAAAATATTCAAAGCACCTGGCATGAGATCTGAGAACAGTAAGTTCTTATCAGTAAGCAGTAAACCCACCATACAACACATAATAAAGAAGAAAGGTCAGAGGTTGTCTGCACCAAGAATTGAAGATAAGCAAAACTAAAAAGTTGTGCCAGAAAGCTGTAATTGCATGATAATGAGGGTGCATATGTGCTGGCAAGCTCTCCCCAGCCCAACTCCTTAGCAGTCTTGACTCCCACACACATGGCCCTTCTTCACTCACGCACTCAACACCAGTGTGCTCATTGGAAGCACCCCTTCTTTCAGGTGCCACGGCCCAGACTGACTGCCCTGCGCCACTGTCTCTGGTGTGTAGACATCTGGAGATTGCTCCTGAGGCCCCAAGAGATCCTCTGAGATGTCCCACAGAAGGCAGACAGGACCTGGTTCTAAATGGGGGTAGAGTCTGGAGTGGGGGAGACAGCTGGTAGGGACGTAATACAAGGTCCATTTGGGCTGACCCTGCCCACGGGACCTGAAAGAGTAAATGCACCCGGCAAACGTTCGCATAACATCCTGAAAATCTGCCTTTCTAAGTACTTCCTTTTAGTTTGCTTTTGATAGAAATGGTATTTATAAAAGTAGTTATATTCTTAGGCTTATTTTCTATAATAGCACGGAAATGAAGAACACTTAGGAGAAAATAAATAATATCAGACATATAATATTAGTCGTTATTAATATCATTATAAAATATGAACATTCTAATCTTTAAACAGTCCCCAGAAGGCAGCCATAAGAGTTTTTTGTATAATGCCAACAGCTGTTACAAAGACGCGCCCACCGTGGCACTGAGTGATTCCTGAAGGTAAGGTGACCTGTTCTAGGTCTTTATGTATGGTTGGAGGTGAAATAACTTGTCATGCAGTTGCTTCTTGAAAACAAGTCTCGTGGCTTGCTTTCATCACCACAATGTCCTGGAGAACACAATTTGGAGTGCTGTTCCGTGTTTGTGCGGTGGGAGCAGCACAGGTCCCTTACAGCAGAGGCCACAAGCAATTTCCATGAGGATGTCAGACTTGGAATGCCTTCCCACAAAGAGTTGTTCAGAAACACTTTCCTCTCATGATTATTTTCTCATACTCTTTTGAAGAGTGGCCTGTCAGTCGTTCATACTACCAGACTCCCTGTCATCAGCCCACTTATTTCTGACTCTCCCAACTGACTCTGCCTCACTGCAGAGAAATGGAAGACATCCGCTGAAGGTGTCGCTTTCCTTGAATCATTACCAAAGAATCACTAACATTCTGGAAGGGGACTGAAGAAAAACTCAGTGAGAGTGTGTTTCTTGATTTAAATGGAGGTACATCTTGAGAAGTTGGCACCCTATAACCAAATGAAAGGGTGATGTGTATCTGGCCAAGAAAGGGGATCATTTCTTCATTTGTAGGCAATTAACCTACTAAATCACCTCAACATTAATAGATTTTATTCTAAACGTGTAGAATGATTGAAGCCCAGCTTCCCTCTGAGGTGAGACAGACACAGTCCACCAGTTTGAAAACAAAGTCATATGGAGGCCTTCTGGGCTTGGACAGCGGTGTGCTGCCTTCTCATTTATTCCTCTTGTTTATTAAACACATACCTTCTATCCAAGTCTCCAAGTTTCCCACATTTAATGCTTTCACTTTTATAATTTTTTCAGATTCAGATGTTTACTCCACCTTGATGTTCTCAAAATTTGTCCCTCCTATCTGAAACAAATGCTTATTCAAAGTGCAAATCCTGAACCCCACCAGAGAGCAGTCAAATCAGAACTGCTGAAAGTGGGTCAGATGCTCATCCTTCTAATAAGTACTTCCTGTGATTCCTACGTACATCTGAGTTTGAGCATCACTACTGCGGGGCTTGGGATGAGGCAACAGGGCCATAGCAATGATAGTGACGTCCTCCATTGACCTTGGCAAAAATTTAATGACATCAAGAAAGGATGCCAAAGATAAAAGAAAGAGTAAATTGGAATTAGCTCAAAGTGAACCACTGTTCAGTCTGGGAGACCTCTGGACTCCCAAACATTAGAGATCACCCCTTTTCTTCTTTGACTCTGAGTAAATAATGAAGCAAGAAAAACAGGCTAAGACACACTTTTTTCCTGAAATGTGTTCAAGACATTGTAAATTTAACAGAAATTGTCTTCAATGTAAATGCTATGATTTGTGTAAAATTTCCCAGTTCATCAATTTTTTACTTTATAAATGATAATTGAAACAGATTGGAAAGCATACTGTGTCCTTTAAGCTACAGTAATTACCTGAGAGGAGAGAACTACAAAAAAGGAAGAAGGCAAAAAGGAAGGAAGAAAGGAAGGAAGGAAGGAAGGAAGGAAGGAAGGAAGGAAGAAGAAGGAAAGGAGAAGAAAAGGGAGGAGAAGAGAAGGAAGGAAGAAGAGGAAGGAGAAGGAGGAGGAGAAGAGGGAGGAGGAGGGAGGAAGGAAGGAAAGGGAGAAGGAGGGAGAGGGAGGGAGGAAAGAAGAAAATGGGAAAATATTATATTTCTGAAACAAAATACTTTTCTTTCAAATATTATCTCATTTTAGTTTTTCTCTATATTACATGGACCTTCCTTTCACTAAATCTCATTATTTTAATCTCGAAAGAAAAGTTTCTTAAACTTCAATGTTTTGGAACATTAATTGAAATGATGAGTTTCAGTAACTACTTAATTACAAATAAGCCCACACTTATCTAAAAACACAGTCTCCATAATTTCTATAAAAAGACAAGTGTAAAAACATATTACATTTGTCAAACAAAAACTACACTAGACAAAGTTAAACAGGCACAGAAGACTTCATTCAAGACTACTGCAATGGGAAAAACACTGAACTCAGCTCTGTTGAAATAAAATGCAGAACTATTTTCTGGTGCTGAGATGAGCTGGTGGAAATCATTGCTGGACCCTGGAGTGGGCGATCCTCAATGCGATGAGGCCATCTGTGTATGCTGATTAGCATTTTAAAAAGTCAGGCTCCTTCCCTCCCACAGAAACTGGGAGACAGGGCTCTATCATTCTTGGTAATTACCTTTCTAAGGGATGACTCCTGAGTCCTTGAGAAAGATATTCCTTGGTTGTAGGTTGTAAAACTGGCTAGAGCCTGGGAGAAGACTTACACTTTAAAGGGTCAGAGAAGGAATTTACAATTCCAAGTTTTCCAAAATAAATGCCGTAAGAAAAGAGAGGTCAGGGACTTGAGTCAGGAAGAAACCCGTCTGAAGTTCTATTAGTCTGAGAAGAATGTTAAGGCCATTTTGGTCAGCTCCCATTTGAAGCTTTCAGATGACAAACAGTTTTAGAATACATTAATTCATGTCTGCAAATCTTCATGAGACACTGAGTTACATTAGCCTAAATGTTATTCCATCTAGGTCTTATGGTCAGTGGCTTGTTGCTTAATTCTAAGGCAAATCAGTCATATCCAATTACGGATTATTTTGAGCTATATCAAAGTTCTGTCAAATGCATAAATTGCCTTATTGTTGGTTGATTTAAGCAGATATTGCCTCTTTGAAGATTTTAGTTTATAATTTTTGGTTAAGAATAGCATTTAGCAAATAGTGCCCCTAATATAGCCTCTCTCAATTTCTCAAGAAAATTCCCAAGAAGACACCGAAAAAAAAAAAACCATGAACTCTCACAATAACTCCAGCTAAAGAGAGAGGGAAAAAATCTACTCTTTGATATAATCTGGCAAGAATTGGAGAAAACTGTTCTTACCTTGTGTCCCTGAATTGAAACACAACAGCTGAGAGAAGATTAAAAGTCACCTGCTCCACCTCCCTAATTGTCTCCTGGCCCCAAAAACCAGGATCCATAAAGAAACTTCAGTAACCTTCTGTCTTGGGGAAGTACTGCTTTCTGAGATAGTAAGAACATGATTTTCTCATTCTACTCTATCACCTCACGTATGTCATTTGGACCTTCAAAGCTCAACAAGTCACTGGGCAGGAAATAGGGTAATGGCCACAGCCCTTTGCATTCTAGACAGAGTGGTCCCCAAGCCCTGCAAAGTGAAGGGAATTTGTTAACAGAGCTTAAGCATCTAAATCTATTGTATGACCACAGCACAATTTGGGCTGGAAGCTGTGGGTGAGCGAGATTTCACAAAGCATTCATTTCCCAGCATCTGGCAAGGATTTTAGTTCACTTCTGCTGACCACAGGTAGAACCATCCCCTATCCTCAAGGTCTTGTCCTGACATTGTGCACAGATGATGTTAATGATAAATCTACAACTACTACAAAGATGTGGTATATGAAGGTAACAGTGTTGACCTTCACCTCACTCTTCTCCTTCCTCTATCCGCTACCAGTTGACAAACTTAACCAGAAGCTCATTGACATACCCCAAATTGATCAAGGTCAGCCAATGATGGCCCGTAGGCCTGTGCACCAAATCCAGCTGGCTACCTGGTTTTGCATGGTCTGCAAGCTAAGAATGGTTTTCACATTTTTAAAGAGTTGAAAAACTCTTTGCAAAATATTTTACAACATGTAAAAATTATATGAATTCAGTGTCCATAGATGAAGTTTTATCACAGCACAGCCATGCACACCGGTTATGTGGCATGTGTGCCCACCTCTGTTCTGTACAAAGAGTCCAGTCATTGCGGCAATGACCATGTGAGGTGCTCTCCCAACTACCTGGCTGCTCGGAGCACAGCTGTCACAATGACACGGCAAGGACTTGACAGGACTATGAATGCCACAAGCACCTACGTACTGTGCATTTTATTATTTATTCACTACCAGTGCACACTCATTACTTCAAAACATGATAAAAGACAACAGTGGACTGTAAATAATGTGCTTTCAAGGCAGAGCGGTATGTAAGTTATTTTCTTATAGAATTAGATGGCAAAAAATTTGTTTATTATTCAATGACATTATAACTGTGGTAAAAGAATACAACACATATTGATGTCACATGAGCACTCATGACAATATCCCCAACTCACAAGAAAGTGACAGAAAAATTAGAAAAAATTTTAATGATATATTTAGTAATGGCGGAATTTCTTTATAAAATAAAAACTGAAAATAAGGCTGCAACCAAATAAGTTTCTAAGTAGCTTATTTGTAAATCAAGTGAAAAAAAAAAAAAACACTTATGAATGGTGAGTTAAATTGTGTCTGACTGCAGTGGCCAAACAAAGGTAACCAGAAAAAATAAACTTGGTTAAGATTCCTAGCTTTTTTGTGAGAACAAAAAAGAACCGTATTACTTGGTAAGATGGCTCTAGTCCCATCAGACAGCTGGTGTAGCTTTAGCTAGGTTGCTTCCACCTTCGTTTCTGCTCCAAGGCAAGCTGCTGGCGGGTTGGCATATTGACTGCTGTCCTTGCAGGTATATGAGCGATCCCGAGCATCACATACCCACAGATGGTGGCCAGCAGGCTCTAACTAATTCCGTGCTGTGCTCCTGGCAGTGCCACAGGCACCTCACTTCACACCACACACTGAGGTGCAGCCCAGCCGGAATACTGGGTGGAATGCAAGCAATGCCTTTCGCGTGTGCCTTTAAGAGAGTGGATGCCCATCTCACTCTGCTTCCCAGCTCCTTAGAGGATGACTTCTCTGTCTGAGCTACGGGATTCTGTGCATTGGAATTCCGTTTAAACAAGTAGGCAGATGATGTGACATGTTTTGATCTTCCCCAAGTGACCAGAAAGTCATTTCAAGCAGTCTTTCGATCCCTTAGACTGACAGGACAGGGGCATGGTTTACTGTGCAACCAGATGGACATCGTTATCTGCTTCTGGAGAAACCTACCTGGAGGTCTGCTGGCCGGCTTCCAGCAGAAGGTGCTATGTGGGGCCTGGCTCAGATTTCGGGGAGAACTTGCTGTCTCAGTTTCCCAACTTTAACACCTGTTTGTGAAAGAGAACTGCAGCCTTGGGGAGTCTCATCCCCTCCCAGTTGCAGGGGAATGCAGCACCTCTCCTGCCCCTAAGATCCTGAGGCGAACACCAGGAAACGCTGTGTAAAACGTGGCGAAAGGAGGGATCTGAGTAGACCATATTTGCTCCCTTTATCTCGGTAAATCACAGAGGCCAAGCTAAAAACCACCTGGGTTGTTACACAAATCTAGGACAATGAAAATCATGAGGCTTATCTACAAATATGGAAAATTAGATCTGATTATATCCAAATATAATAAGTGTACACACTTTTTCTGTTCTTCTGTCAAAAATATTCTGAAATATGATCTTCAAATATCACATTAACTAAAAAATATCCTGCTTATCAAAAAATCTGTTCATATTATAAAAGTTCCAGAAACAGATCTAACAATTTCCAAATGGTGCCTTAATTCATTCTTTCTTCTAATTTAATTTTACAACTTTCAGTATTTTTTATTTTTGCTGATTGAAAGAATCAAAATAATGTATGAAAAAATCCAAACAACTTAAAAAAACAAAGCATTTCTTTCATTTGAGTATACAGATATCATCTAACATAGGAGAATAAATACTGAGTGTCAGGTCAAATCTCAACATCTGAAAGTGTCCTTTCTATGATCACGGTGTCAGATTTCATAGCCACATAGGAGGTTAGCACTTCATTGTGTGTCAAACAGTTTATTAAAAAACAACCTGCAAACACTTTAGTCACATTAACACCAAGGGTTGATCATTATAATTATTATGTATTTATAGCTAGATTTATGTAGAAATCTGGATTATACTTGATATTAATTAATTAATATATCAATAATCCTATTGGGAAATAAAGGAAAATTATCCAAATAACTCTAAGACGCAATGTAAAATAAAGCTGATTATATAATTCACATATAGTATATATAGTTTATATGTAATTATACATATAACATAATTTTTATTGCTATTACTTATTATTATTACCTATTATTATTACTTATTAATTAGAATTTTAGAGTATTTCAGATGCTACTACAAGTGTGTTTTCTGTAGAATTTTGATATATCACTATCAAGTTTATTTTTTATAATATAAAGCTATATGTTAATTCATAACTTGTTTAAAAAGAACTGCCAAAGATGCTTCTATTATTATACTTTGAAACAGGCTTGTATTCAAACAACTGTATTTAAATTATCATGTCTGACACCTCAAAGCCTTTTTTGTTGTGTTATCCATCATTTGGCCAAGGAATTGCATTTGCACATATTTTTGGTTACACAATTGGAAACACGAAGTAATCATTAATTACTTCAGAGAAAAAAGCCCACAGTAACACTCATTATGAAAATAAATGGCCTATCTGCTGCCTTCCTTTCATCGACCCTGACTTTCCTCTCCCAAACGGTTCCTTGGTTTTAGTTTCAGATTCCCACTTGTGACCCACTGGTTTTAGGGTCATGCCCACTGCTCCTGCTACAGTGACTGACACTTCATTCTAGAACCACACCCAGTAGTCCACAACAGCTCTCTAGCCAGCAGGAATGGCTCACATGTGAGCAAGCTGCCTGAGTCGGGCCAAGAGGTTGCATGGCGTATGTGGTAGAAGAGGGATGTGTGGGTCATCAGAGCAGCTTTGCCAATACCCTCCCTCTTAATTAAACTGAATACAAGAAGATACATAGAGAATCCCCACAGACACAGCCCAGGAGGCATTGGATGTAGCCAGTCCTGAAGACCACCCTCCCCTGGTCCTCCAGTTTCATGAGCCAACACTGTCCTTAGAGTTTGATCTACTTTGCATTTTATATTATGTGTAGATGAAAGTATTCTAACTGATACCTATGACTATTATTACTATTGATTGGCAGCAGTAGTATTCTAAAAAGGGTGCCAATGTGATACAACCATATAAAGTATTATTATAAATTAAATAGTAAAGATACAGCCCAGAATCACAAAGGTACTAAGGGGTAGAGCCAAAATTTGAACCCAAATCCATTTTACCCAAAAGTCTGCAGAGTTATTTTTGTCTCACTACTTTCAACAATCAATTAGTATATAACCACCTTTGGAGGAAATTCAGTGTGTGTGTAGGGTGGGGAGCTATGTGAATATTTTTTAATATAATTTCAGGGGCATCTCAGTCATTCCTCCCTGGAAGATAAAAGAGCATTTCACTGGTCCTCCTTGATATTAAGATGCAGCTTAATATCATATTAAGGTGCCTCAGCACTGCACAAGACTGTCACAGGATACCAAGGTGGTCATGTGTATTCAGAGCCCTCTGAGTTGAAGTTTTCACATAAGCCATATTCCTGAGACAGTTGGAGTGGCCCAAGCCCAGAAAAAAATGTTCAGAAGAGAATCAAGATGCTCTCTTATTGATAAATATGGACTCTTACACCTGCCGTGATAAAAAGCATAATCTACATAAAATAATGTCATGTGAGAAGCATGAGGTCTTGTCCTTTTGTTGCTTACCAGAATGAGTGAGGCACCAAAGGAGCCAGAAGCTTGTAGGTCCTTGAGGTCACATCCCTTCACCTGGGGGACTAAGGAATTCTTTCTAGAAAATAAACTCTAACCTTGATCCTTTATTTAATTAGATAACCTTTTGAAACATTTCCAGTGGAACTGGGATTACTGCTTCTATCATTACTTCCTATGGAATGTTGGCTATATCCTGGAAACAGTCTTCTTTTCCCTGGAAATGGGAAAACCCAGTCAGAACAAGCAGTAACTCAGATTTTCACTGTTACAATTATCTTAGTGAGAGTTGTATAAGGAACGAAGACTACTGAAAACACCCACTTCAACGGGACAAAGACAAAGGGCATCTCATACTTTTGGGCAGTTGCGATGAGGTCCCACAAGCATAGGGCAAGGACGGGGCTCTGAATTCAGGAGGTGCTCCGCCCCTTACTAGCCGGGCGACACTTGTAACATCATATTATCTCTTGGGTACCATTTCTTTATATATATGTACACACACACACACACACATATACATATACATACATATACACATTTATAGAATTTAAATATTAAAAAGTTTAAACTGTGACTCGATAGGTAATAAGTGTTCAAATGTTTTCTAGCAGCAGTAGTGATGTTAATGACCATGTGAATAAAAATAAAATGGTTCCCATGTAATATGCCAGGTGCTGCCTGCATTTAGTGTTTTATGCATATTCTTATTTGATCATCAAATATCACTTTAATAAAAGAGAGAGCTTTATCCTTATTTTTGGATGGAAAAGTTAGGGAACAGTGGTTAAGAAATGTTCCCAAGTCCAGAGATCCTGGTGATTCTGGGATGTGAATGAGGATCTGCTGGTGTTGAGACCAGGATGGTGGCTGCCACTCCAGGCCACTTTCCTTGATGTGGCTTTATTTGTGTCGGAATAGATCACTGAGTCTCACATAAGGAGACATAACTCTCATTTATTCATACACAAATATTCTATAGCCTTTGAACACAACATATTCTTTAAAATACAACTTGCTCCTTGAGGAACTGAATTAATGCTAGCATCATTTTTAGGAAACTATTAAACCGTTGCTATGCTTCAAATGGTGTCAGAAAAACTGGCAGGCTGTATCAGTCTATGTGAGGAGCTTGCAGACATGTGACCACAGGGAGAGGAAGTGCAATAAGACAAACTTACATCTGTGCCTCTGCACCATCAGAGTGCAAGGGCCAAAAAATGAAAGCAGGCAAAATTGCCAAAATCTGTACGTGAAACATCATTAATGAGGCTCTCATGTAATCAGAAATACGGAGATCATCATGGGCATGTATTTGACTGCCAGCTCTCTAAGGACAGAGACCCTTTCTCACCCATATTGCCCCTCATGACATTACTGGCATCCTCACACTGCACCTCTAATGAGACCTGCACTAACTCCATCAGCCCGCCTGCTTCTACCCCAGGTAAGTCTGGTTACAGCAGAAGACACGTTCCTGGACCCATTTAAAGTCAGTCTCTCCAGCTCTGTCCTCAATTCCATTCCTGTTAATTTTTCTCAAGGATATTGCTTCTGAAATTATGTTTTTCTCTCCTGCATCAGCAAGCTCTTTTTCTCTCTCGGCTGGATCATTAAAATTGGCATGCAACATGACTTAATATGATCCTTCTTTTAAAAAAAAATTGTCACTTAGTCTCACATTCCTTCTGGTCACTGCCCCATTTTCTTCTTTCTCTTTCATACAAAGCTCCCACGAAAGAGTTGTTCTTCCCCTCTCTCGACTTCCCACCCTCTTGTCAACCTCCACCAAGGAGGCTTCCCTCCTTGCAGCTCTAATGAAACAGCGCTTCTCCAGATTATGAATGATCATGGTTCTTTCTTGAAACACACACTTTCCTTGCCTTGAGGGATCCAAGATGCCTGGTTTCCTTCCTACTTCATCAATGGCCTCTCCCTGGGGACCTACCCTACCACTCAGGTGCACATCACAGTGCCCAGCACCTTCCCCCTCCACCTTACTCTCTCACTAGGTCATCTCATCAAGTCTCATGATGGCAGTCACAGCCTGTGCAGAGATGACACCCAGATTTACCTTTACTGGAACTCACAACCAACTTCCAAAATTTTCAGATTTACGATGGTCAAACTGCTTTTTCAAGCCCTCCTTGTGCCAATAACCACATCATTCTATTGAACCATTTGTTTATTCCCAAAAACTAGGTCATTGTGGCTTCCTCTCTTCAACTCACATGACTCACTCAGTCCACCAGTAAGTCTTCCCAGCTCCACCTCCAAAATACTTCTGTCATCTACTTCTCTGTAAAACCCAAACCCACACCACCGTCATCCCTCACCAGGACTATGGCAATAATATCCAAATAGCATCTGCTATTTCACCAGCTACGCAGCAGCCATACTCTTCTTTCAGAAGCATTAGTCAGATTATGTCACTCCACTGCTTAAACTTTCCAATGGCTATGCCTTATCCTTGGAAAAAAATGAAAACTCCTTATTGTGTGGCCTTTATGTGTGGCCTTCAGGACTACAAGTGACCTGGTGTCTGTCTACCTCTCAGGCCAATCATGGACCACGTGCTCTCTCTGTTCTAGTCACTCTGGCTTTCTTCACAAAAGACAAGCTTATTTCCACTGAGGGTTGACCGCATGACTGAAATTTCCCTTTTCTATCCCATTAAATGACTCACTTCTTCAGGTAATTCATCCCTCTGAGCAGGGTACCTACCCAGAATCTTTTCCTGATGCCCTAAGTGTCTTACCCATCACTTTCAATGATGGCACCTTGTCTCATTTGTTCATAGCATTTATCACTATCTGAAATTAAACTGTTTGCTGACTTATTCTTTGTTTTGTGTGTGTGTATTTACTTACTCTCTATATCATGCTGATCCTCAGCCACTGGAACATAAGGCTCATGATCGTGAAGATCTTGTTTTATTTACTCATCATTCTATTCAACGGACAACAACTGATTCTTTGTAAACCTTGGGATAGAAAGATAATAAAGGGGAAATTATGAAGAGTAAAATAAAGAAAGAGCATCATTTCTACTGAGAAAAAAATAATAGCCATGTAATTATGTTAAACTTAAAACTCTCAGGATGTGCGCATACAGATGCATGAACCAGATCTATCATTGCAGAGTCACTATGATGAGACCCAGTAGCCTCTAAATAAAAAACACACATTATCAGAAGAAAGAGGTTACCAGAAGTACACAAAGTATAAAGCATGGAAAAGATAGATGGAGCTTAGAAACAATCTTCTCTTTGCTTTGATCTGTTTTTTCTTTTTTCCTTTAGAAAATAGTTTTCTGACAGCATTTGATTTTTTTTCCTCTAGATATTTAGGCCTCAGTCATCATCATCATTCTGAGAATAGGTAATATTTGTTAAACAGTCACTAAATTTTAAAATTCTAGTAGATTTTAAGATCCAGATAAAAGGATACAAGTATACTTAGCTTACCATTACAATTTTGCTAATTAACACAGATCTTAGGACCTAATAACAGAATATTTCAGAAATTCTGTTCAGCACTTCATTGCGCTATCTCCTGAGCCTCATAAAAACAATATAATTTAGATTCCATTATTTTTTCTTTCACCACAACTGAGTGTGCCAAGGAAACTGAATCATAGAGAGGTTAATTTGCCCCATAAAAATGACATGCTTATAAATAAAATGAGACTCCAGTTAAGTTGGTGTGCTTTGAATGACTCATGCTTTTAATCATTAACCCAGTTATTCTCAAAATGTAGGGTACACAAGAATCATCCAGACGGCTTCTTATAAAGGCCAATTCCCAATTCTCAATTCAGATATTCCCTTCAGAAGCTTGTGGGCAAGGCCCATGGGTCTGTACTTGGACGAGGTGAGAGTGACCCCTCTGCAGGAGGGAAGGGGACCACTTGGAAGAACAGCATAATAACAGTGTAATAACTTAACTCATCAGAATTAGACACATTGTAGGCATTTAATACTTACTACATAGAAAATAATAATTTGGAAAAATAGAGTCCTTCACACAAAGTCATTTTTAAATTTAAAAATATATCAAGCATTCTCACAAATATCTTCATGTTACATATAACATATCAAAAATATTTCATGCACTACAGCAGAACACTAACTAACCTTTCAAGAAAACCCTTGTCTCATAAAATCATTTACTTGCTTTTCATGCAACTGCAATAAAGCCTTATGAACCACAGAGCTCAGAAATGGATGTTAGCTTCATACTGGCATGCTGCCAGAACTTTCCTATATAACCTTAAAAGGGAGCCCACAGTCCCATTTTGGTGCCCTTTAAAATCACATAATGGAGATGAAGCAGACTTAAGTAGCCAACATGCTTTTTATTCATTTATAATTTTATTTTTATTCATATTTGGTCACGTTCATATTTTTCTGTCACTGCCTTCATGTGACCCACTAGAAGACCTCTTTACTGATCTGTAAAAACTTTGCACTCTTGGAAATGTAGACTTTAAATAAAAAATAAAGATGTAGCACAGATTGAGATTGTTATTTTAGGTGTTTGCCCATAAACAAGTTAGCATCAATGTTTAATTTTTACTACATAAAATCAGAAAAGGTTCATAATCAGTTTAAAACCTTTTATGGTTATGTTCACAGGTAAAAAGAAATCTAAATATTGTCTATATCCATGTTGGATAGAGGCAAACTCATTCACTCAAATGATGGTCAGAATAGGATAAAAAACAACCTTACTAACTCAGAGAGCAAAGGTATAAAACACACTTCTAAACATGGAGAGACAAAAGTAATACATATAAGACAAGAATGCCATCATACTGTTTATAAATACTTGTAAATTAATACGCATACAGAGATCAAATGTAAGCAAAGGCCTTTCCAGTGCCACAGAAGAAATGCAAATATATTCATAACCTGTTAATTAAAAAGATACCTAATTATAGGGTACAAATAAACTTCCTTTCCTTTGTTCTTTTTGTGTTAGTGATAAAGATAAATGTATAATAAACATAGCAGGAAAAAAAAAGTGCCCTAATTTTCCAATCCTGAGGTGAATCCATCTGTAATTTTTAAAAGTATTGATCAACTAATAAAGAAATATTAACCAAGAATCAAACATGCTATGTTTGTCATATCAGAAAAAAAAAAACCAGAAAATATAAAACATATTTTCTCTATTGTCTAAAGGCTTGAAGGTTAGTTGAAACACTTCATTTTGTATATTTTATGTTCTAATAAAATAAGGCTAACATGAGAAATAAAGACAATCATAGGAAGCAAGAAAGGTGTGTGTCAAGTTAGATATGTCCTCACAGAGAAGGTGGTATTGATATTAAGATGAACCTTGAAACATAAACTTTTGAAAGATGACAGCGGGAAATTCTAAGTGAATCAAACACATAGATAAAGTCCAGAAGAATATACAATGAATATGTGAAGAAGGAGAATTGGCTATAGTGGTAAACACTGTGTTTAGGAAAATACAAAGATGATTTCAAGAAGGTCATGATAGAGAGGGTTCCAATTGTCAATCTCAGAAGGTAGGAAGGGCACAAGTGTTGAAAGATTTTGAGGCTGGAAATGAGTCTGAAAATATGATGGGAAAATATAACTGTGGGAGAGGAGAGCAGCAGGAATATTTGGGGACTAGATGATTCCAAATGTAAGAGCAATCAGAGTGGAAAGAAAGGAGAAATGCAACCACACCATGCCATTGAAGATCTTTCAGAAAATACCCTGAGGAGGTGTGAAACCTCAGACACTGCCACCCAAAGATCTTTGCTTAATTTCATGGCAATAGAGGATCCTCATAAATAACTGTCATCCTCAAAAAATAACCAAACGTCTCTGAGGCTTTTCCCCACAAGTCTCTAACTAAGATTGAGAACCAGCCTCTAATTCCTTTGTTTAGGTATCCTGCCTTCTTTGTCTTTGGATGTGTAAGTCCCTAAAAATAGATTAGGGAGAAAATATTTCTTTTTTTATCCCTACGATACAAAAATAAATAAATAAAGTTGAAATAAACCACTATAATTCTACATTTTCTACTCCAGGCACAATACTAACAAGAGAGTAAATGTCCTCTTCTTTGCTAAAGGTCATCTAGAAACCCTAGATCATCTCCCTTTGGTCTAGTCCAGTCACAGAAGAAGGTGTTCTAGCTCGGTGGCCTGGGCCCTTGAAATGTCCTCCTCAGGCAGAGGCCTGAGGGGTGAGAGTGACATCCAGACCTTCGTGGACACGAACTTGACTGGGATTAAAGGGCATGTGAAACTGAACTTTTCATCTCATTGAGAAAATATACTCATAATCTAGCCTAGACTGGAGAGGCACTCCATGTTTAGCAGATCCCAAAATACCTTGCAAATAAAATTTTAAAGAGAAAATTAGTTATTAAATTAGAATACTAAAAAACATGATATTTCATATCTGAGTGTCTGGGGGGAAAGCAGAGACATCAGGAAAAACAACATATTTTGAGTAGATGTTAATGAGTTCATTTTAGACATTTCGAACATGCGATAGTGGGAAAATATCACATACTAAGATGTAGAAAGAATTTAAGATATATGGGATAGAATGTTGACAGAGATATCGATAAAAATGTTAAATTCATCTACAAAGAGGTTAAAAATCACACACCTGGATGAGGAGAATTTGGAGAAAAATTAGCAACAATCCACAGAGTAAACATTAACAATTTTCCAGTGGGGAGTGGGTAAGGAGCTGTTATTAATGGAAAGGCCTGGTAGGCGAGAGGAGAAGGGTAGTCTGGTGAGAAAATATTCATTAATTATTGATCAAATTAAAGCCAACATTACCTTTACCATCTTCTGAAACTTTTTGTAATCAATACTAATACTTAATATAAAATGCAGTAGTTACACATAATCATATTACAGTAACTGGTTTATGTGTGAACATAGGAAAATTAATTTGTAAAGGAATCATCACTATTACTGTTAGAACCTTCAAATGCTTAAAATGTGCTCTAGGATCACCATTAGTCTGTTAAGGAATGTGTCCCAGTCTATTTTGTGCACTGTCAATAGTAAAAAATAATTACGATTTATTTTTTCATTGTTTCAAGGCTACGAGGAAGATATAGTACAGAGTTCTTATCACATCTGCATAAGGCTAAATTCCAGGGCCTTTGTATCTGGACATCTGGTTATCCCTGCTCAGAGAAGGCAAGATTTTAAACAGAATGCCAAATCTAGCTCCCTGGGAGATTAAAACCCCCACACTCTGAGGAAGTGAAGCTGAGCCCCAATCTCCTAGAAAGTAAAGTTGTCTGTGACATTCTATATAGCAGGAGGAAAATCTTAATTATTCTATCTAGACATATGGTTCTAATCATAACGTTCTCAGCAAGATGCACAGCCCTGCATTTCCTATGGCACAGGAAGAATGCACTAAGTTCTGGGGAGTCCCTAATTTGTTCGAACAGATTGGCTTTTCTGTTCCCTGTAAACTGACATGATGGTGACTGACTCCTGCATAAAGGAAACCTGTCTAACAGCATAACTGAGGAGGATGTGACCTTAAGAGTATTTTAATCTTTTATTTAACTCTGAAAACTTCAGAAGTGCCCTTCACTTTGTTCAAACTCTCAAGGTCAGCTATAGGTGCTGCCCATAAGGTGTCATCTTCAGCCACCAAGGAGACTGTGGGCTGAGGATTGCCTTGTTCACAGGATGCATTTCTTATAGATTTTCTGGGACCTGACTGATACAAATTTAACTCAGGTCCCTCAGAGACACTTGAACACTCCAGGCCTGGTCTTTTTCAGATGTGCCCTATCTGACTCATCTCTTTGCACTGATGATAAAGACATTTCAGTCTGAAGAAATTTTTTTTTCCTTTTGTTGTACATAAGATGATCCTTGCAATGAACTGCAAAACTAAGTCCAGCTTCTCCTACAAACAAAACTGAGAAATATATTGGTAGCTTTGTAATTTGGTGCATACTAATATTCACATTTATATTCATATGTAATATGTTTCTAAAATGTTTGATTATTTTACAATGACCCTGCATTTGACTCCCATAGCCACCACATAAACAAGTTCAACAGAGACAGCCCAGAAGAGACAAGTATAACTTTGACTGCTGTATTATAAATATACGTAAAAATTATTCACTTTTAAAAATATTTCACAAAAATATTCATATTGTGTTTAGCTATAGAAATAAATATCTTAGTGGATATGGGTTATATTCTAATGTGTGCTTTTAGTCAAAGCAAGGTTATTTCCTATGATACTCTAAATTCCTTATTCTAAAAATTTTCAGCAAACTAGCAGTCATTTGATGTCACATAAAGAGAAATGTCATAATTTTTTAGCTCATCTTCACAGGCGATAACTATATAAGATCAGAACACTCTACAATGAAGATTTCTTCATCTCAGCCCCTGGTGGCTCCTCATTGGTGGGTTTGCGACAAGGGGCAGGAATTGAACATGTGGGAAGAGGGAGAACCAAGACGAGCAAGGCCCATTCGGGAAGGAGCCCGAGTCTCTGAAACCAGGAGCCTCGGTGGGGATGCGAAGGCGACCAGGCTTTTAGCCTGGTCCTGCCGGGCAGTGTGTTTATTGGGACGCGCGATGTCATCCTCCACATGGATGCCATTTTGCAGTGAGCGGCTGGCAATCAATGCAGAAGCCAGGCACGCTTGCATCAGTGCGGAGGCTCACACCGCAGTCCTCCTCACACCTCGGCAATAGAACAACAGTTGACTCACTCACTAGCTACTGACCAAATGATTAAAATCTGCTATGTCTTCCAGATTTGGAAATCGTATTTTAGAAAAATATCCATTCCAGTGATTTGGTGAGATAGGTAGGTATGGATGTCTTGAAAACAGTCACAATTAAATGCATAACTCACAGTGAACGCATTCAGTCTGTGGATTCTCATAATCTGTGATCTTTCAAGTTCCATTTTAGGCATATATTAACTCAAGCAAGTCTTGTCAATTGGTGTAAATGCTTTATGATTGTTATTCTTATCATTTATATCGCCATAGCTGCCAAATAAATCCCTGTTTTATTCTCTAGCTTAAGCAGTGGTTTACTGGTGGGCTGACGTGATCTCTAAGCTTTGTCTTTGTGAATTGCCTTTGAAATACCATAAAACATGTTCATTTAAAGTGCTTTTGAAAACACAACTCATTTCTATGCCAAATTTGAGTGAGAAATCTCTGAAAATGTTCTCATGGAAAAAAGGAATGGATGTGAAGCCAATGAAATATAGTAATAGGCAAAATAATTTTAATTTACATACTGTTCTGGCAATTTTAGCTAACAAAATTTAATCTTTTTAATATCAGATCATTTATTTAAACAGTAAGTCAATAGCAATGGTGTTTGAATTCCAGTATGTAAGGTCAACTATAGATGAACCCAAGATAATAATTTTCTTACAGTTTTCAATATCCAAATTCAAAGTAGAGCTTCAATTTTGTACAATGTATGACTTAACTGGCTCCCTGGCCAAAGTTTCACCTTACAATGATTGAAAATCTACTTAGAAAATTTGTAGATTCTGGGAAAACATGATGGAATGAGAGACATCCTCAGATCTTTGCCCTTGAAACAATAAGCTGAACATCTAAAACTGAACAAATAACACCCAAACTGCACACCAGCACGTCTGTGCTTGATATGAGCATAAGAGCTACCACAGGTTAGAACCCCAGGTGTTGGACAGTGGACTGGGACAAATAAAGAAGCTGCCTCTCATGGAGGAAGCTCCTTGCAGGAGTAGGGGGAGGAGTGAAGGTGCAGCGACTTCCCTGAACAGCCCTGCCTGGAAGTGCTGGGACTTTTCTATGTAGCCAGTCATCAGGGCAGAAAGCAGAGAAGTGAGATGGGTCAGCAGAGTAAAACAGTTGACTTTTACCGGCCCAGCTGCAAAAGCGAGGCTGAGCTCAGCCCCCAACCCCCAATCCAGAGGGTCCCTCTGCTCATGCCCTCCAAGATCGATCACTGCGGAACCACAGGGGAATCTGAACAAACGCTACCAAAACTGTTGCTAACACTGATAGGGACTGAAACTGAGAGTAGCGAGTGTGATTAAAATCTACATAAAAATAAACGATGTTAGGCTTTATATAAAGCAGGGATCCAAGAGGCTTAGACGCCACCTACTGAATACCAAAAGAAAAGCGCCTTCTTTGCAGCAGGCTAAAGAGAGACCTTTATATAATAAATCTTCTTTCTGGAAAAGCAACAGAATACACTTCCATTAATGCCCAGGTGGAGAAATAGTCCATTAAACACCATGAACAACCAAGGTTACAAGGCATCTCAGAAAGAAAGAAAAAATCTCCAGAAAATGAACTTATAGACATAGAAATATGGAATTAAGTGACAGAGAATTCAGGATGGTAATTCTGAAAGAACTCAGCGAGTTCCAAAATGAGACATATAAACAATTTCAGAAATTGCAAAAGCAGCTAGATGAGCAGAGCAAAGAGATTGAAACCCACAAAAAGAACCAAATAGAACTCTGGAGATAAAAAAAGCACACTGCAAGAGTTGAAAAATAAAATAGCAAGTTTGGGAAATAGAGTCAACCAAAAGGAGGAAAAGATCAGTGATATCAAAGACAGAAATCTAGAAATAAATCAGAAGGAAGAAGAGAGAAACCGAAGAATGAAAAATAATGAAAGAGAACCACAAGAACTAACTGATAACATCAGGAAAGGAAACATAAGAATAATGGGCATTACTGAAGGTGAGGAAAAGGAGCAGGGACTAGAAAGCATTTTCGGACAAATAGTTGACGAGAATTTCTCGAATCTAAAGAATAAGCTGGAACTTGGAATTCAAGAAGTCAACAGAACACCCAATTATCTCAACACAAAAAGGCCTCCACCAAGACACGTTGAATGAAAGTTATCAAAAATCAATGACAAAAATAGAGTTCTCTGGGCAGCCAGGGAGAAAAAAACGGTAACGTATAAAGGAAAACCCATTAGATTATCCTCAGACTTCTGAGCACGGACTTTACAAGCCAGAAAGGAATAGAATCAAATATTTAAACTATTAAGTGAAAGGAACTACCAGCCTAGAATAATGTATCCAGCTAAGCTCTCCTTTAGATATGAAGGTGACATTAAGACCTTTTCAGACATACAAAAATTGAGGGATTTCTCCACTACAAGGCCTGCACTACAGGAAATACTGAAAGAGGTCAGCTCACTTAAAACAAAATAATAACAAAAAAAAATACATAATTAGGAGTAAAGCGACTAGCAGGCAAATAGAAGCAGAGGAGTGCAACCCTTACTAAGAACATGGCATTATAAGCTTAAATAATAAGAAGAGAATTGCTATAGCAAGATAGTAATGAATGCTCAGATACATAGAAACAAATTGAGATAACAATGACTGAAAAGGGGAGGATTCAAAGATCCAAATTCACACAGGGGAAAAGAGATAAGGCACACACAGAAGAAAATGGATGACTACATATATATAACTATCTTCTTCATATTTGTAATGGTAACCACACACCGTAGAGTCAGAACTGAAGTATATAACATAAAACAAGAAGAACCAGAGGCAAAATCCACAAAAGCCAACCAAAATAAAGAAAATAGAAACTCAAGAACAAGAAAGCAATGAAAACACTGAGCTACCAGAAAGCAAAAGATAAAACGGCTATAAGAAGACCTCATATTTCAATAATCATCCTAAATATAAATGGACTGAATTCACCAATAAAGAGGCACAGAATTGCAGAATGGATCAAAAGACAAAACCCAACTATATGCTGCCTCCAAGAAACACATCTTAGATCCAAAGACAAATACAGACTCAAAGTGAGAGGGTGGAAAACAATATTTCAAGCAAATGACATTCAGAAAAAAGCAAGAGTAGCAGTACTAATATTGGACGAAATAGATTTCAAAATAAAAAAGGTAAAGAAAGATACTGAGGGACACTTCATAGTGATAAAGGGAATCATGCACCAAAAAGACATAACAATAATTAATATCTATGCACCAATCAGGAAGCCCCAAAATGTGTAAAGCAATTACTAACAGAACTAAAGGGAGAAACAGACCAAAACACTATTGTAGTAGGGGACTTAAATACCCCACTGTCAGATATGGACAGATCATCCAAATAGAAAATCAATAAGAAAATAACATCCTTAAACAACACATTAGACCAACTGGACATAGTTGACATTTCAGAGCCTTTTATCCCAAAACAGCTGCATATATATTCTTCTCTAGTGCACATGGAACATTCTCAAGGACTGACCACATCTTGGGACACAGAGATAGCCTCAACAAATATAAGAGGGTTGAAATCATACCAACCATATTCTCTGATCATAATGCTTTGAAACTAGAGATCAACTGCAAAAAGAAATCAAGAACCACAAATATGTGGAGATTAAACAACATTCTACTGAAGAATAACTGGATAAGAGAAGAAATAAAAAGAGAGATCAAGAGATACATAGAAACAAATGATAATGATAGTACAACATATCAAAACTTTTATGACACAGCAAAAGTGGTCATAAAGTTCATATGATTACAGGCCTATCTCCAAAAACAAGAACGAGCCCAAATAAACAACCTAATACTTCATCTTAAAAAAAACTAGAGAAGGAAGAACAAATGAAGCCTAGAGTCAGCAAAAGGAAAGAAATCATCAAAATTAGAACAGAAATAAATGAAATTGAAAAAAAAAAGATAGAAAAAATAAATGCAACAAAGAGCTGGTTCTTTGGTAGGGTTAATAAAATTGACAAACTCCCGGCTAGACTCACTAAAGAGAAAAGAGAAAAAGCACAAATAAACAAAATCAGGGATGAAAGAGGGGAAATTACGACTGATATCACAGAAATACAAAGGATCATGTAAGAAACTATTGCTAACACTGACAGAGACTAAGACTGGGGTTAGCTAGCATGATTAAACATCTATAAGAAAAAAAGGAAAAAAAAGGCATTATTAAGACTTTATATAAAGCAGAGATCCAAGAGGCTTAGACGCCATCTACTGGAAACCAAAAGAAAAGTGCCTTGTTTGCAATAGGCTAAGGACCATTATATAATAAATCTTGCTGGGGAAAAAATCAGAATACACTTCTATTAATGCCCAGGCGGAGATAGTCTATTGCACACCATGAACAACCAAGGTGACAAGGCATCTCAGAAAGAAAGAGAAAAATCTCCAAAAAATAAGTTTACAGACATAGAAATATGCAATTTATATGACAAAGAATTCAGGATGGTACTTCTAAAAAAACTCAATGAGATCCAAAATGAATTATATCAATAATTTCAGAAATTGATGAGCAGAATGAGTTCTTTAGCAAGGAGATTGAAACCCTCAAAAAGAAGAGAATAGACCTTCTGGAGATAAAGAACACACTGCAAGAGTTGAAAACTGAAATAGCAAGCTTGGGAAATAGAGTCGACCAAATAGAGGAAAGAGTCAGTGATATTAAAGACAGAAATCTAGAAATAAATCAGAAGGAAGAAGAGAGAAATCGAAGAATAAAAAATAATGAAAGAGAAATACAAAAACTAGCAGATACCATCAGGAGAGGAAACATAAGAATAATGGGCATTATCAAAGGCGAGGAAAAGGAGCAGGGACTAGAAAGTATTTTTAGACAAATAGTTGACGAGAATTTCCCAAATCTAAGGAATGAGCTGGAGCTTGGAATTCAAGAAGTCAAGAGAATACCCAATTATCTCAACCCAAAAAGGCCTTCACCAAGATGTATGAAAGTTATCAAAAATCAATGACAAAGACAGAATTCTCAAGGCAGCCAGGAAGAAGAAAACAATAAGTTATAAAGGAAAACCCATTAGATTATTGTCAGACTTCTCAGCACGAATCTTACAAGTCAGAAAGGAGTGGAATCAAATATTCAAACTATTAAGTGAAAGGAACCACCAGCCAAGACTAATGGATCCAGCTAAGCTCTCCTTTAGGTATGAAGGTGAAATTAAGACCTTTCCAGACATAGAAAAATTGAGTGAATTCTCCACTACGAGGCCTGCACTACAGGAAATACTGAAAAGGGTCAGTTCACCTAAAACAAAATGGAAAAAAAAAAACATAATTAGGAGTAAGGTGACTAGCAGGCAAATAGAAGCAGAGGACTGCAACCCTTACTAAGAACAGGGTATTATAAGCTTAAACAATAAGGAGAATTGCTATAGCAAGATAGTAATGAACATTCGGCATGCACAGAGACAAATTGAGACAACAGTGACTGAAAAGGGGAGGATTCAAAGATCCATATTCACAAAGGGGAATGGAGATAAGGCACGCACAGAAGAAAAGGGGTGACTGTATATATATAACTATCCTTTATATATTCATAATGGTAACTGCACGCGAAAGATTCAGGACCGAAGTATATAACATAAAACAAGAAGAATCAGAGGTGAAACCCACAAAAGCCAAACAAAATAAAGAAAACAGAAACTCAAGGACAAGAAAGCAATGGAAACACCAGGCTACCAGAAAGCAAAAGATAAAATGGCTATAAGAATCATCCAAAATGTAAATGGACTGAACTCACCAATAAAGAGGCACAGACTTGCAGAATGGATCAAAAAAGAAAACCCAACTGCCTCCAGGAGACCCATCTCAGCTCCAAAGAAAATATACACGCAAAGTGAAAGGGTGGAAAATGATATTTCAAGCAAATGGCATTCAGAGAAAAACAGGAGTAGCGGTACTGATAATGGACAAAATAGACTTCAAAATAAAAAAGATAAAGAAAGATACTGAAGGACACTCCATAATGATAAAGGGAATCATGCACCAAGAAGACATAACAATAATTAATTATCTATGCTCCCAATCAGGGAGCCCCAAAATATATAAAGCAATTACTAACAGAACTAAAGGGAGAAATAGACCAAAACACTATTGTAGTAGGGGACCTAAATACCCCACTGTCAGATGTGGACAGATCAACCAAAAAAAAAACCAATAAGGAAATAACATCCTTAAATTATACATTAGACCAACTGGACATAGTTGACATTTCAGAGCCTTTTATCCCAAAACAGCTGCATATATATTCTTCTCTAGTGCACATGGAACATTCTCAAGGACTGACCACATCTTGGGACACAGAGATAGCCTCAACAAATATAAGAGGGTTGAAATCATACCAACCATATTCTCTGATCATAATGCTTTGAAACTAGAGATCAACTGCAAAAAGAAATCAAGAACCACAAATATGTGGAGATTAAACAACATTCTACTGAAGAATAACTGGATAAGAGAAGAAATAAGAGAGATCAAGAGATACATAGAAACAAATGATAATGATAGTACAACATATCAAAACTTTTATGACACAGCAAAAGTGGTCATAGAGAAAAGTTCATATCATTACAGGCCTATCTCCAAAAACAAGAACAAGCCCAAATAAACAATCAAACACTTCATTTTTAAAAAACTAGAAAAAGAAGAACAAATGAAGCCTGAAGTCAGTAGAAGAAAAGAAATCATCAAATTAGAGCAGAAATAAATAAAATTGAAAACAAAAAATATAGAAAAATAAATGCAACAAAGATTCTTTGATTCTTTGAGAAGGTTAATAAAATTGTCAAACCGCTGGCTTAACACACTCAAGAAAAAAGAGAAAGAACACAAACAAACTCAGGATGAAAGAGGAGAAATTATAACTGACATCTAAGAAATACAAAGAATCACACAAGAACACTATGAAAAAGTATATAACACCAAATTTAATAACTTAGAAGAAATGGACCAGTACACAGAAAAATACAACCTTCCTAAACTGAATCAAGAAGAACTGGAAAATCTAAATAGACCGACCAACAGTATGGAAATTGAAACAATCATCAAAAACGTACCAAAAAGTAAAAGTCCAGGACCAGATGGCTTCACCAGGGGATTCTACCAAACATTCCAAGGAGATTTAATATCTATTTTCCTCAAACTCTTCTAAATAATCGAAGAGCAGGCAATACTTCCCAATTCATTTTATGAGGCCACTATCACCCTGATACCAAAACCTGGTAAAGATAACACACAAAAAAAGAAAACTACAGACCGATAGCTCTCATGAACATAGATGCAAAAATCCTAAATAGGATACTGGAGAACCAAATACAGTAACATATTAAAAAGATTATACACCATGATCAACTGTGTTCCATCACAGGGGCACAGGGATGCTTCAATATACGTGAATCGATTAATGTGATATATCACATAAACAAATTTAAAAATAAGAATTATATGATCATATAAATAGTTGCAGAAAAAGCCTTCGACAAGATACAGCACCCATTTATAATCAAAACACTTAACAAAATCAGTATAGAAGGAAAATACCTTAATATAAACAACCCATATATGACAAGCCCTAGCCAACTTAATGGTGAAAAACTAAAAACCTTCCCTCTAAGATAAAGAACAAGGCAAGGCTGTCCACTATTGCCACTGTTATTCAATATAACATTGGAGGTTCTAGCGAGTGCAATCAGGCAAGAGAAAGATATAAAAGGCATCCAAATAGGAAACGAAGAAGTCATACTGTCACTATTTGTGGATGACATAATTCTCTATATAGAAAACCCTAAAGACTCCATAAGAACACTACTAGAAACAATAAGCAAATACAGTAAAGTTTCTGGATATAAAATCAATGTTCAAAAAGCCATAGCATTCCTATACCCTAATTATGAAGTGTCAGAAAAAGGAGTTGAAAAAATAATTCCTTTTGCAATTGCAACAAAAAAAGATAAAATACCTGGGAATAAATCTACTTAAACATGTGAAAGACCTAATGAAAACTATAAGACCTAGTTAAAATAAATCAAAGAAGATACAAAAAAAATGGAAAGATATTCCATGTTCTTGGATTGGAAGAATCAACATAGCCTTATACAGATTTAATGCAATCCCCATCAAAATCCGATCAGCATTCTTTTAAAGAAATGGAACAAAAAAATCATCAAATTTGTATGGAAGCACAAGACCTCGAATTGCCAAAGCCATACTGAGAAGAAAGAATGAGGCTGGAGGCATCACTCTGCCCTACTTCAAATTATATTACAAAGCGACAGTAATCAAAATGGCATGGTATTGGCAGCAAAACAGACACAAGACCAGTGGAACAGAATCGAGAGTCCAGAAGTAAACCCATATGTATACGGGCAAATAATTTTTGACAAAGAAGCCAAAACATCCAGTGGAGAAAGGAAAGCCTCTTCAATAAATGGTGCTGAGAAAACTGGAAAGCCACCTGCAAAAAAATGAAACTAGGCTGTTGTCTATCATTGCACACAAAAATTAACTCAAAACGGATTGAGGACCTGAATATAAGACCTGAAACAATATAATGCATAGAAGAAAACATAGGAACTGAACTCAAGGACTTTGGACTTAAAGAGGATTTTATGAATTTGGCCTCAAAGGCAAGGGAAGTAAAAGCTAAAATAAATGAGTGAGACTACATCAAACTAAAAAGCTTCTGCTCAGAAAAAGAAACCGTCAACAAAGTAAAGAGACAACCATCTCAATAGGAAAATATATTTGCAAGCAATGCCTCCAATAAGGGCCTAATTCCAAAATATACAAAGAACTCATATAACTCAATAACAACAAAAAAAAACAAACAATCCAATCAAAGAATGGGCAGAGAACCTGAACAGACACTTCTTCCTAGGGGACATACAAATGGCCGACAAGTATTTGAAAAGATGCTCAACATCGCTAGCTATTAGGGAAATACAAATCGAAACCACAATGAGATACCATCTCACACCTGTAAGAATAGCTATAATCAAAGGACAAGTAATAACAGATGCTAGAGAGGATGCAGAGAAATAGGAACCCTCATACACTGCTGGTGGGACTGCAAATTGGTACAGCCACTATGGAAAACAATATTTGTACACGGATGTTCATAGCAGCATTATTCACAGTGGCCAGGACATGGAAGCAACCAAAGTGTCCTATAATAGATGATTGGCTAAAGAAGCTGTGGTACATATATACAATGGAATATTACTCAGCCATAAGAAGAGATGAAATACTGCCATTTGCAACAACATGGATGGATCTTGAAATAATCATACGAAGTGAAATAAGCCAGACAGGAAAAGTTAAAAATCACATGATATCACTTATATGTGGGATATAAACCTAAAAGCAACAAATGAGCAGGATAAACAAACAGAGACTTATGGACATAGACAATGGATTAATGGTTACCAGAGGGTAAGGAGGAGGCGGGAAGGGAGAGGTAGATGAGGGAAAAAAATTAAATCATTTCTTCAATTTAAAAAAATAATAAATAAATAATTAAAATTATTTTGTGACTACTCGCTGTTGGGATTTTTCATGCCAATGGCTGTAAAAGTTGACGGCATATTGTTTCCTCGTCAGATTTGAAATGATTTCAGACATCCAGTGCAATACAAATAAAATTGTTCTTGTTTTTTCCTGAAAACTGGAGAGATTGTCTGTTTATCAATAATGATAACTAAAACTGTAGTTGTTGAACTAAAACAAGGTTATTTTCCTCTTATATTTTCCCCAGGTATTCTGATACACACTTCTGAAAAAAGTGAACAATTTTACAATTTTCTAAGGCCCAGTGAAGATGTACTTATATAAATGTACTGGTGAAAGAATATAGAAAACACATAGCAGAAATACTGATGTAGCATGAGGGAGATGACTAGGAAAAATTTCAGAAGACTAGTTAACCATTAATCACTAAGATAATATGGCCTCATGTTACAGAAACTCACACTCACGAGTAGGGATGACATAACCCAGTCACTCCTTCAGTGAACACCTACTGAGCTCCCTGCTTGTGTGAGGCAGTGTTGGGACATGAAAAATAGTGGTGACCAAGGCAGATATTCTCTGTCTCATCATAAAGTTACAATTGACAGACATGCAAGAGACAGACATGAATCTATTACACAAAAACTTTGTACAACAGATTACCTGCCCATGCATTTAAGGTACTCTAATATATCAAATTTAACCATATGCTCCAGGCTAAAAGAAAAATTATTTAATTAAAGTCCCTCTAAGTTTCTCCCCCAGCTGATATGAGTTTGGCCTCCATGATTCCAGAGATAGGAAAAGCACAACTGAAAGACACAGAGATACAAGAAGTGATACTAGGCTCCTGTTAGTAAGCCACTGAATGGATTTTCAACTGTAAGGTTAAGGCAAGCTTTTTCTCTTACACACAAACATCAGAATAAGTAAAAAAGTTTATTACAAATGCATAATGGGCTCCTTTGAGGTGGGGTGAAGATGGAGACTAGGAGGCCAAATGTCTGCTGGGAGCTAAAGAATGTGCAGAAGTGTAAGGAGGACATAGAAGAAGTAAGCATTTTGATGAAGACTCTAAGGTAGCTGTGTCTTGCTATGTCCAGGAGGAGAAGAGAAAGCAGTATGGCTGTTCTAACAGTGGTTCTCAAAGTTTGATCCAGAAATATCTGGGGATCCTAAAACTCTGTGAGGAGTCAGCTGCATCGAACTTTTAATATGATGTTACTTGCCTTTTCATTCCCATTTGCATGCAATTGATAGTGTAGTTTACCAGAGTCCATGTGATTTATAATATTGCAAGTGTGAATGCAGAAACAAATATTGAAATCCAACCATCTTTTATTAAGACAGATATTATCTAGAAAAATGTAAAACAATGCATTTTTTTTACTTTTTTTGGTAAAATTTATTTTTCATAAAAATAGATTAACAAAATAACGTCATTATTATTATTTTTAATGAATTTCTAAGTACATATTTTAAAACTGTCTCATGTTTAATTGTCCAGTATTGTAAATATGGATAGATATAAAACACATAATAAATATTCTTTGGTGTTTTCAATAGTTTTGGCCTGTATGGAAGGTCTCCAATTTGAGGACCGCTGTGCTTCATCACGGAGAACAGGAGATAAACTTGAACTAGGGAGGCTAGAACAAGGGGCGAGGACTGGGCACAATAGCCATGCTGGCCACAGAGACACAGTATGTCCAGAATGGACAGAGAGGCTCAGAGCAGAACACATGAAACAGGAATAGAGGGAAGATGTATGTTATAGGAAAAGTGACAGCCGATTGGGACTGAGGGTAAGGGGGCACGTGGTGCCCATCCCTCTAACATGAACACCCAAGTGCTAGGTGGTGCCAGTGCAGAAATGGGAAACACTCAGGGAGGACAGAAGGAAATGCCTGGTACTGGACCCAGTAAGGCTGTCATGTCAGCAAGGTCAAGCAGACATGAGAATGCAGGCTACACTGAGCAAAGGCTGCAAACTGGAGACAAACGCTGGCAACTGTCCTCCTGTAGGTATTTCAAGTCATAGGAACCCACAGCTCTGTCTATATAAATACTAGAGAGTGAGACATGTCCAACGCCAAGCCCCAGTCAGCCCAATACTTAATAGTGAGGCAGACTGCAGCTACCTTGCGGTCTCACCTAGGCTGTCTCTACACATCACTACCAGCTGTCGTTCCTCAGTAGGTCGGTTACTGAGTACTGAAAACTAGATTATGTGTTCAATATGCTATAAGCTCTAACAACTCTAGTGAGGTATGATTGATATACAATAAGTGGTGCGTACTTAAAACGTACAACCCGATACGATCAGCACACACTGTGAGACCACTGCCACACTCGGGATGGTGAGTAGACCTTGTCACCATTCAACATCTTCCACCTGGCCCCTGGCCCCAGATATACACTGATCTGCTTTTTCTTGCTATAGATTAGTGTCCATTTGCTTTCACTTCATGTAAATGAACCTCACAGTCTGTGTCCCTTTTGTCAGGCTCTATCCACTTACAGTCATGTTGAGATTCACTCATGTTGGACTATGCATCAACAGTCCATCTTTCTCATTGCTGAGTGGCACTCCACCAAATGGATGCCTCAGTGTGGGCTGCCTCTGTGGGTGGATGGACCGGGGCTGCCTCCAGGTCCTGGACCTCCTTTGACATTTCATGCAGTGCTGCTTACTGGTGATGAAACCTTTCAGCTTTTCAATGCCCGAAGAAAATCTTTATTTTGGCTTCATTTTTAAAAGATACTTTCAATGCGTATAAAATTCTAAGTCGACAGTATTTTTTTCTTTTGTCATTTTCAAGATGTTCCTCCAAAGCCTTCTTGCTTACATTATTTCTGACAAAAAAATCTGTCATCTTTTTCTCTTTCTGCTTTTAAGATTTTCTCTTTGTCACTCATCTGAGCAGTTTGATTACAGTGTTAGTTTTCTTAATGATTCTTGGCTTGAGGTTCATTGAGCTTCTTAGATCCATGAATTTATATATTTTCCACCAAATTAGAAAAAGCTTTATTTAGTCTTCATATCTTCAAATCCTCTCTCTGTCCTCTTCCCCTTCAGGGACTCCAGTTACACATATGTGAGGGCACTTGAAGCTGTCTCATGTATCACTGGTATTCTGTTCACTTTTAAATTTTCTTTTCTGTTTCACTCTGGATAATGTCTATTGCTGACTTCAAGTTTACTATTTTATTTTTTTTCAGTAACATCAAAACTGCTTAAATTTCAAGTGTATCTTTAATCTTACATATTGTAGATTTGATCCCTAGAAGTTCAGTTTGAGTCTTTTTCAATGTCTTCCATGTGTCAGTTTTTTAAACAAAGAATACAGTTATAACAACTGTTTTAATATCCTTGTCTGCTAACTCTAACACCTGTGCCATTTCTGGTTTGGTTTAGATAGACTTACATTTTTCCTCCTTGGTTCTGTTTTCCTGCTTCTTCATGTGCTTGGCAATTATTATTATTATTTATTATTATTATTGGGTGTGGAGAGTATAAATTTTAACTTGCTGGAGGTGGGATATCTTTGTACCTTTGTATATCCCTGTACATTGAGCTTTGTCCTGGGAAGCCACCAAGTCACTTAGGACAGTCCATTTATTTCAGGTCATGCCTTTAGGACTCTCTAAGCAGGACCGGGCAGTTTCCATCCAGGGCTTCTCCCACTGCTGGGGCAAGTTGTCCCGCCCACTGCCCTGGAAAGGGTGGGGCTTCTGTCTGTCTGATGGGAGTGGGCATTGTTCCAGCCCTGCGTGAGTAAGCATCACACATTTTCTAGCTGATCGTTTGGGCTGATTCTTTTCCCATCCCCCAGTCTTTCCTTCACAGAAGTGGGTAGATCGGTTCTCACCTAGATACTCAGGGGACCTTTGTGTAGATCTGGGGTGCTTCCGCTCTGGGCAGCTCTGTCCTCGGGTATGCTGACCTGTGAATCCCTGCCCTCGCGGTCTCTCCACATCCCAGCTCCAACTCCTTAACTCAGGGAGTCTGTCCCGCTCAGCTAGGTCCTGCCATCCTGGAACTGTTGCCCAGAAACTCTCCCGAGGTAAACTGAAACAACCGTAAGGCCCCCATCCCTCAAAGATGACCACCCTTCATTGCCTGATGTCCAGCCACTTAAGGACTATTGTTCCATGCAGCTTGTCCATAACTGGTTGTCTCAGGAGGAGGGTAAATCAAGACCCTGTTACTTATCTTGGCACAAAACCTTTACCTCTTTGATCTTACAATAGCCCTTGAGTTGGGCATTATTATCTGTACCTTACACATGAGGAAATGGGGGCGTCATGTCAATAACGTGGTTCAGTCGCGTTCACCGAGCTGCAGTGATACAGCTATGGTGTTTAAACATGTCTTCTAAAGCTGTTGCACAGACCCGTTATGACAACTGCCTCTGGAGGAAGTGAGAGATAGCCAAACGGACACTCAATACCGAGAAATTGCGTAAATTGGCTAAATTCTCACTTTCATAAGTTGGTTTGGAAACAGTCCTCCCTTAAAATGCTAATGAGTGCACACAATGAGCCCTGAAAGCTGTCACAGCAAAGAACTGAAGGCCTGAAGGAGCTTTTCCATCCTTAGGTCACTACCACGTAGGTTCCCACTGTCTCCACAACAAAGCCTGTCGCCGGACATCAGCCCACGCTCCAATCATAAAGGGCGGCAGACATCTGGGGCCCTGACCCGTTTCTGCGTTGAACTCTGATAAAGGTCTCCTCTATTCTACAATTAAAGAAATACATTAGGAATAATAGTAAATCTGTTTCCTTAGAGCCTCTACTCCATCGATGTGGCATTTGAAAACAACCAGCTCCAGAGCTCAGAACACACACACCCGGCCTGGCAGGCACAGGAGCAGATCGGAGCCTGGCCTTCCTTTCCATTTTCTCTTATGTCCTGTTCTTTTCATCCTGGAATGTAATCAGGTCTTCCTAAAACCCTCAAACATCACATTCAGTGATAAATTATGACATGGGAAATAGGGATGAGATATTATGAGTACTTTACTGTTATATATAATTTAATATTATGCCCCATTTAATATTTTATGTAGTTTAACATAGATTACCAAATTTCTAATGAGGGGGGTGGGGGGGGAAACCATAACGAAGTCCTTGAACAGCTCAACAGCTCCCCCTCGCGTCCTTTTACATACTACACCTCAGGTCCCTTAATCAAAGGTCAGAGGCTGGAAGGCGTTACTCAGACTTCCTGGGCTAAGCTTCCTTGTGTGGCCCATCAAGGCAGTCCATGATCCAAATCCAAGGATGCACATGCCAAACGGTCGTGGTGAAACACTGAGACAAAGACCATCCATTCAGAGTACTAAATGGCAGGAAGTGCCAAACAAATATGGTTTCATGAATAACCTCAAAACCTATAAGTAACTTTCCCAAGAAAAAAGAAAAGAAGGCAAAAGAAAATGTAAGTGTCACAGATACTGTTATGCAGAATTTTATCTTTTTGACATGGAATAATTTTGCTGTTTTCACTCGCTGTATATTTTATAAAACAAATGCGATCTAATTTTTCACATTTGAAATTAAATGTGTTACGAAGAACAGAAATAACTTTCAAAGAGCCATGAGCCAAAGTTATCTTCCACAAGGGGCAAAGGGACAAAAAAAGCACTTATTTCATCACAAAATCTGTGTATTTGATAGATAGATGATAGAAAGATAGATAAATAGATAGATAGATAGATAGATAGATAGATAGATAGATAGATAGGTTTAAATTTTGAGACTCTCTTCCTCCAAAAAAAAATCAAGATTTTGATTTTATTCCAACTTGCCTTTTTATGATGTGAAGTACCACTTGTAGATGATATATATGTTTGCATGTGTGTATTTATTTTTAAAATAACATCATGCCATGTTTTTAACATTAAATTTTTAAAGTTTCCTACCTTGCCCAAAAATCAATTTTTAAACTACGTGTAATTTGCTGTCGGTGTTTTTACTATTCAGCAGAAGACTAGGATTATTTCCAAAATGGAACACACTGTGTCACTACAGATGATAACAAATATTAGCTGGAAGTGGACATTCTGTATTTTTTTTCATGATATGCATTTCAGAAAAGAAAATCTGAACACTCTACTAATTCACTTGCTGGTAGAAGGGCTGGGATAAGAATCCAGGCAACCTGGTGCCAGAATATGTGCTCTTAACCCCTACAATACTCCACAATAAAAAAATGATTTGATGGATACAATTTTATTCACAGATATTTAAAATAAATAGTGATGGAAAGTAACATGAAAAATGACTTTCTCAACTTGAAATACACATGCTGAAATGTCAGCGAGTTCATGCAGGAGCATAAAGAAGTAAATCTTTCTCTTCAGACATGGACTGAATTTAACTAATTGATTCAAATGTTCAGTGGCTCTTTTTCAGTCCTGAAATAATTGCAGTTGCTCATTTACCAAATATTTTGAACAGGTACATTTTGAGTAGGCAGTGAAATAAATTTACATAAAATAATTGGTTAATCTGACTTCAGAGAAAAGAATTACACCACTGAACAGGTGCATTCAAATTTTCTTACGTTAATAATCCAAAAGAGCATGAAGAAGAAAGCGTAGAAACTTTAGATCCGTTGCTAACAACTTGACTCTAGAGATTTAAAAAACAACAACAACAAAAGCTGCTATGAGACCCAACGCTACCCTTACTTGACAGGGAAAAAGAGACTGAAAGAGCAAAGCCAGACATACAGAGGGGATGGGCTCTGACGGCCACTCCTTGTGGAGTCCTCATGGGGTGGTAAGATAACCCACCTGCCAGCATGCACTCACCTGGAAGGGTTTCATGACAAACCCTAATCCAGGCATTCTGGCCAGGCAGTTCTAAACCATGAAATGGTTCAAGTGGGACATACAGGAAAAGCTGGAGAGCTGAGGACCACTTGTCTCCTGGTCCCTGTCTCCAGCCCCGGGGGCACTCTGAACAGCATACCTGGGACATCTTGTACAACTTGGGGTCTTGCAGCAGACAGGAACCTTTAGGAATCAGTCACGCAGGCCCTGTCAACTAGTATCAACTGCCACCGTGGAGAGTTATGGGATATAGTCAGAAGAGTCCCTTACTACTCAACCAGGTCATGGTGACACCATCCTTTCATGCACAAATGAAGTAAGGCTTGTTGATGACTGACGCAAGTAGAACACAAGGGATATGGAAAAAGTGGCCCCAACATATGACATTTTAAAATCTGTAAAACATAAATTTTTATCTTTGGAATGTCTCCCCACCAATTACTGCCAAGTTCACATGAAGTACACAGCCACTCCAAGCAAATACTGACTGTTTGGACAGATTTGGATAAACCTGACAAAGTAAATAAATATTAAATCAGTTAAAGAAACATATTGCAAGAAAAATGTAGGAAATGGTTACACTCATGATTCATAGTATTTGTCATAAAATATCCTTATGAAACCTAGAATCTCTCTTCTTTCCTTAATTAGGAACAACAAAATCAATTTTCCTTTATCAAGATTCTTTTTGTCACAAAGAAGTAATCATCTTCTTATGCTTTGATATATGAATCATTCAGAGAATTACACACGTTTATTTTACCATTAAATTGTCTTTAAATAATTTTCATCACTAGAAATGTATGCTATTGTTTTGAAAACAATAAAAAATGTTCATATCTTTAACATTTGACAAACATCAAAGTTGCTGATAAAAGTTATGAATATCATGAACTATAGTTTATCTTAAATTTCAACACACACACACAAAAAAATGCTTGCAGTGTACCAAAAAAAGGGGAGGGGGATCAAGAAAATCCCCAATACAATTTTAGAGACAACATAGTTTTTTAGAGCACAGAGATTGAATCATGATTCCCTGCTAACAAGTTAAGCTCCTCTGATCAATGATCACCTCGGATGCAAGCGCTATCCAATGGCAGCAGTCTGACTTCCAGTTACTACCAGCAACGCCCTTCCTTTGCATCAAGTTATTGCTTACACGCAGGAGGCTCAGTCCTCGCAATGGATGCAATCACATACAAACATCTTTAAACAAGTGTATACTGAAAATATGGCATTTTAGGGAGAACAATGTATAATCTCATTTCCTCTTCAGATACTAAGATTATTTTGAATAAAATATTCTCATTGTCCAGCATTATTGAGAAGAAATAAGGGGAAATGTACAAATTTCAGAACTCCCAGTTGGAATTGAAGACATGAGAGAGGGGGGAATTATTAATATAAGAGGTAGGAAAGCACTTCTCTTAGGGAAAAAATAAGAAAAGTTTAAGCATTTATGTGTGCCACCTAGATGTTATGGAAGATTCTTTGGAAAGAATGTAGGCGAGAGATCATTTTAAGGCCAAACAGGGGCGTGAGGATTTTCTTTTCTTTCCCTATCAAGGACTATTGACTTCCTCCCCCAGCCCAAGAACGTGAAAACTTTCTTCCCTCTATGAAATGCAAAAAGTGGTCAATACTCCATCCTGCCCCAACTAACCCTTTTATATATAATACCTCTGCTCTCTCTCTTGTGACACAATCCTGTGCAATTCTAAGGTCTGAGTTTTCTAGTCCCTTAGTTTCTCCATCATTTCAAAGGCTTCACTATGAACATCTCTATTTTGCCTTTTTCCCATTTCTCCCTCAAAATAATCTGGGACTCCAATTACATATGTGTTAAAGTGCTTAATATTATCTTATATCAAACTGATGCTCTGTTTGTTGTATTTAATTGGACAGTTTCTATTGATATTATCTTCAAATTCACTATTCTTTTCTTTGGCGGTGTTAATCTCATCCACAATATTTTTCATGTCAGAATTGTATTTTTTCATTTCTGGAAGTTTGATTTTTAAAAATATCTTCCATTTCTGATCTCTTCATGTCCACGCTTTGCTCTACCTCTTGAAAATATGGAATATATATTAAAATAGCTGTTAGGGTCCTTGCATACTTGCATACTAATTCTATCATCTGTGTCATTTCTGCTTCTATTAACTGTTCTTTTTTCTTCCTGGTTATGGTTCATATTTTTCTGCTTATTTTTATGCCTGGTAAGTTTTATTGGCTGTCAGACGTTGCAGATTTTACATTGTTGGGTGCTGAAGGTTTTATTTTTCTTTAAATATATTTAAGCTTTGTTCTGAGATGCAGTAAGTTTACTTGGAAACAGTTTGATTCTTTAAAGCTGCCCTGTCAAAAATAGTAACCACTAGGTACATGTCTCTATTTGAATTTATTAATAAAATTAAATCAAATTTAAAATTTAATTTCTCATTTGTACATTTCTAATGTACATACATGGCTAGTGGCTACTATATTGGACAATAGATGTAGAATATTCTCATTATTGCAGAAAGTTTTATTGGACAGCACTGCTTTTGAAGTTTGCTTTTAAGCTTTTTAGATTCAAAATAGTTTTTATCTAGGGCTAATTTGGCCCCAATACTGAGCAAATGCCCTTCTGAGGACTATTCGATGCCCGATGTATTAGGAGTTCTCTCCACTCTGGCTGGTGGAACTTGATTTTTGGCCTGTGTCTGCTCGTTTTTGCTGGTTCTTTTCTAGGCTTCAGTAGTTTCCCTACACACATAGACTAATCAGTACTCAGCCAAAGAACTGTGGGGAACCCTCTCCAGATCTCTGAAGTTCTTGCTCTCATTGCACGGCTCTCTCTCTCCACAAATTCTAGCCATCTCCGCCTCTGCAAACTCTGGACTCTGTCTTCTCAAAGACTTGAAATAGGCAGGCTCAATCTGGTTCCCACTCCTTGTGCTGAAGCCTAAAGTCTCTAGGCAGTGAGCACTTCCAGGGCTCACCTTGTTTATTTCCCTTCTCTTAGGAATTACTCTCCTGCACTGCCTGTTGTCCAGTATCTAAAAACCACAGTTTCATCTGTTTAAGATGTTTAAGGCATGAGGATAAATCTGGTCTCTGTTTCTATATCATGGAGAGAAGCAAAAGTCAGCTGGGTTTTCACAGTCGCAGTCTCCTGTCACCAACCATCCCCAAAAGAAGTGGTTCGCAATTCAAAAAGCGCTCCAGGCTGAGGACATTGTAAGTGCCCAGGCCCTGATGCAGAAGAGGCTTTGGCACAGCACGTGCTGGAGGAACAGTCATGTTGCTGAGGCAGAGTGGGACACGGGAGGAGTTTGAGACAACAGAATGTTAGCTCATATATCAGTCTCCTACTGCTGCTGCAACAATTTACCACTAACTTGTTGGCTTTAAGACAGTGGTCCCCAACCTTTTTGGCACCAGTCACTCCTATGAGAATCTAATGCCTGGTGATCTGAGATAAAGCTGAGGCGGTGATGCTAGCACTGGGGAGCAGCTGAAATACAGATGAGCTTACTCGCTCCTCTTAACCCCCGCCGCTCACCTTCTGCTGTGCAGCCCAGTTCCTAACGGGCCACAAGCTGGTACTGGTCCGTGGCCCAGGGGTTGGGGACCCCTGCTTTAATAAACACAATTTTATTATCTTGCCGTTCTGGAGGTTAGAAATCCAAAATGCATCTCACTGGGCTAAAATCAAGATGTCAGCAGGGCTGCATTCCTTCTGGAAGCTCCAGGGGAGAATCTGTTTTCTCGCCTTTCCAGCTTCCAAAGCCTCCCCACTTTGTTTGGCTTGTGGTCTCCTTCTATCTTCAAAGCCAGCAATGACCAGTCAGGTCCCTCCTACACTGCATCAGTGACATTCTTGCCTCTCCTTCACTTATACTCTTGTGATTACAGTGGTAATCACAATTGGTAATTACACTGATTAGTCTACAACAGTCCCCCCACCTCAAGATCAGTTTATTGGCAACTTTAATTCCATCTGCAACCTTAGACATCTTTGGGGGTCCTTATTCTGCCTACAGCTGAGATTTGATATGCAGAGAATCTGGCTTTTTCGCTGAGATAGGAAGCAACTAGAGTGTGTTCAGCAGAGCGCTGATGTGATCTGGCTTATGTTTTAAAAGCTCATTCTAGATACAGTTTGAAGACCATACGATGGAGAGGGACGGGCAAGGGTGAAAAGAGGAACAGGATTCAATGGAGAATTGAATGTGGAATATGAAATAGGAGTTAACAATTACATCACTAGAAAGGCACAAGTTTTCCTGTCACCCTGCATTCTCAATACTAGGCATTCTCCACCTTTCTAACGTCTGCCATTCTGATAATAGTAAACTTGCTTTTCTCTGATTCCTAGTAAGTTTCAACATCTCTTTATGTACTCATTCCCTATTGGGATTCTTCAATCCGTGAATTGTTTTTACATCCTTTGCCCATTTTTCTGTTGGGTTTCCTTGTTGATTTGTAGGTATTCTTTTTTATAGTCTAGCTATAGATCCTCTGTCAGCTGTGGACAGCACATCTTCTCCATCTTTTTAACTTTATTTATAGTTTCTTTATTTAAAAAAATTTATTGTGAGTAGTCAGATCCATTAGTTTTCCTCTTATTAGGCTGTTTTGTTCTTGTTTAAGACATCTTTTTCTACTTCAAGGTAACAAATATATTGTCCTACATTTTTTCAAATCGTATCACTGCCATTCACATTTAGGTCTTTACTGCATTTGGAGTCCATTTTTGTATGTAACGGAAGGATCCTGCTCTATTTTTGTCCACAGAGTGAACCAGTGTTCACAGTGCTATGACAGTAAACTTAGTCTGTTCTATCCCCTTTGCTGTACAGTGCCACCTTTATCATATGTGAGGCCCCTGCACAAACCTGTGCAAGTTGGAGCTCTGTCCTATTCTATTGCTCACTTATTTGTACCTGCACCTGTGCTAGACTGTTTTTGTTATTTTTACTTGGTAGCATATCATAATATCTGGTAAGGCAAGTCTGTGTGTGTGCGTGTGTGTGTGTGTGTCCAAATTTACTTAGCTCCTTATGGAATCGTATTCTTCCTTATGCATTCATGATTTCTTCTTGAATGGCAATCCAAATGTCAGGCCAAAGAGGCCCCAAATACACTTGTCCTCCCTTCATGTCCTCAAGATCCCAGACAAGTTAAGGTGAGACTCCTAGGGCCAAATACATCCTATTACATTTGATTCTTCCCCAATCCCTCTATTAGAATGAAGTTTAATATGCTAGTTGATAATGATATGTTACTGTTACACCTTTGCTGATTTCAAATGCAGTATTTTGTTTTATAGTTTTAGTATTTTCTTTTTAACTTTTTCAACTTTGTATTTTGAAAAAGTTTTAAACACAGAAATTTAACAAGAAAAACACTGAACAATTTTTTATCCTTTCTCACATAGATTCAACAATTGTTAATCTTTTACATATTTTATTTTATTGCTAGATAATTTGAAAGCAAATCGTAGATATGCTCCTTTACTCCTATTTTAGCATGTATCTCCTAAGAACAAGGACATTCACTTATATAACCAGAATACAATTGATCACATTCAGGACATTTAATATTGATGTGATATTATTATCTAATAAACCATCACATTCAAACTTTCCAGTGTCCAAGTAATTGCCTTTTTAGCACACATCCCAGCCCTGCCCACCCTCCTCAACCCAGGATCACCCAGTGCGTATGGAAGTCATCTCTCTAGTCTCCTCTGACCTGGAATGATTCCTCAGCTTCTCTTTGTCTTTCGTGCACTGACATTTTTGAGTACAGGCTATTTGTTTTACATAATGTCTCTCAGTTTGCATTTCTCTGATTGTTTCCTCATGATTAGATTCAAGCTATGTGTTTTTGACAGGAGTGTTTCTCTTTTAAATAAAGAGGAGAAACCAAAGAATAGAATAAACTCGTTTATTAATTTCAAAGTAGTATTGGATATTTATTTGATGAGGAAAAACTCTTAAAGTTCCAAATCTAAGAAACACGTATGCTTACATTTTAGAATATTATCACATATATCTCTCAAAGATTTAGCCATAATTTTTGGCTAAATTTCACTAAATGGCATTTGATTCCCAGAAAGCTAAATCTATACTATTTTTCTAATATTTACATTAAAAACATTTGAGTAACTACCATGTTTAGCATATGACAATAGGCCCAAGACCCTGTTCTGTTATATATCAAACAATGCCAGTCAATCACAAATATAGACAAACAAGATTTTAAGATATCTCTAGAAATCTTGTCAATAAATGATTAGGGCTTGACAGGGATGGAATTGTAAACTCATGAAAGGTAACAAAGGCCTAAATATTACAGAATATATCTAAAAAGTGGTTAAGTGCTTTCATTCATAGCTGTGGAGTCTGTTTTAACTTCACATTGCTGCTAGAGCGTCTTTAGCAGATCACTGCTCCCTAATAAGTACTGGGCTTTCATTTGTCTTCACTGTCCCCCTTGTGCCAGGAAACCAGTCCTTTCTGCCACCCTGGTCAACTCTGCTCACCAAATTCCTGCCTGTCTTTCAAAGTCCAACCCCAGAGACACCTCCCTCCTTTCAGAGCCTTTCCAAGCCCTCCCACCATGTTGCATGCTCATCTCTCTTAACAAATTGGGATCCATAATAAAAGGTTCTGTTTCTTTATTGGACATCTTTTTTTTTTTTCCAATTTTTTTGTATTGTGGTAAAATACATATAAAATTTACCATCTTAACCATTGTGAAGTGTGCAGTTCAGTGCATTAAACATATTCATAATATTGTGCTCTCATCACCACCATTCATCTCCAGAACTCTTTCACTTGTAAAACTGAAACTCTGTACCCATTAAAAAATTACTACCCTCGGCAATCACCATTCTACTTCCTGTCTCTAAGATTTTGACTAGTGTAAGTTCCTCATATAAGTAGAATCATATATACAGTTTTTGTCTTTTTGTGACTGACTTATTTCACTTAGCACAAGTCCTCAAAGTTCAGCATGTTTTAGCATATTGTAGAATTTCCTTCTTTTTAATGTTGAATAATAGTCCATTGTATGTATAGACCACATTTTGCTTATTCATTCATCCATAAATGGACATTTAAGTCGTATCCACGTTTTAGCTGTCATGCATAGTGTTACTATGAATGTGGATGTACAAATATCTCTTCAAGATCCTGCTTTCAATTCTTTTGGGTCTATATCCAGAAGTTGGATTTCTGATCATATGGTAATACTGTTTTTAATTGTTTGAGGAACTGCCAAACTGTTTTTCCACAACAGCTGTACCATTATATAGTCCTAATAACAGTGCATAGGGGTTCCAATTTCTCCACATTTTCACCAACACTTGTTATTTTATTTTTTTGATAACAGTCATCCTATCTGGTGTGAGGTGGTATCTCATTGTAGCTATAATTTGCATTTCCCTAATTATTAATGCTAGTGAGCATCTTTTCATGTGCTTATTCGTCATTCATATATCTCCTTTAGATTAACTTCCTTGGTTAAGTTAATTTCTAAGTATTTTATTATTATATTTAGGCTATTGTAAATTAAATTGTTTTAATTTCCTTTTTAAGTTGTTCATTGTTAGTGTATAGAAATGCAACTGCTTTTTGCATGCTGACTTGTTATCCTGCTACTTTGCTGAATTGATTTATTAGTTCTAACAGTTTATAATGGAATCTTTAGAGTGTTCTACATATGAAATCATATCCTCTATGAATAGAGATAATTTTACTTCTTCCTTTCCAATTTGTATGCCTTTTATTTCTTTTTGCTCTGGCTAGAACTTCCAGTACTATGTTGAATAGAAGTAGCAAACATGGGCATCCTCACCTTATTTCTGATCTTAGAAGAAAAGCTTTCTCTACTGAGTATGACGTTTGCTATGGGTTTTTCATATATAGTTTTTACTGAGTTTCCTTCTTTTCCCAGTTCATTGAGTGTTTTCCTCATGAGTGTTGGATTTTGTCAAATCCTTTTTCTGCATCAAATGAGATTATCTTATGGTTCTTTTCCTTCATTCTGTAATGTGGTGTATTATATAAATCAATTCTTGTATGTTGAATCATCTTTGCATTCTGGGAATAAATCCCACTTGGTCATTGTGTATAATCCCTTTGATATGCTGCTAAATTCAGTTTGCTAGTATTTTGTTGAGGATTCTTGCATCATTGTTTATAAGGAATAGTGGTCTGTAGTTTTCTTGTAGTGTCTTTGCATGGCTTTGATATCAGGGTAATGCTGGCCTCCTAGAAGGAGTCAGGAAATGTTCCCTTCTCTTTTTGGAAACATTTGACAAAGATTGATATTAGTTCTTCTTTAAAAGTTTGGTAGAATTTGCAAGTGAAGCCATTGAGTCCAGGGCTTTTCTTTGTCAAGAGATTTTTGGTTATTGATTCAATCTCTTGAGTAGTCATAAGTATATGCAAATTTTCTGTTTCTTCATGATTTCATCTTGGTATATCCAGTGTTTCCATAAATTTATCCATATAGCTATATCAAATTTGTTGACATATTCATAGCACTCTCACAATCTTATTTCTGTAGAATCAGTAGTAATCTCCCACTTTTATTTCTGAATTTTTTTTCTATTTCATTTCTCTCTGCTATAATCTTTATTATTTCCTTCCTTCTGCTAACTATGAATTTAGTTTGTTCTTTTTCTAGTTCCTTAAGTTGTAAAGTTAGGTTACTAATTTGAGATTTTAAAAAAAAATGTGTTTATAGCTATAAATTTCCCCCTTAACACTAATTTTGCTGCATCCTCTAAGTTTCGATATGTTGTGTTTTGCTTACATTCAACTCTAAGTATTTTCTAATTTCCTTTGTGATTTATTTGATCCATTGGTTGGTTAAGAGCATGTTTAATTTCCACAGATTTATGAATTTTCCTGTTTTACTTGTTACTGATTTCTAACTTTATCTCATTGTGGTTAGAGCAAATATATATCTATCTTTTTAAATCTATCGAGACCCTTCTGTGGTCTAACATATGGTCTATCCTGAAAAATGTCCCTTGTGCACATAAAAATACGCATGGTGCTGTTGTTCTACATGTGTCTGGTGGAACTAGTTGGTTCAATTTGTTGTTTAAGTCCTCTATTTCCTTACTTATCATCCAACTATTATTGTAGAACTGTATTTCTCCCTTCGATTCTGTCGATTTTTGCTCCATATACTTTGATGGTGTGTTATTACCTGGTAAACATTTACGGTTGCTTCAGTATCTTTATCTTTTGGAGAACACTAGCAGTGTTTGGACTTCAGTAATTATTTCTTTAAGCCATTAATAATCAATTAAAGTTTTTGATAACTAGCATGATAGAAGAGACTAAGTAGATAAGTTCTATTATTTTCTGAAAGTAATATCTGGTAAATTTATAAAATTTATCAGATAAAACATAAAATCTGGTAAATTCCTTTTTAAAAAGACTTTCAAAGAATCTATAGAACTTGTGACCCCTCCCACAGAGAAAATGTAAACACTGAAAGGTAGGAGGTGATTTCACTTTATATTCTTGGCATCATCACCATGACATTTCATTAAAACAAACATTGCCATGAAATTAGTTGAAGTTACTGCTGTATTCACTAGTTTCTATTTCCCCACTAGGCAATCAAGTTGAAGAAATGCTTCTAGTACTTACAGTGCAAACTATATTTATTCGGCTGTTCCAATGGGATTTTCTCTTAGTAAATCTGCTACTCGCATCTGCTATATGTATGGATTCAAAAGTGGATGACCACTTAATGCAAGGAACTGAGAAAAACAAGTTAGAATCAGTAACTTGGTTATTTCAAAACACCAAGAAAATAAGATCAGAAAACATAAACCAAGAAAACTTTGCAAGTAAAGAGACTGACACAGGATCTCTTTCAGAAAAAATTTTGGGTTGAGTGGTTTATGTTACAGAAAGTGATGGAATCAAAATGACAGATGTGGAATGAAGTTATTTGTACAAATTACCAAAAAAGCCACAAATTACTTTTGTCTAAGAGGGCATGTGTTGAATGAGAACTTAACCCTACTGAGAAAACCTAACAGAATGAAGGAAGATGACTCCTTTTTTTTTCACTGTTTATGAATCACCTTAGACTGCATTTTTTGATGATACATATTGAAAAGTTGCTTTAGGGAGGAAAAGCTTTTCAAAATTCAAAGCAGGTTTCTCTGTTATTACATTCTATCCTATTCAAAATCAGAATTTTTGAGTAACAGTATTTAAATGGCACCAAAACATATTAATTAAAATTTATTTAACAAGTGGTCAAAAAATATAAAACGGTGTCCAATTTGACATCAGTATGTCACACTATTTCTGGTGTACCAATTTTCTATGTTATAATTCCAGTTTGAGATTTTGCTTTAGGGGACTTTATCTTCTTTCCTGTTTAGTAAAAGCTCACTGCAAGTAAACTCTGTTAAAGACCAGCAAATTGTATACTTTGAGAAGCAGTTCATATTTCAAATTATCTTTTTAAAACTGTTATTTTTCCTCTATGTTGAATTAATTTGTTACAAAATAGTTATTTCCAAGTGTAATAGTTTATTTTGCCGATGCTACCATTTTATACCATCAATATTTCATAAGAAAATAGACTAGTACTAAATACCATTCTTACTGAAGCTTGAAACAGCACTGTTGTCCCAAGTAATGTTAGATGAAATTAAAACCATTTTGTGTCTGGACATAGCTTGAAACAGCACTGTTGTCCCAAGTAATGTTAGATGAAATTAAAACCATTTTGTGTCTGGACATAGAGTGGCCTGTAACAACTTATATTATGTATGTTTTGAACATTTTTCTGTACTTTAATATATAATGACTATCCCTAATGCCCAATTGAGTTATCTCCTTAATATTCATAAAAACAAAGAAGAAAATTCATCTTCTTTTAGGGGAAGCAATATTTTATAAATTGAAACAGTACTAAACAAATACATTTGTAGGGGAATATTGAGTCTAGAGTAAAAATATTGAATGAGAAATAAGCCAATAAGATGATGTTTATCATTTATAAAACATAATTCTATGGGAGAGAAAACACAGACAAATCATTCATTTGTTCACCTAGCCTGACACCGTGCTTGGTGCTGGGGATATAGTGGTGAGTAAAAGAGCTACTACCTTACAGTGCTTGCTGTTTGTCTACCAGGGAAGACACATAAGGTACAAATTGTGATGTGCCATGAGGAAAAAGTAAAATGTTCAGAAACAGAAGAGGAGACATAAACTTGATTTTTAATAGTGGGAACTAGAAAGGCTTCTCTGAGGACATGACATTTATAACTTTTGCAGTGACATAGTTGTCCAAGTAAGATGATGGTGATGGCTGAGGTGTTGAGAAGGGGACAGATTCCAGGTGAAATCTGGCAGGACATAGTGATGGTCTGAAAGTGGCACCTGAGGAAAAAGGATTTCTAGCAAAAAAAATGGCTAGCTGCATGGAGGCTCCCACGGGGAAAGGTGAGCTCAGGAGCATGGTTTTTGGACATACCAGATTTCCAAGGCAAGTAGACAGTTGTATGTATAGAACTGAAAATATAAATTCTGAAGTCGTATACAGTAATGGTATTTAAAGCCATGGGAATGGGTGAGATTGCTTAAGGCGAATGTGTAGTTTGAGATAAAGTCCTGAGGAACTCCATAGCTTAGGAGCTGGTCAGCGCAGGGGGAGCTGGCAAAGGGGACTGAGAGTTGGCAGTGAGGCTGGCTGAAAACGAAGACAAGATAACGTCAAGATTGTCCACAGGAGTCTTTAAGGTAGAGGTCGTCAGCTGAAAGGTTAGATGAGAACTGAAAGGTCCATTGGATCTAGCAACATAAATGTCACCAATGACCTCAGCAAAACCACTTTTTTAAAAACAGGGCCTTGGCTCGGATGTTTACAAACTTGTTTTTCACCTCCAAGAAAGTCCAAGTGGACATCTGATAGTTATGTTGGATGCTGAATTTGGAATGATCCTTCGTTGTGTGTGATGCTCCATGCACTGCAGGATGTCAAATGTAGTAGCACATCCTAGTCATTGAGACAATAAAAAGTGCAAACATTAATTACCCACTGCTGCTAAGACATCAGAAAATCTGGATCCCCAAATCCCATCTAGGCCATAGATTAAGCAGCACACCTGGGAAGGGAAATCCACAAAGACTTCCTGGAAAGGCTAGAATAGAGCAAGTTTAATCAAGACAGCAGCCTCACTTAGGTATTTGTTTTGGGGGAGAATTCTACAAGTGGAATCCTAAAGTGAGCACTTTTCAGCATTCTGTTGTTTCTGATAAGAAAGTAAATAGAAAGTAATAGAAAGTAAATATTAAAATAATGTAGTTCAGCAGAAATAAGGATGGTAGGCAACTTTAAATTCAACAAATCCATATAAGGGTATCAGATCTATAATACATGTGTTGGTGTTATATCTAATGATGCTGTTATTGATGCTAGTAACAATAGCTACCGTTTATTCAGCTGGCATGTGACTGTCTTGGTTGAGATCGCCTAGAAGCTGCATGTTACTTTTGGGGAAAAGTCAGTAAAGGGGTGAGGAAAGTAAGGAAGCAGAAAAAGTCAGCTAAGGAAGAGGACTCAGATGAATTCTTGCCCTGATCCACAAGGTGTTCTGCAGGTTCACACCGCAAAGTTGTCCCACTGTTCACTTTGAGGTGAGAGGACTATTGTACTCTTATACCAGTTGGGCACTGGTTGCCAACCACCAAGCCAAAGTGGGTGGGGACAGGGAGGTAGCAGGAATCACTCAGGTGTCTGGGGATGACAGCTCCCACATTCAGCAGCTGGAGAATGGATGCATGGATTAAGGGTAAAGGGGGCCAGGGTAAGGGTACCAACAGCCTTTATGACAATGCCAGACACCTAACATATTATTTTCATTTTATTTTGAAACCATTTCAAAGTTACAGGAAAGGTGAAAGTCTAGTACTAAGACCCTTCCCTCCCCACCAACCATTTGAGAGAAAGTAGCTGACCTAATTCTGTCACCCCTGAACACTTTTAAAATATGCTTTAAATTTCATTTTTATTTTGTGAGATATTATTGACATATGACTTGTATTAGTTTTAGATGTGTAACATCATGATTTTATTTTTGTATATATTGCAAAACAATTACAGTAAGTTTAATTAACATCCATCACCACACAGTTACCAATTTTTTTCTTATGAGAACTTTTAAGATCTACTCTCTTAGCAACTTTCAAATATACAATACAGTATTGTTAACTACAGTCACCATGCTGTGCATGACATGACATCCCAGGACTGATCTGTCTTATATCTGGGAGTTTGTACCTTCTGACCACCTTCACCCATTTCACCCACACACCAAAAAGTACTTTTGATGGAATAATGGGGATAGAAACCATGTTGGAGCAGGTTGAAAAATGACTGGGAAGTAAGAGGGTACAAGCAAGATGTGTAGCAACTCCTTGAAGCAGCTCCGCTCTGAAAGGGAATAGACAGGATGAAAGGTAGAAAGAAGGTTCCAGTGGAGAAACTGAAGTAGGAAAGGGGGTAAGAATCATTGAAGGAGGTGGACTGTACCATCTCACATTTCAGGCAAATGGAATTTAGAAAGAGGGCAACAGTGCTGTTTTTAATAACTAGGGAAATCCCTACTGGGACTTACTCAACAGAATCCATTCCCATCTATATAATAAAGAAAGACTAACTCAGAGTGACTTCATTCAAAAGGGTAATAGATGCATGAGGAGCCGTTGTATCTTTGTCGCAGCTTTATGTGCAGCCCTGGTCATTTATCGTATCAGCATCTCCAAGTTGTGAACACTGGATGTTTCTTTCTGCAATCTCTTTCTATTCTGCCTGAAGGAGAGACTGATTTCCATGGAAGGCTGAAAAAAGAGATCTGCACCTTCTTTGGGCTCCTCTCATCAAGAGGTGGGGTCTGTTACTCCACCCCTGGACTCTAGGCTGGCTTTGCTGTTGCTTTGGCAGCTAGAATGTGGCTGAAGCGCTACTTCCAAGGCCAGGCCTGAACTGAGGTGCTCCAGCAGCCAGCCAGCACCAGCTGTGAATGAGGCCATCCTGGACCTCCCCACCCAGCCAACCTTTGCAGACTGAAGCCCCACGAGTTAGCCCAGGTGAAACCGGCTAAGGAATCACCCAACCTGCCCATATGCATGTTACAAATAACAAATCGTTTTAAGCCACTAGTGTTTGAGGCAGTTTGTTACGCAGCAATAGTTAACTGAAACTGGCTTGCTGGGGAACTGCTCATCTGGCTGAGCCCCAATGGCTGAGACACAGGTGCAACGAGGGACACCTCAAATGGGAACGTTCGTTCCCCTCCGTGTGTGTGTGCTTGCTGACCTACTCCTTCCTGTTACCATCTCTGTATGGGGAATACCAGCGTTTATTCCTTTAAATGAGATTTGTCTTTTAAAACTGATTTGAGTTCCCTCCCCTCCCAAGTGGCGTTTCCTGCTCTTTAGACTGTGAGAAGACAGGTGAAGACACGGAACGTTCAGTTACAGTACCTCTTGGCACTGGGGCCTGGCGTGTGACCCGACTGCCCGGGTTTTGGACGGACTCCTCCAGGTGCGCTGCACAAAGTGCCCCCTCCAGCCTGATACGGCCGCCCCTCCTACCTTCGCCCCGGTGACCGTTAGCTCTTGCTGTCATGCGGGGAGCGTCATCTGAACTGGGGGCTCTAGGACTTTCAGTCGTGCCCTGCGTCCCTGCTTCTTATCTCATTTAGCCTTGGCTCCGCCGCTCCCAAAGACCTTTAGGCCTCCGCGGGCGCCCCCGCCCCGCCAGAGCCTCGCTGGGAAGAGCGAGGCCCCGCCTCCTCGTGACACTTCCGGGGCGGTGCCGAAAGAGGCAGCTGCGCGCGCAGCCTGCCGGGTCCCAGGTCCTGTACGTCCTTATCTCGCACTGACACGCACGCGGCAGTCGTCGCGACCGGAAGCAGCAGGTGAGTGAAGCCAGTCGCGGGCTGCGGGCTGGGGCGGACGGGGACCGGGGATCTGGGACCCCCAGGCCAGGCTCCGCGCTCTGGCTGGCGCTGGAGGCGCCGCAGTTTGCACTCAGCGTTAGGGACGACCCAGCTGCAAGGTTGGGAACAGTTTTTCCCCGACACTGGAGGGTAAAAATTAAAACGTGTTGGGTGCCAGCTGTGTGTGCGCCCACAGGGAGCTGAAAATACCAAATAAAACGTACACACGACGGTCAAGAGATTCTGGGTTAAGTGACGCAACTGTCGGAGGTGGCAAAATAATTCGATAATGTTTTCTAAAGGAGGTGGGCCTGCCTAGGTGGATAGGTGGGATTGTTGTTTTTTTGCTTTCTGTTGAGTGATGAAGAAGCATGTTTGGCAGTGCCGAGTGGTGGTAGTGAAATGTGCCCTAGGACATGGAAATAAGATTGTCTTCTAAGGAAAGTCTATAAAATTTATCATTACAAGATGAGAGTAGAGATATGCAAAGTTCGTTTAAACAAAATTTTACCAGGGCTTCAAGACTTGACTGTATCTTGACAACGAAACAGAGACTGTCATTCAGCTGGAGGTCCCATCTGTCTCTGAAGCATGGAATCACGGAGAGGTGCACCTGTCTAGGATGAATCCAAGCCTCCTCTAGGAGAGAGGATGCCCTGGTGTCAACAGCAGGCTCTCTCCAGAGCCCAGGAGTTGAGGTTTCCTCAGGGCTCATCCCATCAGACATTGAAATTGTATAACTCAGTCCTTTCATTGGGATTCTGTATTCACCAAGCAAACTTAGGATAAGTTGGACAGGCTGATCCGAAAAGCTGGTTAAGAGCCTGCAGTTCTTTGTAAACTGATAAATTGGCATTCAGGTTTTTTTCAGACATCCCTTTGTTTCCACTTTTTCTCACGCTGTGGTTCTTCTCATCCTTCAGGGCTCAATTGAAATGTTACATCTTCAGGGGCCTATTTGTTTATGTGTTCGGGTGCCTAGAACAGTTTGTCACAGAGTGGGCACTCAAGCTAACTCCCTCAGCTCTCTATCTTTGCTCACCTTTTTAGGGAAACCTAGCCTGACAACCCTATTTAAAACTGCAGCCTAGTTCCTCTTACATATCCATTTCCAGTCTTCCTTTCTAAGCTCTACTTTTTCTTTTTCTCTTTCTTTTTCTTTTTCCGATAGCCCTTTATCACCTTTATTTGGTTCACTAATGAATCCCACATGCCAAGATCAATGCCTGTTGTGTAGTAGATTCAAGATTTGTCAAATTAATAACCTTTGTTGTTTTTCATTCACACTGTATACACAATGCCTGGATGAATAGAAATGCTTTCAGCACTATTAATGAGTTGAATCAATTCTGGAACCCTAAAAAGATCGCATTTTTGAGCAAAGTCAATATCTTGCACTATCATTAATCAAGGTAAATGCTACTTCAATGTATTGTTAGGAATCTTAACAGTTTTCTATTGTTCCTATTAAGCTTCTGAAAGGAATACATGCCATACGACAGCAACAATGTGAGAAAAGAGATGGAAAGGCAGGAACTCTGTAACAGTTAATGTGATAGAGCACTGCATATTTGCCAGGCATGAGTGCTTAATGCATGTCAATCCATTTAATTCTCTCAACCATTCTATGAGGTAGGAACATTTTACAGATGAGCCAGTTGAAGCAACTAGAAGTTAAACTACGTGCCTAAAGTTATTCAGTTAGTAAGTGGCAGAGCCAGGATTAAAACTTAAGCTCTATAAGCGACTATAGTTAACAATCTTGTGTTGCATATTTGAAAGTTGCTGAGGGTAGATCTTAAAAGATCTCAGCAGAAGAAAAAAATGTATAACATTGATTTGTATTAATGAAACTTATTGTTATAATCATTTTCCAGTATATACATACATCTAATCATTATGTTGCACACCTTTAACTAGTACAATGTTATATATCAGTTATATATCAGAACAGGAGAAGGGGACCTTAAGCTCTTAACTGCTTTGCTATCTGCCCACACTGCATATTTGGACAAGAATCATAATCTTCACTTTAGGGTAGGGTGTGTCACAAGGTCTTTGAGAATCTCCAAATCCACAGACACCATTCAGCATATTAGCATCCACCATACCAGTTTGTTACTGTGTCTCCCTTAGATGACAATGAAGAGGATCTGGTCAAGGCACTCTCCCTTCCTACCCAAACTCTAGGTATCACCAGCACCACTTTGTCCCAGACCTGCCTTCACCAATGCTGCTCTGGTTTCCTCTCCTGATTCCTACCAGTATCTAAGCATGCTCAGTTCCTTGCATTTTAAATCCTCTAACCCCGCATTTCCTTCTGTTGTCCCTAGCTTTTCCACTTTGCAACTAGAATATACTCATTATCCCCTTTCCTCAATACATATGGCTCTTGCTAAGATCACTAATAATCTTGATCCTATCAACTCAAATAGATCATTTTCAACCTCATCTTATTTGCATTTGGTATTGTTAACCACCTTGTCTCCTTGAAGTTTAATACCATCTTTTAAAATCTCTTCCTTTTCTTCTATTCTCGGTTTCCTCTGGGAGCTCTCTCTCCTTCCTCTGCCTATCTCTTAAAGGTTTCTGCTCTTTGGGGTTCTAAGGCTCTTGTGTTCTCACTAAACCTCTCTGGATAATCTAGTCTCCATGGCCTCAGTTACCATCTGTTTAGCTCTCTGCCATTGCTGCTGGATAACCATAGACTCAAGTTCAATACAGTCAAAAGGAACTAATTATCTTCACCCCATATCTCCTCTTCCTATGAAATGTCTTAGGAAATATCACCTCTTTCCACCCATGTCAGGTCAGAAATCAGGGCATATTAATAACAGAACTAACATATTATGTACTTTCTATGAGTCAGGCACTCTTACAAGCACTTTGCATGCATTAACTCACTTAATCCTGGTATGAGACTTGTCATTATGCAAACATTACAGATAAGGTATCTGAGGCACAGAAAAGTCAACTGATCTGCCTTAGGTCACTCAGGTGGTAAGAGACAGAGTTGGGATTTGAATGCAGGCACTCTGGCTTGAGCTTGTAATCATCATACCATAAAGGTCATGACCTTTGACCTCTCCCAACCTCATTCAACCAGTCACCAAGTTTATATACTCCATGCTTCATTCTCTAGGCGATGTCTCTGAAGTATAAAACTGACCTTCTCACTTCCTTAAAACTCTTCAGCACACCTCTTCCTTGGCCCTCAGTTAAAGTTATGTGTTTAACATGGATTTTCAGTCTCTTCATAATCTGACCTCTAATTCTGCCACCTTCTCTCTTGAAACTCCCCATTCTTATGCACTCTTACGTACCGGCCACTGGAATCAAATTCTTTGAGTTTTTTCCCTCCCAAGTTGTTTCACTTTGTTGGCTTCAATGTCACTTTTACTAATGAGGTTAGATGGTCCTTTAATGAATGTACTTACCTGTCACAGCACTTATGACGTTATTTTAATTACCTTCCTTTTTACTTTTTACTGTCTTCCTTTTTACTTTTTACTGTTTGCTTTTTACTGTCTGCCCCTAGATTGTGAGTTCCTTGAAGGCAAGGACCGGTCTGCAACCTTAATGTCTGCCTGCTGCCCTGGTTCAGGCCCTCACTACCTCTAGTTGGACAACTGCGTTGGTCTTTTAACTGGTCTCCCTGCCCCGGCCTTGCACTGGTGTTCTTTAATCTGAGCTCAACACTGCTGGCAGCAGCAGTTCAGTTTAACACCTGCCTGCTTAAAACACCTCAGTACATTCCAGATGCTTTTAGCAAAAGTCTCAATTTCTTAGTCTCCTCCCCTTCTCTAGTCCCTTGCTGCCTTGTGCTTAGTAGGCACTCCATAAATATTTGTTGAGTGAGGACTGTATCAAAGTCAAACAGAAGAACAAAAAAACAATGCAAAGGAGTGAGGTCTGGCTGCAGAGGCATCTGAGAGCAGCAGTGCCAGGCTTCAGGGTGGCTGGGAGAAGAGTAGTACAGCTGTCCCTGAGGACAGAGCCCCAAAACATGCCTTACTGTACTCGATGACTGCAGTTGCACATACCTGGGATGTGCGACTCCCATCCACTTGGTAAGTGCCATCAGATTCCGAGGCCCAGTTTAAGTGTTCCTATAAAGCTCTCTTGACCTTTCCAGACAGAATATAAATCAGTTCCACTTTTCTGTAGCGTAATTTATCAAACTATATCAAGAGTGATGAAACTGTGAAACCTCTTTAACCTAGGAATTGTGCTTCTAGGACAAAAGAGAATTTGGTCTAGTTATGGATTTTGGCAACCCATTCTATTCCAGTTCTTTAACTTAAAGGAAAATTATGACCATCCTAAAAAATACAATTGGAATAGAATGGTTTCTTTATGACCATACCTAGTCAAAATACTTCATTAGTGTAGCTAGTATTTACAGCCTTTTGCCACCTAATATTCATCAGCACTGCTAACAAAAATAATGTGTAAAGTATCCAAATATAATAAAATTGTTCCTAGCCTTTCCATATAACCTACTGACTGCCTCTTTCCCTGACCTCAGGGAGTCCATCCTAATTTAATATTGATCTAAATAAACCTCTTATGCTGCCACTAAATCATATACCTCAAAGTCAAATAGGAATTATTTAAAAAGTATTACAAGGGCATAAGTAAAGCTTTCCATGGAGATGTTCATGAATACACTGTTGGTAACTAGAAACAACCTACAATGACAGATTAAGAGACTGAATAAACTGTGGTATGTGTGACAATGGAATATTACAAAACCTTAAAAATGATGTGGATTTGATGCTGAATGAAATAACAGAAAGTGTATGTGTTGACACACGCACAGAAAAAAGTACATACACACTAAATTGTTCATTGTGATTCTTTCCAGGTGATAGACTTTTATTTTGCCCTTTTTTGCTTATCTATATTTTCTCATTTTTCTCAATGAGCATGTAGTACCTGTGAATTCAAAATAATTGGTTTGACTTTGAGACATATTACATAACGTATTCTTAGGTTTATTGTTTGAAAAATTTGTGCCTTATTCCATTTCAACTGAAATTATCTGAGGTTCATCTTCATTTACTTCAAGTACTCTGTTGTCAAATTGTTAAAGAGAGGAAGAACAACTGTCCTGAATACAAGAGAATTAGATAAGTTTGGATTAAATTACCAAGAATTGATCACTAGAAAATAGAGTTTAGTTTTCCTTTTCTCAATCAATTTGCTTGTCTTCCATTTTCAAAGCATGCTGATCCCATTTTCGAGGAAGAACTGCTTCCAGTTACTTTATAATCTCAAAGTCCCAGCAGCTGGCTTTAAAAATACAGTAAAAGGTGCACTCATTTTACAGTCAATTTCCAATGACGTTTACCAGAATCTGGCTGTAGAAGACTGGATCCATGACCACATGACTCTAGACAACAAGCCAGTTCTGTTATTTTGGAGAAATTCTCCCTCCGTTGTAATTGGTCGGCATCAGAACCCTTGGCAGGAGTGTAACTTGAATCTGATGAGAGAAGAAGGTGTAAAACTGGCTCGGAGAAGAAGTGGAGGAGGAACAGTCTACCATGATATGGGTAATATCAATTTGACCTTTTTCACAACCAAAAAAAAGTACGATCGGATGGAAAATCTCAAATTACTTGTGAGAGCTCTGAATGCCATCCAACCCCAGCTGGATGTGCAGCCCACCAAAAGATTTGACCTTCTTCTTGATGGACAATTTAAAATCTCAGGAACAGCTTCTAAGATTGGCCGGATGACCGCTTATCACCATTGCACTCTGTTATGTAGTACTGATGGGACCCTCTTGTCGTCTTTGCTCAAAAGCCCTTACCAAGGGATCAGGAGCAACGCCACTGCCAGCATACCTTCCTCGGTAAGAAATCTTTTGGAAAAAGATCCCACTCTGACCTGTGAAGTGCTGATAAATGCTATTGCTGTAGAGTATGCTGCTTATCATCAGACTGATAATCACATCATCCTAATAAACCCAAAAGATGAGACACAGTTCCCTGGAATAAATAGCAAAGCTAAAGAACTACAAACCTGGGAGTGGATCTATGGTAAAACTCCAAAGTTCAGTGTAAACACTTCCTTTAATGTGTCACATGGACAGTCACACCTGGAAATAAAAGTGTTCCTAGACATAAAGAATGGGAGAATTGAAATCTGTAACATTGAAGCACCTGATCATTGGCTGCCACTGGAAATACGTGACAAATTAAATTCAAGTTTTATTGGCAGTAAGTTCTGCCCGGCTGAAGTAACTATGCTAACAAATATATTACATAGAACATGTGCAGAAGACGGTGAACTACAGAGTAAATGGAATATTCTCTGTGAAAAAATTAAGGGAATAATGTGATTCCAAGTAGATTTCTTAATATTGACGTTTCACTGAAAAAAAAAAATTTTTTTCAATGTACATTGTATGTCTCTCAAAATAAAAAAGGCCTAGACTCTTTCAGTAACTAACTCCCATTTGAAAGCATCTCCCACCTTTCCTTGTCTGTATTTGCAATTGACTTCTACCATACTCTGTCTCTTCCTGCACTGATTTTAATAACTGGCACTGTTGCCACCTTGGGAATATATGTGCACCATAGAGGACACTCTAACCTCAGAGTTCGTTCTTTCTTTTACCTCTATGGAATATAACCCAGGCTTCTCGCCACCTCTGATACCTTAAACTCTGGAATTCACCCTTTTAGTCATATTTTCTTACCCTTCCATCCTCTCCCACTAAATCAAGCCTTGACTTTTCCAAGCCCTTGACTCTTCCCTGATCTCTCACTTCATCTCCCTTCCTATCCAGCAGGAATTATTTTAAGTCTACTGCCCTTTGTTACTTGCATTCTCATCTGCCTCTCCCTCTTGACCTACCGTGGCCACCTTTTTGTTTTATTCCAACAGATTTTTTTTTTTTTAACTCCTGTGCTCAGGTGGCAAACAACGCTGGAAGAAAAGTCACATAATCACGCAGATAAACTCAATTTCAAATTTACAATTGTCAGCTTATATTTCTTCTTTCTGTTGGTGTCAGATTCAACTCATATTTGTGGACTCCTTCTCGTTCCTCAAAGGCCTTATCCTAAATGTTCCGGTCTTAAGCTCGGAAGTCCACTACTCTTAATCTTGTCACAAACCTTGACTCAGAATTTCAGAGCAGAGGCCTTCAGAAATGAGCTCCTTTAGCCCACATTCCCTAGTTCAATATTTCTCATTTCATTCGGTCTCAGAAAGAAATACCTCCTTTTCCTGAAAGCCAACCTGTCTACTTGTACCCGAGTTTTGCCCTCCAGCCTGTTTGGGCCTTATGCTGTCAAATACTGCATTTTCTCTCTTTCAACTCTCAATGGATCCACACGGCAGTTAATGAATGCGCTCATGTCTCCCTTTTCCCAAAAACTCTCCTGCTCAAGGTTTTATTCCCTCTCCATCTCTTCATTGCCAAACTTCAAAGAGTAACATCACCTCCACCTATTTCCTGTCTCCAGTTCATTCACATACCCTTCTCTTATTCCCACGGTATTCACCATGTGTTTATGGACTGTCAGATACTCTGCTAGTTGATGTTCCTGGTGAGTGAGAGATGTAGCCACTGACCTCAGGAGTTGATAGTTTAGTATAGTGGCTTTCAAGCTTTTTTAAAACTAGAGTAAAATGTATATCTTATATTGTGCACTAACACACATTACCTATACCTAACAAGTTTTACAATACAACGCTTATCCTTATCTGATACTTTATATTCAGCTTCATTTCATTTTTTAAAAATTGATTTTATGACCTATTAATAGGTCAAGTCCTGAGTTTTAAAAACTCATGCCTATTAGGGAAAATAGAGACAAATCAGTAAATAATTACAAAATGAGCAGGGTAGGAAAGTCCACATAGTTATAACAGACAATAATGGGGGCTACCTACTTAGAGCTATCAGGGAGAAGACTTTGGAACTGAGATCTGAAGAAGGAGAAGAAAGCTGCCACACAGAGTGAAGAGTATTCCAGGTTTTATCAGTTATCTATTACTACAAAACAAACCACTCCAAAACTTGGTGACTTAAAACAACTAAGATCTATCACCACGTACCCTGCCCTCCAGCAGCACCTGTGTGGTACTCGGGGTTCAAAGTAGTCAGTTTTATAGATTGGATTACTCTATCCTGCAGAGAGGCTGGGCCAAGTGAAGGCAGTCTCCCCGGACATGTGGGACCCTGGAAATCAATAGAGGAAGTACAACAAACACTTAGGGAGTTAGGAATGAGACAAGCCATCTATACTCCTGTCTTTGAAAGCCGTGATTGAGCCACAGTCACTGCAGGAATAAAAGCCAAGACACTCCAGCCCACCCCCAGCACTGCGTGTGGGACACTAGTATCCATGCTGAGCCTTTTCCTGGGTCAAGCCATTTATGATGTTGGGCAATCCATTGCTGATCTGGGGGAAACTGAAATCCCAGGAATGAGTACAGACTATGGGAAAGACCCAAGACAGAAAACTCGAGAAGCCAAAAGGTTATCCCAATTGGGGATAAAGGGATTATAACCAGCAGAAGTAACCGGGAGGTAAATGTGGTTTGACTCTACTGTTGTTGGGACACCACAATCCAACGCTGTATTGGTCAGCCTATGAAACATTTTAAATCCTGAGCAATAGTTCAGACCTGCTCTTACCACCACGGGCTCTACCACCCCTATTACCCCGCCTGCTCCAGCAGGGGCCTCAGAGATACAGTCCTATTTGGGGTGGACTCCCACACCATGGGTATAGGATGCAGGCCAAGATCGCCTCCAGGTGAGGGCTGTTAGGGGTGATCAGAGGCCCCCAAGTTGGGCTTGCCATTCACTGATCCCCCAGAAATAAAAAGTGACGGCTCTGGAACCAAATTTACTCTAATACATGGTAACCCTCAGAAGTTTTCTGGCCCCGTCAGCAAATGGTTATGGTCAGGAAGGTCCTTTTCACACTGCATACTGGGCCTTCTCCCTCATGAGAATATGTTGATATCTCTCCAGTGCCAGAGAACATTGGACATGGATGTCCTACAAAGTCAAACTCTGCAAACCTCTATTGGTAAATTCTGTATCTGGGTTATAGTAATCAAACCAGTGCTGAGGGGAAACACCAACTGTGAACCAGTAAACCTACCACTCCCTGTGACAGTGGTAACTGTCAAACATTATACATTGCCAGGTTGGGAATTAAGGAAGCAAGACAACTATCTGAGACCTGCACCCAGTGGATACTGTACTTCAGCCCACAGTGCTTTCAACAGCCCGGTATGGGCTCCAAGTCAGGGTTCTAAACACAGCTTGATTTGTGTGTACCCCACATCTGGCTTAAACCAAGTTTTCCCTTGTGTGCAAACCAGACTGCAATCTAATTAGGGGTTTAGAGAAGCTAACTACCATGACCTTTGTACTATGACACCTTGATCACTGTCCATTCGATAATGGACAATAATCGGGGTGTCACAGTACAAAGGTCATGATATGCAAGACTGGGTAAAAGAACATGATACCGAGTGGAGTCTCCATCTCCCCTATAATCCACAGGCGGCAGGGTTGGTAGACAGAAGAAGGGAATATCAGCGCTGCAGATGAAATTACTAACAGGTAAAACCACTTTGGCCGGGTGGGCTAAAGTACTATCCAGGGCTTTAATTAATTTGAATGATCAACCTGTAGGGCCTGTTTCCCCATATGCCAGACTGGGGACCCCCGAGTTGAAGTGTGAATAGGTGGTGATGAAATGGGGAAAAAACTTGATAGAGAATGCTTTCAATAAGTTTGGTCATGAAAAACAAAGAAATAGGATGGTATCTGGATGGGGATGTGTGTACTAGCAGGAACAATGCAGCAGAGAAGGAGATTGCTCAAAGGACTTAGTCCTTGGTGAGGCTAGAGCACGTGAGGTCAAGTTCACCTGCTGAAAATGTGACTATCTTCCTTACAAATTAGAACTAAAAACCTTTTTTTTACATGTTATAAATGTGAACGCATATGTTTTTAAATTTTTAATGGTTTTCTTTAATCAAGTTTAAAATTTTTAAATAATAGTCAAACCATTTGCTCATTCCTTGATAATTCCTGGGTTTTAAGTTGTGCTTAAGTTTAGTTGGCTTTTTTGGTTAAAAATTTGGATTTTTCATTTAATTAGCACTTTAGAATAATTTCTCTAGGTGGAGTAAGGTAGAGATCTAATGTTATTTTTTTCCCATTTATTGAACAGTCTACTCTTCCCAACTAATTTAAAAGACACTTTTATTATATACAAAGTACCCATAGACATAGTCACTTTCTCAGATGTGTTTCCAGACTCCTTATTCTAACACACTGATTTATTTGTCCATTCTTATGCCCATACATTTAAAAAATTATTGTAAGTCTCATTAGTCTCTTTTGTCATCTAATTTATAAATTAACATAGGGAGAAATGACATCTTATTAAGCCTTCCAATTCAGGAATATAATTTGTCTTTCCAGTTACATCTAGTTTTCTTTACATCCTTCCATAAAGTTTATCTTCTTTTATATAGTTCTTGCACATTTATTGATATGTTTAATAGGTGGTGTAATTGGATCTGGGGATAGAACTTCAAATATCCAGAATAATGAATGGTAAGCCTGTAGGTTCTCTTCCTTAAATATTATTATCTCTAAGGCAAGATTTCCATGAGAAATGAATAAAAGTTAATTTCACAGAGTTGTGGATTGCTGATTCTCTAGTAGCAGATCCGTATAGTCTAGAAATCAGAGTTATTTTAACATGAAAGTAACAAGGTCTGACATGTGCTCTCACCTGAATGAAAAACCACTCTACTTCCACTTAACGATGGGTACTTGGCAAAATAAGCTAGGATTCCTTGCAGAAAGTAACTTTTGATCAGGTCCAATACTTGTCCAAGTGCTCTCCTGGGACGGGATCCTGAGTTTCCGTAGAATGAAGTTTGGCAAAACTGGCTCGACTGTTTTCAGGTTCAGCATTATCAGCACCTAAACCTGCAAATATCAAAAGAAAACATCAGGAACTTTTCTGGAAACCCTTTTTGGTCTTTACACCAACTGAACCATGTACCTGCTGGCCCACAAAGGCAAAACATAAACCTGGTGTCTAAGCCCACCCAGGACTACTCTGCTCAACCCTATACCCATGGCCTCCCTCCGCCTGGCTTCAGGCCCCCACGCTAATCCTGAATTTAATCTTCAGTCTTCTCCAGATGTGATGTTTCTATGTGCACTCTCCAATACCAGTATGTCCATTTTCCTCTGTAGATTCTGGTTTAGCTTATTCTTTAAGCTTCTTAACTGCCTGCCCACTGCCTCCACCTGTACCCCTTTCTCCCAGCCTATCTCTCTGAAACTAGTCTTTGTCCCCGACCAGGCAAATGACATCTATTGGAGGAGCTAACCCAGCACAGTTGATTCTAAGCTGCAGAGCTTTACAAATGTGCCAGCCAAGGCTGAATGAGCTGCATAACATACCTGGATAACTAAGCAGGTTGGTGTGCCTTTATGGAGTTAGGGAATATTGGGTAACTGAAATCTGGTGAATGTCTGCCAAAGACACTTAATTGTAACAAAATTAACACTGTACTTTTTTCCTGGTTATTAGACTTGCGTCCATGTGTCTCTTAAGAATAATCTATGATTTTTCCTCCTGGACTCTAAATTCTTAGAGGCGATATCAGCATCCAATTCATCTTTATGATAGGTGCTCATTATTTTTTTTATTCACTCTCCAACAGACAAATAAGAGAAAAGCTGGTAAAATGTTTAAATTAACCATATGACTTGAAACACTGTAAATAAATCTGAGTAATGTTTTTACAAAAATATTTAGGATTGGTCACACAACTGAACAATGGATCCATAAATTAGTAGAAATGTACAATTTTATTGTTTAATTCACATAATAGAAAAATCATCTGTCCAAAGTAAGAAAAAAATCCAATATTCACTTAAAATAGAAATTTACACTGTAAATTAAGCTACTACTCATCATATTTTTTTTGTGTGCTTGTTATGAAAAATATCCACTGTTGTTTCATGGCATGGTCTTAGATCGAAATCACAATATCCAAGTGAAAAACGATTCTAAGAAGAGAAGAAAAGAGTTTCTTTAACAAAAAGGACGAAAGCCATTTTGTTAAAATAATACAAAAAGTGTGCTACCCATTCATAAGGCTATATTGTACCTGCGGTTTCTTAAAATAATCCAGTCCCCTTCCAATTTTAATTATCCATCCATTGTTGAACCTATTGAAATTAGTAAATAGTATTATATTACAGACATTTACATTAGACGATTATCAAAGCTGTAGGGTATAAAGTGTTAGCATATCTCCCCCTAACAGAGAAAATCACTTCCTCCAGGGGCATGAGTTGAACCAAATCTGGGGGGACTCATGGGCTGTGTCTACAATGAAACAAAACGTCCACATAAACCATCAGTTGATTTGATTAGCTGACAAACAGTTTAACAATTCCAATTAAACCTTACTCTTGAATTTCAGCTTGCTGATACTTTCCTATTCTATTAATGAGTGGTTTCAAAGTGCACTCAAGCAGACTGGGCTGGTGTTTCAGGGGAATGTAAGCAGGAAGGGCTGAGGGTCCTGACCTCTGCTTCAACCACAGCTGTGGCATCTTCATCTGTTTTGCATTTAGTTTGTGCTTAAGTTTTCATTAAAACCAAAAGTGCCATCGCTATAAACATATGAAAGCTACTGTGCTAAATAGAGGGGACGTACCACTAAAATAACTGCATATACCATTTCATTACAGACATGGCATACTGTCATGCCTAAAACATTCTTGTTTTATAAACCATAAGAAGTAAAGCCACATTAAGTACATATCATTATTACCAAAAGAGGAAATTCTCCCAATACCGTAACACAGTACGTAGAGCTAAATAGAAAAGTACAAAAACTACTTCTCACAACACAGAACATGTACATTTCATTCCATTAGGAAATATGAAACCTACAGGGTAAAATAAGCGAGATTTTCTTTTCCTCAGAAGTGAAAAGATACTAAAATTGAATTTTATTTAAAACTTTAAAACTTAAATCGAATATATACAATTATATAAAACTTAAATAAAAATATTTTTCAACTGCATAAAAATTGTTACTATACACTAACCTGATTTCTCTGTCATGTATTGAAGAAGAGTATTCTAATTCCAACAGCACTCCGTGACTCCTAAGTGACTCTTTTATTTCTTTCAGGCCACTAATTTGCCGCTCTTTCCCATCACCCTGTTAATAGAAAAATACAATTTTCTGCCTCAGTTAATATTTTAAATTATCCCTGAGCTATGCAATGTGCATCATAGGTGAATTAAAATGGAAAGTCTATACGAATTTCAATGTCTAGTATCTCAGAGAAGCAACCAAAGAATATGAAGTAGTTTATGAGCAATGTTTTTATCAAAATAATTGTTTTTTTCTAAGTAGACATAATACAATTCTGTCCTATCTCCTAAAATGTACTTTGGTAATGCTGTCTAGATATTCAGATGGGACTGCCTTCTTAAATTAATCCAAGAAATCTGAGTTATTTAGAAGCATTCCAATGTAAGTCGGATTCAAGAGAGACACCCAGTATCACGCTATGATCTCCCAGAAGGCCAGTGTAATCAATCACGAAAAACACAATAATCAGTAGAAAAGAGACAAAACTGTCAATAACGCAGACTGTGTGATCGTGATCGTCTCCTAGAACACCCGAGACAATAACCTGACGAATTATTTGAATAAGAGTTTAGCAAAGTGGCCAAATGCAAGGTAAAAATACTAAAATCAACAACATCTTCTGCAGGTGTTTATGCCCACTGTTAGATAAGTTCGCCCAAAGGCAATACCCCCAGCTGAAGAATTTCGGCCAGGGCCTGAACTACATCTTGTAAATGAATAAAATGAATGAAGTGAAGAAAGAGTAAATGCCTTCAGATACCTACTTCATCCAGGGAAGTGAGAAGATGAATGGTTTTTACTTTACCAGGTCTCTTAATAAGCATCTCACAAAATCGAAGAAAGTTATACAGCTGAAAGACATGAGGATGAGTTACTAGTAACTTGTACGTTTTAAATGACATTTCATCATACTGATACATTTCACTTACCTGATGAATATATCTAATATAAGGATCTTCTATCCAAACTTCTGTAACTGTATCACTAAGGTATTCCTGAAAAAGCGACTCGTAACTGAAACCTATGGCATTCTCGTCTATTTTAATTTGCTTGTGATATTTCCCATCTGCAAAACAAAAGTTTCAATAATAAGACCAGTGACTACTTATCTTCCTTTTATACATATTACATTTATATATAGGGATTAATCAGGATGAGATACAAGTTAATTTTTTTAACTCCTCCACTCAGGAAACATTTTTGAATGCCTACTGTATACCAGGCACACTGTGAGATGCTACACATACACAGGAAAATAAGGCAAACCATTCTGTGAGAGATTTCTGCATTTACAGAGGCCAGGCATGCGGCAAAGTCCAGAGATTTCTGGGAGCACGTTTTGAGCTGATTCCTATAAACCAGGCAGTTTATTCCAGAGAGAACTGTATGTGTATCTGACATTCCTGTCGCCATGAGCAGAACCACAAGCTACATACATGCGGTGTAATATGGAGTTTAAACATCCTTCTTAGCACATGTAAAGAGTGTTTTAAGCAGAAACTGACAGTACTACTCGAAACCCAAGCCAAAGACCGGGGCGCTGCAGGATCTGCAGGGTAGTTCCCAGGTTCTTGCTCATTCAAAATGAGTAATTACGGAGTACATTATCAAAGACCTTTAAAGTTTTTTAAAATTATGACTCCTAATGGAGTTCCTAATTGATATGTTGGTTGCACTTTTAAACTTTGTTTAAAAACCAGTAGTTTGGTCTTTGGTATTTCCACAGATACAATGTTAGTGTTAGTGACTATGCATCAATTTTCAAGCCAAGCTAATGGCCACAGAGGTTAACTTAACCCAGTGTATTCAAACCACAATGCTAATGGTACTATAATATATATCAGCAGTCCCCAACCTCTTTGGCAGCTCGGATCAGTGCTCCTAAAAGGATCTAACAACTGATGACCTGAGGTGGAGCTGAGGCTGCTCCCCAGCGCTAGCGTCACCACCTCAGCTACGCCTCAGATCATCAGGCATTAGATTCTCATAGGTGCACCAGTCCCTGGTACCTAAAAGTTAGAGACCGCCACTCTTGAGTGTTCCTTAAACTGGAGTCCACATGGAAGCTTCATGGGGATCTGCGAATTCCTTCCAGCACACACAGAAGTCTGCAGATGTGGAGCTTTCATCAGATTCTCAGGAGGGTATCTGACCACCACCTCCCTCTCCAACCCCACCCCCCAAAAAAGGTTAAGAATAGCTATGTACAGGGGAGTAGAAATGCACAGCAAATCTGTAAGCTCCAGGGGTAAACGGTGCAGACCCCACAGAGTCCCAAGGGCAGAGGTAGAAACACTGGTTGAAATGGGCTTCATCTGAGTAGCTCATGGACACATCCTCTCAAACAGCCGCTTTACCTTCTTTTTCTTGATCCAGGTATTTCTTTATGTTTTCTGCTCTATCCATGTAGCCTGAAATTTTTTTTCTGAGATTATCTTTCTTTGTATCATCTTTGGTGCCTACAAATTAAAAATTATATTCATAAGTTTCAAAACTTTTTCTATTTAGTACTAGTGTTATTTCCAGCTTTTCAAGTTCTCCATGCATTTCCTATCCCTTAGCATGGTTTGCTTTGGTCCTAAAATATACAAATAACAGCCTCAAATTTGGCTTGATCAGGAAAGGACTTTCACTGGTGCACTAAGCATGTGCAGCTGCTTTATTTCGGAGTAGGAACTCTGACACTGCATCTCACTGCTGGGGACACCAAATCTTGTGAGGCCACAAAGGTGGCTCATTACATGTCAAACCTGAGTCTGAGTACTATTTTGTCCTAATCACTCACACGTTTAAAATCTTAACATAATCAAAAGATAGCGAATAATATCTTTCTTCCACAAAACCGCTTCTCTTCCAGACTTCTCCATTATAGTTTATGCTCAATCGTTTTCCCAGCCACCCCAAAAATGTAAGATAGTTTCGAATATACATTATCGATAAAATCTTACCCAAATCATTCTGGTTCCCTCCTTCCTTTTGATATTGCTTATATTTTCCATGATAATTTCAGTTTTAAACTCCTGGGTTTTTTTAAACATTTTATTTTGAATTAATTTTATATTCATGGAAAATTTGCAAAATGGTACAGAATCTTTTCACCCAGATTCTCCTAATGTTAACATGTCACAGTTATCAGAGTTAGGAAAGTAATACTGATCCAACACTATCAACTCATCTATGAACCCTATTGGTATTTACCCAATTTTCCAGGATCCCACACAGCATTTAGTTGTTAGGTCTCCTCCTTAGCCTCCTCCAATTTGTAATCGTTCCTTAGTTTTGCTCTGCCCTTTATGTGACCTTTAGGAAGAGTAGTGGTCAGTTATTTTGTAGAATTAATGTCTCTCATTTAGGGCTGGTGATGTTCTCTCATGATTAGATTGAGGTTATGCTTCTCTGGGTACACAATATCACTGTGTCCTATTACTGCTGATGTTAAGGTGTTCGCTGATTTCTCCACTGTAAAATCACTATTTTCTCCTTTGTAATTAATAAGTATCTTATGGGAAGATATCCTGTTTCTCATCACTCTTTCACCCACAAATTTTAGCATCCATCAATGGTTCCTACCTACAACAGTTATTACCACAGTGTTTGCCACCTTCTGATTTTCTATTGCCATCATTCCTATTTATTAATTGGAATCCTGCTGCAGGGAAGAGCTATCCCTTCTCCCCCACCTACTTACTTACTCGATTACTCATTTATATCAATGTGGACTCATGGGTATTTATTTTAGTCTATGGGTTGTGATCCAATACTATCATTATTTTCTTGCTCAAATTTTATCCTTCAGCTGGCTTTTCTGTCCTTCTGACCTGCCCACCATGTTTTTTGAGCACCTCCTTACCTTCTGGTGCAAAATGTTTTAAACTCATCTTGTATTTTCCCTGCCCTGGTCCTGGAATCAACCATTTTCCCAAGGAGGCCTTGTTCCTTTTATTAGCAAATGGCTTCAAGAAACTGTATTCTGGATGCTGAGTGTGTTAACTTCTACCAGGGAATTCCTATCACTACTGCTACACCGTTGTAGTCAACACAGCTAGAAAGCATGTAGGTTTACAAATACACACATACGTGACTAAGGCAGATCTTGGGTTCAGTTCCAGATCACTGCAGTAACGAAATTACCGCAATAAAATGACTCACACACAATTTTTGGTTTCCCAGTGCATATAAAATTTATACTTACACTCTACTGTAGTCTATTACGTGCATGAAAGCATTATGTCTACAAAGAAATGTACATACCCTTATCTAAAAAATACTTTATTGCTAAAAAATGCTAACCATCATCTGAGCCTTCAGCAAGTCAATTTTTGTGCTGGTGGAGGGTCTTGTAAAGAAACGCAACATCCACCTTGGAATACCAGGTACTGTAGGCAGTAAAAAAAGAAAAGAAAAGAAAAGAAACGCAATATCTGCAAAGTATAATAAAGCAAAGCACAATAAAATGAGATGTGCCTGTATGGATTTCTGTGTCTATCCATCTGCATGTATTAAAAACTACTAGTTCGTGCTAATATAACACCACAAGGCTCATTCTAGCCCTCCTTTCCTTATTTGTAACTTCTTTTATTATCCACAATACATTTACTGGCTTGTTCAAGCCTAATATAAACATAAAGTAGTTCAGAATTCCTAACCCATATCCCCGTGAGGAAAATATTTACCAATTAAAATACAATGTCTGTAACTTTGATTTCTTTTTGAACCTTACAAAATAGTCAAAATACTATTTTCCAAAGATACTTACGTTTCCTAGTTTCTTCCCCCTTCCTTACGTATTACAATGGAATAACTCAGAGAAAAGTCACTCTCTCATCTTGTTACTCCATTCCCATTTCCTCCTTTCTACCTCTTTTCCCACCACCCCACAAACCTCGTTAGTTCCTGGTTTTATCTTTCTTTTGAACAAATGAATAGACACGTGGCTATCTTCTTATGTCCTCTTTTTTACATGAAGGATAGCATACTATAGATACTTTGTCCTTTGTAATTTTCACTTAACAATGTATCCTGGAATCACTCTATATCACTTCATAAAGATCTTATTCTTTTTTTTTTTATAGCAGTATAGACTCAACCATTCCTAGCCAGAGACATTTAGGTTGGCTCCAACATTTTATTGACATCAATATAATTACTGAAATAATTCCCTTTCAGGTCCTTCTACTGCCCAAATTGGTATCGTTTAGATCCCTATTTTCTCATGCCTAAACTACTGGAGCACAAGAAAATCCTTACATAGCCACATATGATCCATAAATCTCCTGTGAGGAATCCTTTTATGAGAACTCATCACTCTTCTACTAGGTTGATACATGTTCCTCTAAACTCAGAAACTTTGAACTGTCCTGTTTTTTTGTCAAGATTAAGCATTTTACGGTCTCTTTACAGAGGTAGTATGAATAGTGGTTAACAGCAAAGTGTCTGGAGTCAGACTGTTTTAGTTCTAAACCTGCTATGCCACCTCTGCCTCTGTGACCTTGGCCATTTATTCAACCTCTCCATATCCTCATTTATAACATGAAGAGAGTAATAGTACCTTAGAGAGTTGTGAAGAGGATTACTACACTGTCAATATCATCTACATAATTTTTTTCCCATATACCTCACTCTGGACTTCCTTTAGAAGCACAATTTATCTGACATTTCTTAAATTCCAGTTATTTTACTGCTGCCCATAAATATACCCCATTCTCCCCATCTGCTACAGATGTAGTAGTCCTCTGTTAATCACTATCCTTGATCTGCTGGCAGAGTTTGACAATGCAGACCTATTCTCCAAACATCATGTCTTGGTTTTCCAAGCTTGCAATTGTACAGTCATCTCTGATTCCCAATGGAACCTCACTCCCACATATGGTCATGGGCCCACGCCAATAATTCAATATCTACACGGTCCCCTCCTTTTCCTAATATTGGTGTCACCCCCTAACTCACTCAGGCCCCTTATCACTTCTCATCTTGACCCCTGCAGGAGCTCCTTAATGGATCTGCTTGGCCTCAGCCTCTTCAAGTTAATCTCTCTCCTACACTCTTGCCACATTCACCGATTATCCAAGAAATACTTATTGAAAACTTACTACCTGCCAGGCACTGAGGATACAGCAGTTAATAAAACAGATACAGTCCTCCCCTACTATTTGAGTGAGAGGAAAGACAACGATAAAAATATATCAGTAAAACATGTATGTTAGATTGTGATAAATGCTATTAAAGAAAGCAGGAAGGATGAGGGAGTCCTGGGGGTGGGGTTGTCGTGTTACCCTGGAGGTCAAGGAAGGTCTTACAAAGGTGGTATTAATGTGAAGACTGAAAGAAGAGAGGGAGTGTGCAACCCAACTATTTGGGAGAAGAGCATATTCCTAAGAGAAACCAGGCCTGAGATGCAACTTTAATTACGTTACTCTTCTAAAAACTTGAAATGGTTTCTCCTTCTCTACGGAATGAGTTAAAATCTCCTAGCAGTCAAGGTCATCCACAGTGTACCCCCAGCCCCCATCAACTTTAACCTTTACCTCTCGCTCTTCCTCTACAGACATATATTGAAACAAAGAGAACTAATTTTTTGGTAAAACAGACAGAATTTAAACACTCTTAGCTGAATTTCTGATTTCAAAAATTCTACTTGTTCTTCCAAAGCCCCTATATCAAAAGTCACCTCCACCCTTCCATCCCAAATGACTTTTAAATGTTGAAATCCTCCCTGCATTTGTCTATAGCTCGCTCCTGGCACTTATTCTGTGTTAAGAGTTATTTGCATTTGTACCTTAACCTGCAAGATCGTGTCACTATCTCTGTAACCTCTACAGGATCAGTGAAGCACACTGGAGGATGCCTGTCATTCTGCTGCTTCAGATTCTCGAGTGCCAGGATTTGAGCAGTGCTACCCCTGACCAACACTACACACCATCACTCTTTGAGAGTCAGTTTACCAGAGTCTTCAAAGCTTTGGCTTCCAATTGTTACTCTACCAACTGTGGGGGAACTAGAAAGCAAACTTTACTTTTTTATGCTGTACAATGAGGATAACATCACCTTCTACTTTACAGGGCAACTGTAAGGGTGAAATGAGATCATGTGTTTAATGGATTCTGACACAGTGTGTTGCACTCAGCACTCATAAATGTTAAGTTACTCTGTTATCATCATCATCATCATCATCATCATCATCATCATCATCATCATATTGGCCCTGCTCAAGGGAGAAGCACCGAACATTAAAAACACCCTGTGTTGCCTCAAAGTTTCTGGAGCATTTATAAAAACTCCTAGGCTACAGGCCAACTGAGAGCAACAGGGTGAGGGGACCAGAGGCTCTTCTCAATCAATTTAAAACATAATTATTGGGTGTCTACTCTGTACCAGGGATTGTGCTGGTGTTGAGGGTTATCTGGGTACTGCTCAACACTGAATGACTGTAGTATAAAGTCTCACTGTCCCAGCCCACAATACTATGCATTTCTCACACAGAATATCAGTACATCCATTTCTTATGGAAAAAAACCTTTGTCTTCTACCACTCTTTTTTGTTTACTTTTAATGAACTGTTTAAACAGAAAAGTACAGTTAATAGTGTAATGAACATCCTTACTACTCAGCACCTAGATTTAAAATTTGTTAGCGTTTTGCTACCTTTGCTTCAACGTTTTTTTCTTAAACTTCAGAAATCATGACAATTCTTCCTAAAATACTTCGGTCTGCATCGCTAAAAATTAAGGGCCATTTTCGAAAAAAACCATACTGCCTAACAAAGCTAATAATTTTAATGTATCAAATCCATATTCAAACTTTGCAAATTGCTCTGAAAATGTCTTTTACAGTTTGTTCAAACCCAAGTCCTATCAAGACATACTATATTCGGTTATGTCTCTTACCTATCTAGAATAGTAACCCCCTTTTCTTGATGACATCAATCTATTAAAGACAGAAAAGAAACCAGTCCTCTTATCCTGTAGAAAATCCAATTTTCTGTATTTGACTCCTTCCTCATAGTGCACAACAATCATTAACTCTTAGACTCCGCCCGGAAACAGCAGGAATTATCTCCCTTTCCCGTAATCCTTCCTCCGTGGTTCACTGCTCACCTTTTAGAACCTGCAAGAGTAGGTCAATCCCTTCCTGGTAACACACCAGAGCCGACTGGTACCGAAACTCGGAATCCAGCTCCACCGCCCGCTTTAGCACAGTGACTGCAGCTGAGCTCCCCGCATCCAGCCCCAGCCCGGATTTCGCCATTATTCTGGAAACCGGACTCCGACTCAAACCCTGCCAGAGATGGATCTGCTTCACTTCCGCGTAGTGATCGCGTGACATCGACGCGCCTGCGCTCTCTTCTTACGGCCCTTGAGTTTGGGAGGGACTCTGCCGGAACTAAAGTGCCACATTTTGCGTGTACCGGGCCGGCGGAGTTTGAGTGTAGCGCTTGGTGGTTTTTCCTCTGCTCAACTTCATGTCTGCGGGTGAGTTCAGGCTGAACTATTAGCAGTCGCTGGTGATAGAGAAAATGCGTGGCTGAGGTTATTGCATTTTTGCTTAGAGTACGTATCTGGGAACCCTGTGTAAATGCGGATTTTCCCTTTTCGATTCTGAGTTTACTACTGTAACCTAGATGGCCTGCGTCCCGGGCCTGTCCCTTTGGCTCCCGAAAGGCCATTGGCCGACGTGATCCTTTTTTTCTAATTTGGAGGGTATCTGGGACGCGCGGTAGTTGAACACCGATTCCCGAAACTCAGGGGCCGAGCCGCCTAGGCTGGACAGCCTGGGAAGGAGAATTCGAATTTGTTTTAGCATTTTCTGTGCTTCTGCGTTGTTCATAACCTAGGCTTTCCACTGAGGGTCAGCGTAACTTAATTTGTTAATAAAGATACAACAGCGCCTAATTTTAAAATTGCTGCATTTTAGAAGGCGAACCTTCCAGAGTTATAAGTTAAAATATTTGCCATTTTACCAAAAGCTGTGATTTTGCAACCATGTTTGGTCGCCTCCTACTCAAAGCTGAGCGTTCTGCGTATTTTTGGCAAAAGGCACTTAGGAGGGCTGCCAACTACTTGTTAGGCGTTAAGAGTTCAAATAGGGACATTCCTTGTGCTTTCGGAGATCTCTGTTTATCAAGAGGGAAATTTTATGTTTTGCATTTTCAGTAATGTCTCCTCCTTTTTTATAATTAAATAGATGTCTCTTTAGGAAAATATTTTTTAAAAAAAGAACGGTTATAGCCATGGTCATTGTAAAACAACAAAAAACATCAGATATTACAGAGACGAAAAAGAGAAAATACCGCCCTGGTACCCTGCCCCCCAGGGGTATGTTAACGTTTTTTTCTGATAGCTAACAGATGTTTTCTGTGTATACGCACACATTCACAGACATATTTTTTAATAGGAATGAGATCTTAAGTCTCATATCATGCGTGCATTTTCCTATTTTTGCATCTATGCAGGAGAAAGGTTATTGTACAGTAGAAGATAACGTATTTGCTTTAAGGTCCAAGAGTTATGTGCCTAACTATTAAGAATAGCCTTTATTAAAACTTAAAACTTTTGGCCATCACATACTCTGAAGTCTGTAAATTAAACTTCATTCATTGAGCAAAAATTGAGTGCCTGCTACCTGGCAGGTGCTGCTTTAAGTAGATGCTTAGGCTACATGCATTAATAGAACAGACCCAAAATAAAATAAAATTAAAAAATCCTTGTCCTTGTAGAACTAACATGCTATTGGGTGGAGACAGACAGTAAACAAACCTAACAAATTATGTTGAAATATAATTGCTATGGAAAAATTGAACCGTAAGAGGGGTTAGAAGTGTTGACAATTGTGGCGTGGGTCAAATGCTAAATAATGAAATCAGGGTAGGCCTCGCTGAGCAGGTGAGATTGGAGCCAAAAATTGAAGCATTTCAGGAGAGGGATCAGCCAGTCCAAGGGAGCGTGCCTACCTGACAAGTTCCAGAACCAGCAAGGGGGCCAGTACTTTTAGCGATTGAGCAAGAGAGTAATTGGAGATGAAGTCCTAGGGGTGGGAGTTAAAGACTCGCTATCGCTGATTGAAATAGAGAAGCATTGGAGGTTTTTCATTTTTTAATAAATAAACTTTATTTTAGAGTAGCTTTAGAGTTACAGAAAAGTTGTGAAGATAGCACAGAGTTCTTATATACCCCCACACCCAGTTTCCCCTTTTATTAACATGTTACATTAGTATGGTACATTTGTTATAATTGATGAACCAATATTGATACTTTATTAACTAAAGTTCATACTTCATTCAGATTGTCTTAGTTTTTGCCTGATGTCCTTTCTCTGTTCCAGAATCACATCAAGATCATGCATTACAACATTTAGTCATCTTGTTTCCATAGGCTCCTCTTAACTATGACAGTTTCTCAAACTTTCCTGTTTACAATGACCTTGACAATTTTGAGGCAGTCAGGGATTTGAAGAGGTACTGGTCAGGTATTTTGTCCCTCAATTGGAATTTGTTTGATGTTTTTCTCTTAGAGTAGTGTTAGGGGTTTTTGAGAGGAAGACCACAGAGGTGGAAGTGCCATTCTCATTCCACCATATCTGGGATACATGCTGTCAACTTGACTTTTATCACAGTTGATGTTAACCTTGGTCACCTGGCTGACGTGGCATTTGTCAGGTTTCTCTATTGTTATTTTCCCCCCTTACTATACTGTCCTCTGGGATCATAGCCCACCCTTCTGGGATGAGTGGCTTTGCTCCACCTCTTAGAGGGGGGAGTAGCTTCATAAACTATTTGGAATTCTTCTGTAAGAGAGATTTGTTTCTTCTATCTCATTAATTTAACTTATTCACTTATTTATATAAGTACAGACTCATGGTTATTTAATGGTTTGGATTTTACAAACCAATATTTTGTTTTTTTATTCTCTATACTATTCCAGCTTTAGCCACTGGGAGCTCTTTCAGTTGGCTCTTATGACCCTTTGATATACCGCCATCATTTTGATTTTTTAGTGTTCCTTTCTAGCACTGCAAGATGCTCCAGATTCATCTCTACGTATCCCTTCCTGAAGCCCTGTAATCAACTATTTCTCCGAGGAGCCCTGGGTTCTTTTATTAGAGACTTCTATTAGAAACTGAGACCTGGGCACTGGGTGTGCTCATTGCTACTGGGATGCCATTGCTTTTAGGTCCTCTCAGCTATCAGAACTAACTCATGTTACATCCATATCTATAATTATTTCTATAGCCTTTAGTATCTATACTGAGCCAAACATAAGTCCCAACTCTAATCGTGTGTCATTGGATAGCATGGATTATTCTAGCCTTCCACACTTGCTTATGTGTAACCTCCCACTCCAATAGTGAGAAATCTGGCTCTTTGGAAGGTTTGGAGCAAAGGAGTTGACGTGATCTGGTTTAGGATTTAATGAGATTATTGCTGCTGTAAAGACAGAGAAGTTGGAATGGAAGAAGAAAAGCCAATTAGGAGGCTTTTGTTGAATTCTTAGTGATAGGAGGAAGATTTAACAAAGTGGGAAGCTACATGCATTGGGTTAGTATATAATGTTTAACTTGGGAGGCAAAAGGATGGTAAAGAAAATAATTTCACATTTCCTATCTGATTGGCAGACCAGAGGACTAAGTGTCTCTTCTAAGTGAGCCTCGATATAAATATATAAAAACTAGCCAAGCAAACAGTGAGTGATTTGAACTAGAAATTGTTATTCTGTCTTGTAATGTTTGAGGTCTGATGTCTGAATGACAGGAAATTCTGATGCACTTCTGAATTCTTAGTTGAGCAGACCACAGATCTAACTCATTAATTTATTAATACATTCAACAACAAACACTAGGTACCTATCGTTCGTCAGATAGTGTGTTAGATGCTGAGAGGAACAAACAAAACACGATTCTTGCTTTCAAGGCACTAAGGATTTAGTAGTTAACTCTCCTCAAACTGATCCATAATTAGTCTGGAGAGACTAGTTCAGTACGCTGAGAATTTTTCTGAAGTCTGGCTCTTTTCGTGGGACATCTTGCATTAATTCCCACAATTCTATTGCTTTGTCCACATCACAGGAAAGACCTGCAGAGTTTGAGTGAACCCGAATCTGGTGGACACTGAAGTACAGCACTTACCCTGTTTTGGTTTGTTAGGGTGTTCTCATTAAAATTTTGTACTAATTTAATAATTTTATACATAATAGTAAAAGCTACAATTTATTGAGGGTTTCCTGTGTTCCAGGTGCTGTTTTAGGTGTTTTTAGAATAACTCATTTACAAGATAGGTATTATTTTCTTTCTGTTCTTTGGGGAAAAAATTGAAACACATAAATTAAGTAACTGATCCAAAATATACATGATGTTCATGCACCTAATCTTTCTGCTTTCAGTATGTGCCCGTATAGTAGCTGTGATTGTTTTGTGTCTAAATAAACTTGACTTTTTTAAGTCATAGAAGCAATGCATGTTTGTTAAGAATAGTTTAAAAATACAAAGAAGAAAAAAAAAGTTCTACTTTGCTTTTTAACAGGAAAGTGTTATGATTTAGTGAAAATGCACTGGACTGCGAATTAATGGAATTGGGTTCCAAACCGTGCACTCCCTGGAGAGCTGGTTGCCTTCAGGTAAATGGGCTTTCTGGGGTTCGTTTTCCTCCTACATAAAGTAAGAGGGTTACCAATTCCGATTATAGGAGTTGGGGTTTCTTCAGTCCCTTCAGCTCTTTCATTTTGAGGGATTCTATAACAAAGCGTTCTTTATCAGCCCTTATTGTTGAAGACTTTTTAAATGATAGTATCCCCCATTGCCCATTTTTGTCAAATCCACAAGGCTCTAACTCATTTGGTGAAAATTGGATGTGGTTAATGTGTAATTACTACCTACGGTTTTGCTAAACTCTGAATAAAATATTTATTGTAACTTCATTCTTGCCTTTATTAAAATAACCAAGATTTGACTGTTAAATATCAATCAAGTTTACAGTTAACTTGTTTAGGTTTTTGATACTGGAAAACTAACTCGTTTAGTTTTTTATATACAGAAAAATTCTCAACAACTGAACCAGTCTCTCTCGACTAATTATGGATCAGTTTGAGGAGAGTTAACTACTAAATCCTTAGTGCCCTGAAAGCAAGAACTGTGTCTTGTTCATCCCTCTCAGCATTTAACGCAGAGTGGGGACCTATCTGTTTCTATGACACATTTGTCCCACAGATCTATTTCCTGTTGCAGAGAACTCATCAGACTCATGGCCGGGATTTTGCGCTCAATAGTTCAGAGGCCACCAGGCAGATTGCAAGTAAGTGTTTCTTTTCAAGAGTTATCTTTTTTTCCTACTTCTTTAAAACTTTTTTGTTCTCTTTTCTAAATAAAACGTCATGCCCAAGTTAAACTGAACTTTTTCTTTATATATGTATTTTTTTTATGTTGAGGGTTAATCTTATTTATGATTTATCTGTTGTTTTATCCCTAATGTTTTATAATCACAAAACAACTTTTCCTGGAGAACGTGCTGGTGAAGATAGCCAGTGTCAATTCCCCTTGGTCTGCCTTAATCTTTCTAAAGTTTTAGGTATTTTTCCCTTCAATTGTGAAAAGAATACATTTTCATTCACAGAAAATTAGAAAAATATAGTAAAGCAGAAAGAAGAAAAACAGTGTCCCAGAGACTGTTGACGTTTGTATTTTCATGTGTTTTCCTTCGAGTCTTCCTTTTTCGAAACTACCATGGTAGCCTAACCTCTGCATGAGGGCCAGAGCCTAGTTATGGGCCTGCTGCTGGCTCTAGATGATAATGTCAGGTGCTTTACCTATATCACTTTAGCCTCAGATTAATCCTGTGAGGCCAGTCTTACTTCCTTTTTGTAGCTGAGGAAACTGACTCTGAGAGGATAGGTGTCTCATTTCTCCAGCTGGTGGGCACAGAACCAGGCTTAGAAATGTCCAGGGGGCATCAAGACCTTTATCTTTCCTTTGCCCCCACCCCCACCGCATCCTGCTGCCTCTCTTGTGCATGTGCCATCTCCTCAGTACAGGGAATGCCCGGAGAGAACAGCTACTGCCCACCCAGCGAGGAGTTTCATGGTGTGAAGAATTGACAGCAAGTGCCTTCTCTTTGGCCAACTGAGAGAAAGGACTGCAAGATTGAGAAAGGGAACAAGAGATAGGAACCAGAGCATTGGCATGGTTGGGACTAGAAGGGAAACTGGAAACTCATTCGGCCTTCTTGTACATTGTGTTGTTGAGGGCTAATGACTGCACACTTTGTCAAGAGCAGGGCTTGGCAGACTCTGGCTCCCAGGCAAATTCAGTCCCCCATCTGTTTTTGTGTATCACAGCCATGCCCGTTTGTTTACATATTGTCTAGGCTGCTTTCATCCTACAGTGGCAATGAAAATGGTAAAGCCCCGAGCTGGAAATGTTTACTGTGTGAACCTTTTCAGAAAAATCTTACCAACCCCTGGTCTAGCAGTCTGTAATTATGTGCTCTTTGTGGTGTAATATGTTAGTGGTATGATGAGATGTCATTCATGTAAGGGGCTGAGATAAACATTTAATGATACAGATTAGGTAAAAAAAAAAAAAACAGACTCTTGTCACCTAAAAATTGGTGGGTATGGATTTGTACACTAAACAGATTTCTAAAAAACAAATGTTTTACATCATATTTTATTAGACTATGGCAAAAAGTATGGAGTCTCTCATTTGTACCGATTGGATTCGTCACAAATTTACCAAGTCAAGAATTCCAGATAAAGTAAGAACAAGATTTTTTTTTTTAAATGTTATTTTTTTTTGAAACATTATTTTTGAAAGGTACCTATTTTTGTAATGTTGAAAACTTTTATGTTAAATCATTTGTAGATATAGGCGATAGTGCAGTTTAGAACACAGTAGGATTTATGTTAATGATTATTAAAAATAAAAATGTACCACTTGCCTTCGAAGTAGTAGGTTTGCATCATCTCAGAATGTTTATTCCTGTGTATGGTTTTTTCTCCTTAATGTTTTGTGTTTTCATATCACCATCGTCCTGTGAATACAGTCCTCTGCTTCCTGCTCCCAGGCTCTGTCTCTATGGCTCTTTGCATCCCTTTCTGTGTTGACTGTTGCCACTTTGAATCTTTGAGTTTTCTCTGCTAGATTTATGTGTACATGTCATTCTTTCAGAAAACACTGGCTAAGCCCTCCATTGATTTTTGTTTTGTTTTAAATAAGTAAACTTTATTTCCTAGAGCAGTTTTAGGTTTATAGAAAAATTGCACAGAAAATACAGAGAGTTCCCATATACTCCCTCTCCCCACATACACAGTTACCCTATTAAAGTCTTGCATTGGTAGACATATATCAAAATTGATAAACCAATATTGGCACTTTATTATTAACTAAAGTCCATAGTTTACTTCAGGCAGTGGAAATGGTGTAGCCCCGAGCTGGAAATGTTTACTGTCTAGGCCTTTACAGAGAAATATTGCCAACCCCTGGTCTAGCAGTCTGTAATTACATGCTCTTTGTGGTGTAATACATTAGTAATAAAATGGGATGTCATTCATGTAAGGGGCTGAGGTAAACATTTAATGTTCACTCTTCGTATTGTATTCTCTGTGGGTTTTGACAAATATATAATGTCCTGTATCCACCATTACAGTATCGTACAGAGTAGTTTCACTGCCCTAAAAATCCTCTGTGGTCCTACTTATCACTCCCTCTTAGACCCCAACTCCTGGCAACCATTGATCTTTTTACTATCTCCATAGTTTACCTTTTCCAGAATGTCATAGAGTTGGCATCATACAATATGTATCCCTTTCACACTGGCTTTGTTCACTTAACAATAAAAAATTAAGGTCCCTTGATGTCTCACCATGACTTGATAACTCATTTCTTTTTTCTTTTTTCTTTTTTTTTTTTTACTGAGCTGTATATTTAATCAAAAGAATTACAAACCATACGTTAACTAGAAAATTAAAGGCTAGAACTCAGGAAGAAGATAGATTTGAAAATATCAAGGCGTTCTCCTTTAAAGTGGCTGGGGACTCAGAAACCAAACAAGATTCTAGAAGTAATGAAAGTTACATTTTTATAACCTAAGTCTTGTGGCTATGTACACAGCTCATTTCCTTTTATTGCTGAATAATTCTCCATCTTCTGGACGTTCCACAGTTTGTTTATCCTCTCACCTACTGAAGGACATCTTGGTGGCTTCCAGTTTAGGGCAGTAGTAAATAGAGCTGCTATAAACATTTATGTGCAGGTTTTTGTATGGACATAAGTTTTCAACTCATTTGAGGTAAATACCTAGGAATGCAGTTGCTGGGAAGTATGGGAAGACTGTTTAGTTTTAAGTGTACAGTTCAGAGGTATTAAGTACCTTCACATTGTTGTGCCACCATCACCACCATCCATTCCCAGGACTCTTCATCTCACAAAGCTGAAACTCTATCTCCATTAAACAGTAATTTCCCATTCTCCCTGCCCCCAAGCCCCTGGCAACCACTTCTCCATTGATGTTTTTAAAAGAATAATGTTGCCATTGACTATTTTGATACCTTCGATGCGTTTGATGTTCTTTTATCAGAAACGTCTTTATTTTTCATGTCATGGTGTTCCTGCTGCTCTCCTTTCCCATGCCTTATGTTTTCCTGTTTCTTAGTCGGTAAACTTCTGGGAGAAAAGGATAAAGACATAGCATTTTTTAAAAATGTGTAAGGCAGTGATTTGATCACCAGCTGTAGTAGATGTGAAAGCTTTTAAACTTCATAGAAATGAGTCCGAGATGTATATCTCCAGCTCTTGCCTGTCTTCTGACCTTATTGCTATATTCACAAATGGTTTCTAGACCTTGCTGCTTGGATATCTCAGGGGTATTTCAAGTAAAAAATGTCTGGAATTAGAATCAATATCTGACTTTCCTGCCAGTCAACCAAACAAAAAGAGAGTGCTCATCCTGTGTTAGTTATGTCAGTTAATGCTACCATCCTCTACCATAGGGACCCCAAACCCCCGGGCCGTGGACCAGCACTGGTATGTGGCCTATTAAGAACCGGGCTGCACAGCAGGAGAGGAGCAGCGGGTGGTCTAGCTAGCAAAGCTTCATCTGTATTTGCATCTGCTCCCCAGCACTAGCATCACCACCTCAGCTCCACCTCAGATCATCAGGCGTTAGAGTCTCATAGTTAGCGTTAGATTCTCATAGTTAGCACTGGTCCCTGGTGCCAAACAGGTTGGGGACCACTGATCTACCAGATTCCCCAGACTGGAGACCTCCCAGGCAGTCTTGACCCCTCCTTCTCCTTCACCCTGCACAAACCCAACTGTTTTACTGTCCAGAGTCCCCAAATCAGTCTCTTTCCTGTGACAGCTGCATAGTTCAGGCTTTTAAACCGTGGCCATGAGTGTGTCCTAACCGGCTTTCCTCGTGCAGGTCTCCCACCTCTGGTTCATTTCATTCTTTCGTAAGAGTTTTCTTTCTGAATTTCTTTTTGAAAGATGGTCATGCTGCTTCAAACTTTCAATACCTTCATATCCCTTCTGGAAATTTCTAATAGCTCCACATAGTTGAGTATAGTTTAACTTCATCCCCTGCATTGCTTTTTGTGCTTTTTTCTACCTTAGCCACACAGAACCACTTGGTTTTCCCAAATATTTCATACTCTTCATGCTGTTTTGTTTTATATCTTTTCTCTTTTTCTTTGGTGCACTTGCCATCATTCTTCTGACCCCACATCTCTTCAAAATCCCTAGAAAAACACAAACAAGTAAAAAGAACCAAAAAACACCTTTAATCTCACCCACCTGGAGACAGACAGCTACTGTCAATACCTCTCACATCTTTTTCTGTCTTGTTTTTAAAGATGTGAATTGTCTCATAAGTATAATGTTTCTCTAGTTGCTCTTTTCATTTAACCATATGATATGAATCTCTCTGAGTAAGTTTCTACAATATAACTTTTAATGACTTGATCTAATGTCTTTGAAACCTTTACTATGATATATAGTGGATACTTAGAATCAGTATTTATAGAACGTATCATATCCAGTACAGATGAAACCAATACAAGATCCTACTGCATGCTGTGGAATTTGGATGTGGGTTTTCTCTCTCTCTCTCTTTTTTTTTTTACTCAAGAATGTATTATGGCCATCCTAATGCTAGTACCTCTTATTAGTTTTATATAGAATGTATTCATTCTAATTTATTTAGTTTATTGAGGACCATGGCTGTGTATTACAAGTAGTTTTACAATGTACATTTTTACCCAATACGTTTTATGTACTTGCGAAAGTTTTTTGTGGGGTAGCTTTCTAGACCCTTTTGATTTTTAGAGAATCAGGTTCAGATGTCAGCTCTGTGGAGCTGTTTCTGATCCTTCATAGGCAGGGTCATCTGTCTGTACTCTCATGGTACTTTGTACATATTATTTTATAATACTCAAGTTTTATTGTCACTTTAGACTTATATGTTTGTTCCCCCATTTCAGTGGGGCAAGGGGATGCAGCCCAGTGCCCAGCTCATATAGTGCTAATACATCTTCCTGGCATCTGAACTCTTTAGTGTCATCTAGTTGCTCTTGCCTTGCCCTTCTAAAAACAAAACACAAAAACAAAAACAAACACAAAAAAAAATGCCTGTGTGATGTTTTTCTTAGAGTATGAAATTCTTAGATTCCATCCATCTGAGTAAGCAGACTGGTAGAAATGTTTGATTTGAGGCTGAGGATTATAGAAAGATTAAGGATGAGATTGTTTAGTTGTTTGGGCGTTTTGTTGTTGTTTGTTTTTGTTTTTTGAGGGGAAAAAGGTACATAGAAATCGTTTAAGTTGAAAATTACCATTTATGATTCTTCCTTTCTAGGTATTTCAGCCTTCACCTGCAGATCATGAAAAATATGGTGGAGATCCGCAGCATCCTCATAAACTGCATGTTGTTACCAGAATAAGGAGTACAAAAAGACGTCCATACTGGGAAAAAGATGTAATAAAGATGCTTGGATTAGAAAAAGTATGCACCTATCTTAGTCATCTTTAGTGTTTAAATTTGTTTTAAATTTGAAGGCTTTAAAACTTTAAGGTGTGTATACATATGTTTTGTTTAAATGTATTATTTAATGGAGTGTATTTGAAAGTTCGTTTTAGATAGAGCGAGCTTTTACCTTAACATTTTACTGAAACATGGGACCATCTGCACTTTCAAAGTTGGTGTCTAACATGGTTTCCATTTGTTCGTAGGCACATACTCCACAAGTTCACAAGAACATCCCTTCCGTGAATGCAAAACTGAAAGTGGTCAAACATTTGATAAGGTTTGTCGTTTGTTACTTCAGTTTTTAAAATTTTATTGCCTGGTAAAATCCTAAAAGTGTTTTCTTGTATCACAGAATCAAGCCCCTGAGGTTGCCACAAGGACTTCCAGCAGAGGAGGACATGGCTCACACGTGCCTCAAGAGCAACGGGGAGTTAGTAGTGCAGTGGCATCTCAGCCCTGCAGACCAGGACGCAACCAAGTCCTAATGCCAGAGCAGCTTCAGATGAAAAAGTGCAAATATTTTTATTTAAAAATGGTGAGAAAGTGTTCTCATTAAAATATATTTTAAACGTCAGTCATTTTCACTGACTAAACATGGCGTGATTCTTTCTTACTATTGGCCTGGAAGTTTTAGGACCACATGAGTGAGAATGACATTGGTTGAACATCTAGGTTCAAATGTCACCTTAGCAGCCGTAGCAGTATCTTATGTGCTAGAGAAATCCAGAGCTGACCAGGACATGGTCCCTGTCCTTCCAGAGTCTATTCTGCCAGAGAACAGAGGTACAGCCAACGTCATTAAACCTGGGGTACAGCTAGATCGTCTGCTTTGTGCTTGAGTGTCTATAAATCTGCCCGTGCACTTGGCCTCATTTTATCCTCAAATGTCATACCAAAAACAGAATCTATTTTCTAATTATAAATCTCATTTGGCCTAAATTTTATTGGTGTTCTTTGAATTCTTAAGAAACTTCTGCCAATAGTGGAAGGTGCTTTTTAAAAGCAGAAAAAGAAGGGAAAAATCTTTTAGGGAGAATTGTTCCATTTCCTTTTTTTCTGCTTCAGATACCTGGAGGCGTGGGAGAGGTGCAATACTGGGAAATTCTGTGGCAGCTAATTCTAGATAATGGTAAAGAATCTCCAAATTCTAGTTACCTTTGTTTTCCCTCATCTCTTGTGCAATTTGGCTCGGGCAGCAGTAACATTGGCGTGGTCATCGTTTGTGGTCTCGGGGTCCATGTTTTGCGGCATCAAGTAGAAGTGCCACTTGAAATAATGCCAGACCAGATACCCTTGATTAATAAACTTGAAGGCAGTTGCAGTTTCAATTCAACAGTTACTGAATATGTAGTACGTGTACAGCCTAGAGGGACTGTAAAACAGAAGGCGTAACTGGAGACAGACTGTATACCCAACACAAGGTGTCCTTGCTGCACTTGGTTGAAGACAGTTGTGTTCATAAAAGTTGGCCCCTGCTAATATATTTCCATTTCCTTTACTGTGGCAATATTAATATTGTTTAAAACAGGAAAAAGAGCATTGGTTAATTTTTACCCAAAGATCTAATTAGAAGATAGGGTAATTTTAACCTCAGCAGTACACAAGTAGAGGAAAGGATCTAAATGATACGTCACATATTTAGAAATGAGATTGTCGAGAAGAGTGAACATCTATAGGGAAGAGATGGACTGTTTAACGAATTACCACAGACTTGGCAGCTTGAAAGAGCACACGTTTATTTCACCATTTCTGTGGGTCAGAAGTCTGGGCTTAGCTGGGTCGTCTGCCCAGGATCTCACGAGGCTGCGAAAAACATGTCAGCTGAAGCTGAGTTCTCATTCGACCCTTGACTGGGAAAGGATCTGCTTCCAAGATCCATCAGGGTGGTGGCAGAATTCGTTTTCTTCTGGAGTAAGATCAATGGCAAATTGCTCCTTCAAAACCAGCATTGGGGAAAGAGCCTATGGCAAGATGGGTGCTATACTCTTAGGTAATCATGTAAATGCAGTCATGTACATACCATCACCATTATTGCACTCTACTGGTTACAAGCAAGTTACAGGTCCTGCCCACGCTCAGGGAAGAGGAGTTGCCCAAAGGTGTGACTACTAAGGGCAGGGCTCTTGGAGCCTCCTTAATGGCTACTGCTATGCCTGAGGTCCAACCTCAAGCTGGAGCCAGGGGATTCCCCAGGTGGGGCTCACATCATCATTTCAAAACCTGGTAAGGATTTCTTCCTTAGTCTTGCCTTTGTGTCTCTGAGAATTGCTCTAATTTCATCTGCCTTGTTTCAGGAGGTTTTCCTGGGCTCTCATGGGTGACCATTTGCCTTTAGTCAAGCTCAGAGAGATGAAGTTACCCAAGCACTATCTGTAAGGACCATTCCAGCTCTCATAAGGTCTCAATCTGAAATTGCACCTTTTCCAGGCCAAACTTGTGTTTTCATCTTTGTTATAAAACTAATATGATGATTCTAACGCATTATTTCACTAAGGACAATTTGGAATTGTACTGACCATTTGGGGAAGCTTTTGGCTTGAACGAGATTGTGTATTTGGGAGGGCCCTTAAAACAAAGAGTGAAGAAATGCCCATAAGGAAATTATTTGTCTTATTTTTCTAAAAAAAAAATAGATAATTTTGTTTAATTTAGGTGATAGCCTTTCATTCCCATATTTCAAAGAGTAGTAAGTACTGGCTTTCTGATCACGCAGCTTGATAAAATTTTCAGGAGTCCAAGTTACTATCTAAAGCATCTGTCACTCTTTTTGTGTGTATATATGTCAAAATCTGTTTTCTGCATCTAAATGTTTTTCTCTTAATTTTAAGACCTTAGATAATTAATAAGAATCTTGGAAGTATGAATAGTTTCTAAAGAAACATACAAAACATTAGTCACTAAATAAAATTTTTACCCTTGTTGGAGTGGCAATTGATTAACAAATGATGAAAATGCCTTTGAATAATATTTGTGGCTCTTTTTACCTCAAAATTATTAATATGATATAAGTGCTCATGGAGCAAAACCTAGAAAAATCTCCATTTTCTATTTCCTAACTTTCATTTTTGTCTGGAAAAAAAAATTTGTTGATCACTTTAGTTAAATATAATATAAACAGTTCATTGTACCATGTAGAATAATTTAAAAGAAATACAAATATGTATATAGCAAAGTAGATATGATTTTCTGTTTATTAATATTTATATGGTAATTTAGCATGGTATATATATTTTTTATTTAATACATTGATAAATTAGTTCTATTTTAAACCCATAGATAGAAACTTTATATTTACCGTGTGTATATATGCACATGCCTAAATACATACATATAAAAATATATTGTTACTGCTATCTGTACATGAATAATGTAAAGTAAAAGTAAAAATAGACTTTGGGTAAACTGTTTTTGCCCACGGATTCCTTTTTTTTATCAAATTATTTCCAATTTTTACTTAGTACATATCTTGTCTTCTCTAAAAACTATTCATGATTTTGCCTTTCTCAAAATCATTCCCAAATTTATTATTTTTTTAATTTTTATTTTTTTCAATTACAGTTAACATACAATATTTTATTAGTTTCAGGTGTACAACAGAGTGATTAAACATTTATGTAATTTCTGAAGTGATCACCCTGATAAGTCCAGTACCCATCTGACACCATATATAGTTCTTGCAATACTACTAACTATATTCCCCATGCTGTACTCTGCATCCCCATGACTATTTTGTAACTACCAATTTGTACCTCTTAATCCCCGCCTCCTTCACCCATCCCCCAGCCCTAATCTGACAATCATCAAAATGCTCTCTATGAGCTTGTTTCTGTCGTTTGTTGATCCTGTTCTCTAGATTCCACATATGACATTTGTCTTTCTCTGTCTGACTTAACTCCATTCAGCACAATACCTTCTAGGTCCATCCATGTTGTTCCAAATGGCAAGATTTTATTCTTTCTTGTGGCTGAGTAATATTCTATTGTACATAAATACCACCTCTTCATTCATCCATTGGTGGACACCCAGCTTGACCCCAAATCTTGGCTACTGTAAATAATGCTGCAATGAACATATGGTTTCGCATGTCCCTTCAAAGTAGTGTTTGGATTTCTTCAGATAAATACCCATAAGTGAAATAAGTGGGTCCTTTGTGTCTTGTTATAGCTTTTGTTTTAAAGTCTATTTTGTCTGGTATAAGTATTACTACTCTAGATTTTTTATTTTCATTTTCATGAAACATCTTTTTCATGTCTTTACTTTCAGTCCGTGTGTGTCTTCAATCTGAAGTGAGTCTCTTGTAGGCAGCATATGTAAGAGTCTTGTTTCTTCATCCATTCAGCCACTCTGTCTTTTGATTGGAGCATTTAATCCATTTACGTTTAAAGTAATTGTTAGATATGTAGTTATTGCCATTTTAGTCATATTTTTTTTTTTTTTTTTTTTCTTCTGCTTTTTAAAAAAGTCCCTCTAACATTTCCTGTAATACTGGCTTGGTGATGATGAACTCCTTTAGCTCTTTCTTGTCTGGGAAGCTCTTTATGTGTCTTTCGATTCTAAATGATAGTCTTGCTAGGTACAGTAACCTTGGTTGTAGGTCCTTGCCTTTCATCACTTTGAATACTTTGTGCCAGTCCCTTCAGGCCTGCAAATTTTCTGTTGAGAAATCAACTGACAGTCTTGTGGGAGCTCCCTTATAGGTAACTAACTGGTTTCTTTTGCTGCTTTTAAAATTCTCGCTTTCTCTTTAACTTTTGACATTTTAATAATGATGTGTCTTGGTGTAGGACTCTTTGGATTCATCTTGTTTGGAACTCTGCACTTCCTGGGCTTGTATGTCTATTTCCTTCACCAGGTTAGGGAAATTTTCCATTCCTTGCTTACTCTCTTCCCCTAGTGCACCTATGATACGAATGTTGGTATGCTCGATGTTGTCCCAGAGGCCCCTTAAAGTATTCTCATGGCAGCGGGGGAGGGGGTCTTTTTTCTTGTTGCTGTTCTGATTGGGTGTTTTCTACTACCTTATCTTCTAAAACGCTTATTCGATCCTCTGCTTGATCTAATCTGTTAATTCATTCTAAAGTTGTTATTTTTCATTTCTGTCTAGTTCTTTATGTTTTCTATGCTTTTCTCTGCTTTTATGTTTTCTGTCTTTTAAAGTTCTCAGTGAGTTCATCTACTCTTCCTTAAGTTCGTTGTGTATCCTTATAACCAATATTTTGAACTCTGCATCTGGTAGATTGCTCATCTCCATTTTGTTTAGTTCTTTCTTTGGAGCTTTGTTTTATTCTTTCATTTGGGACATGTTTCTTTATCTTCCCATTTTGGCTTCTTTTGTTTGTTTCTGTGTATTAGGCAGGGCTGCTATATCTCCTGGTTTTACTAGAGTGGCCTTATGTAATAGGTGTTCTGTGGGTCCCAGTGGCATAGTCTTCCCCGGTCACCTGAGCCAGGTGCTCCAGGTATGTCTGTTGTGTAGGTTGTGTGTATCCTCCTGTTGTAGGTGAGCTTGGTTGCTGTTTGCTCATCGATGGGAAGGATTGAACCTCGGGCTGATTGGTTGTGATGACTGATGATTACAGTAGAGGAGCTGTTGTGCTGGGGCTGGCTCTATGGAGCAGGATTCTCTTCAGCCGGGCTCTGCCCAGCCTATCCTTTGGGTATTTCATCCTCAGATGTGACCGCGGGTGGTGCTCTGGCTCAGACCGAAACCGGCCACTGGATGTGCAGGCCGGGGCCTCCTGGGAGGGGCCCTGCAGCAGGCTAAATTCAGGTGCAGCCCATGCCCTGCCTAGGGCCACATAGTATAGGCCACCAGGCAATCCACAGATGGCTGCCACCCAAGCTTGGCAATGAAGTGCCTTGAGAGGCCAAGCCACAATCCAAGTGCCAGGCTTGGGGCTGCTCGGCAAGAGATATGGGACACTCCAAGATCAAATGCTGCTTGTTTGGGTTTTGTGAGCCTTAGAAAGGTTTTAGGAAAGTCTGTGGCATGAGCCAAGATAGGCAGTTTGTATGGAAAAGACACTGGGAGTGGCTTGCCTGGGCCTGCACAGGGGCGGTGTCTTATGGCTTCACCAGGGTGGGGCAGACCGTGTCAGCTACATTGAGGGAGATTTGATATGGCGGCTGCCTGCGTCTGCACGTCGAGCCGGAGAGCTCAACAAAGGAACGATGGCCTCTGCCAGTACTGTGTCCAGGAGAAGGCCACCTCTCCAGCCCTTGCCTGGAAGCCATACCATTCAGCTCCTTCCTTTGTGTCCCTAGCATCTTTCGACCCACTGCCCCAGCGCTGGAGCTCAGAGTGAGTGAGTCTATCAGCAGTGAGTCTGTGCAGGCCCTTAAGAGGAAATTCTGTGCCTCCTGTAGCTCTCCATCTCTCTCAGCTATAATCTCTGCTGGTTTTCTCTTCCCTGCACTGGTACCCTGGACTGGGGAGCCCAGGGTGGGGACGGGACCCCTTGCTCCTCCAGGGGAACCTCCACAGCTGAGATATTTCCTGATTCTCAACCTCCACATGCAGGTGTGGGACCAGCCCATTTCACATCTCTGCCCTTCCTACCAGTCTTAATGTGGCCTCTTCTGTGTGTCCCTCTGTAGGACTTCTGTTCAGCTAGACTTCAGGCAACTCCTAATAATAGTTGTTTTGTAGTTTATTTGTGATTTTGATAAGGGTGTGAGAGGAAGCAGCACAGCATTTGCCTCCTCTGCCATCTTGACCCTCCTTCATTCCAAAATTTAAAATAGTAAAATTATTAAGATGTATTTTATACCTAAGCTACCTGTGCATTTTCTAAAGTGGCCATCAGATAACACAAAGATTTTGTGTTCACCACATAAAAGTAACAACAATAAGAATTATTAGATTTGACTAAAAATTCTCCAAACTTAAATTCAAAATTCTTATGAGAGTTTTTGTCTAGCAAGCTAAATATTAAACCTGACAAAAAGAGAATTGATCCAACTACCTTAATTATATGTAAGTAGTCTATTAAATATTTTCAATAAATATATGTTTTTCAAGTTAAAGGAAACAGTCATGTTTAGATACAAAGACTGGGGCAGTATTTTCCAAAAGACTCTTTCCATTTTTCTAGATTCACAAGTCCTCCCCTCACTTTCCCCTTCTTTTTATTATGTATTTGAACAGGCACTAAGGAACCAATTGCATTAAATGGAAACCATTAGAACCTTACTGCTTATTCAGTCTTTCATTATATCCAGTAGTGAAGACATATGTATCCACCTTGTTAAGAACTATAGCAGCAACAGCAAAAGTGAAAACTTTAGTTAATGTAGTTCTAGGATCTCCTCTAAGTACTTCTTCATGCTATGCTGTATAGACTTTGATTGACAATAAACCCTCAGCATTTTTGAGCTAGTCACCTAACCTATGAAGTGTTGTTACTTTTCCTTCACACATTACTGTTCCATATTGCAACGCTCGACCCAACCACCTCCTTCCCTCACCCACAAAAGGAACAGCCCATAATTGCTTGCCTGAGGACGCTATCATATCCTGCAGAGACCTAAAGACTCTCTTAGATGACCGATTTAATTGTGTATGTTGATATTTTATACTTAGAATGTTGAACTAAAAACTGCCAATCAGGCTTTGTTGTCAGACTCAAATTTGCCCTTGAAGTATAAGCTTTCTTCAAATTGTATCCATTCACACATCTAACAACTAACAAAAGTAAATATATTGATAAGATAGGTATATGATGTGACTTTGAAATGCTTTAGAAACAAATGTCCTGACCATTACAGGAGCCCCTATAAAACTGACAACACATTAAAGAGTACTGACATGCTTTGCTATTAAGTAAGGACATGGCCATAATCAAAGTGGGATTTAGCAAAAATGTGAGAGTGGAGTCAAGATTTGAGAGGAAAAAAGAGGGTTCCTTAAATGCATATTACTAAGTGAAGGAAGTCAATCTGACATATTGTATGATTCTAAGTATGACATTCTGGAAAAGGCAAAACTATCAAGACAGTAAAATAATCAGTGACTGACGGGATGAAGAAAGGAAAGGAACAGGCCAAACAGGATTTTTAAGGCAGTGAAACTACTCCGTGTGATACTATAATGATGTATACATGTCCTTATACATTTGTCAAAACACAGAATATACGACCCCAAGAGTGAATCTAATGTAAACTGTAGACTTTGGATGATGATGTGTCAGTGCAGGTTCATCGATTACAACAAACACATAGCTGTGGCGAGGAATGTCGACATTAAGGGAGGTTGTGTGTGTGTGTGGGTACAACACATCCATGTCTAACCTTCAAAGAGGAGCCATCTGAGCACTGGCCATCCTGGCCCACCCATAGAGCTTTGCCTAGAAACCATGTCTTTTATAAAATTTAGCTCAGGTGAGAAGGTCATTGACCAAGTAAGTCTCTGTGTCCGCAGGAGTGACAATGGCTTCAATTCCTGACTTAAAGGCCGAGAGGCCACCTGAAATGAAACACAGAGGTCCAGGTTGCAGTTTTAACTTTCAGCAGAAATAAGATATGAGCAATCCCAAGATGTCAGCCTTCCAGGCAAATCCTCCAAAGTGGGCAATCCCAGATCCTCCCTTCCCCTCCCTCCTGAAAGGACCAACTTCTCCAACCATCACCGGGAAAATTCCAGATTGCTTTCCTTCTCTCTCTCTTTTTAAAAGTCTTTTGTTTTTCTTGCTGCAAAGGTCAGATTTGCTTCTTCCATAGTCCAGGACTGCAAAACTAGATCCCCAGAAAATGTTCAGTCCAAGAATGCTTGTAACATTCTCTCAGTCATTCAGTAATCCACTTATTCACTTGTTCGATAAATGTTTTTAAGTGCCTACTATGTACCAGGATGGATACCACATTGAGTGCAGGGTGCACGGTGGTACCCAAGACAGAATCATTTCTTTGCAGGGATATGTGTGCAACATGCGTGTGCATATATGTATTATACCCTAGAATCTTAATCTTGTTTATTCTAAATTAAGGTCACAAGGTGTGCAAGGAGAGAAGTATACACATACCTAGGCCTATAGGAGGTAGACTTAATAAGAACTGGCGTGGTCGAATGTTAAAGAGAGAAGGAGCCAGAGAGCCTAAGGAAGCAATCTGGTGTTCTGGCTGGGAGGACTGGCTATTTACGGTGCCTTTCACAGACACAGAAAATGTAAAAGAAAGAGAAGATTTTTTAGCAGGAGGCTAGTGCCTTAATTTTGTCTTGGAGATGATGAGATGGAGGGCGTCTGTCATCAGCTAGGCGGAGCTCTCCACTTGGACATATCATGGTACATAAAGTCTTGATGTCATTGAGAATGCTCAAAGGGTAAAAATTTGTTCAGACAATTCGGAAACTGACTAACAGCTTCTTACATCAGGAAAAAGCCAATCAGAGGAAGGCAAACATATTCCACTACTGCATTAACTCTTGGGGTAACACCCAGTGGCTCACTAACCAACGAGAGGTACAGAGAGAACCCCAACATCTTGCAGAAGGAGTTGGGGAGGAAGACTGCTCGGAGTGACTCAGAGGTTCAGAGAGCACTTTCAACAGCTCCTCCTAGGCCCATGCTGACCCAGTGGGATCACTCCCACAGAGGCCCAGCACATATGGCCTACCTTTGAGGTGTTGAGCCACACTCCACATGGAGAATTTTTTCTGGATTGCCTTAACTCTGTCTGTTACAATCCCAACAGCCTGCAGAAGGTGCTCTTTGCTGTCTCAGGTTCCAACAGGGTGATGAATATTTTTAGCTAGCTAGAAAATTCAGATAATCATGTCAGCATCTGAATGAAGCAACAGTTTTCTGCTGTTCCTGATTTCTCCTTTTCATGTTCAAGTCTTTAGTCTCGGCCTTGGCTTCCTTCTTATCCCCACAGAAGCAAGTTCACAGCCCTTTCTTTCACATAAAGAGACTCAGAGAAACAAAGGAAGATTTAGGAGAAGTGTTGGTGGCATAGTTTTAATTAAGCACTCTAACAGTCACGCATACTTGCATAAACAAAAGAAAAAGTTGTTTCAAAACAATGAATTAGAACTCAAAGTCTAGATATTTGCAATCGAAAATAAAAAATTTGTTTCTAACTGGAAAGGCTAAAAAGTCTGGATTTCTACAAACAATGTAAAATAGAACCTAGAAGTAAATAGCCAGATAATTTGAATCCCCTTCCTCCAATTTGCCTAAAGAACAAGTTGGTTCAAGTCGGGTTTAATATTAGTGTCTTGATTCACATGGATGAAATTGACTACTTCGTCAACCTCAAAAGGACGCCTGTAATAATGGTGTTCTTTATTGGATTTTCTCAATTTAAGTATGTTGCATATTATTTATTGCAAACTGTAGCGATGAAACTCATAAAATACTTTTTAAAAGATATCCAATAATTGATAACATTTCAATAAGATACTGAAAATGTATTATGGTAATCCCAAAACAAATTGTGCTAACATGCCGGATGTTTTGAAGCCTGGAAGTACTGCAGATGGCTTCCAGTTTGGGCTGAGCTTCTGCAAGGAAGGATGAAGTGAAGCTGACAGAAAGTTCCTAGCTAAGTACCTGTATCAGGCCAAATTTAAGGCTCTGGTGGTCTCAGCCATCTTGCACGACAGCTCCGCCATGGCTTTCTCTGGAGATGAGAGTTGCAATAAGGACTGGGTCCACTCAGTGCCTCAGCCCAACTTCTTTGATCAGAGCCTGGTAAGGTTTCAATGCCCTCAAGTCTATCTCAGTAAATATTTCAGAACCTTGGATCCTTAAGTCAATAGAAAAGAAACTATTGACTCCAAAAGAGAACACTTTTTCAAAGTTTAATAAGTTAGCCACAGCCCATGACCATGGCCCACAGCTTATGACGATCACTCTAGAACATTTCTTGATCTCTGCATAAACCTAGAAAGATCCACAATCCCAGATGGGTACCCCTTCCGCTCTCTTTCTTGTTCTTCATTTTCCTGCCACTACCTAGCTCCAGGCCCTGGGAAAGCCTCTCCTTCTTGCTGAGCCTGTTTTCCGGTCTATAAACTGGGGAAGTAGGATGAGGTGACTTTATTGTTATTTCCAGCTCCGACACTGTAATACTGCACTAACAAGAGGATGACTTTAGAACAGGGTTACAGAAGTGAGGACATACAAAGAACAAAAGGCTTGCTTAAAACCTTGTCCATGCTCTGACATGAAATTAACATAACAATAAACAAAAGCAAAGCCAGAATTTAATATTTTATTTGAGTAATCATTTCAATATATAGAAATAAACACATCTGGGGAAAGTTTGGCAAAAATAGGGGAAAAATGAAAAGAAGGAGTTTGTTAGGTTTATCAAGGTTCTGTTTTCTCCTCATTTTTAATGTTGACATTTTTGTTATAATAATGATTATACCTTTTCAAAATGAGGCTACTTCCTAAGAAAGAACCTGAAAATGATGAAAGGGGGAAATCTAAATGTTTGCTTTGCTTTTCACTTACCGTAGTTAATCAACCTGGTTATATCACAGGTGGCACTAGAGGTCTCCATATTCATGATGTCATCATAGCAGCCATGGTACATGCAGGGATACAGGTGGGGGTTCATTGAGCAAGGGAAAGAGGACAAGGGTAGTGCCTAAGGATAGAATGATAATTCTCATGAAGTTTGTGGGAAAATACTGTTTGAGTTGCTGTAATGAACATTATTTAACCAAAGGCGAAGCCATAAACATAACCATCCCCAGATCCCTCCCCAAGACCCCCAGAATGGCTTCCAAGACAAAACAGAAGATTCCCTTTTTCCACTCAACTCAAACCTTAAAAAAAAAAATTTAATATAGCACTTAATTCTAAACATTGTGCAAAATATTATGAAAGTCAGGTCTTGTAGGTCCCAAAAACATTTCCTGTGATCTAGATCATAATTAAAATTGCCACTGCAGTTCTAAGCAGAAACTTTGAGAAAAATTTTGAGATACTTCTGACGCAAATACTTCTGGGGATGTAAACATCTGGATTAACAACTGACTTGGTTTAGGAAAGAAAGAGAGAAGGATGCCATGACAACTTAAGAAAGAAGGATACCATTAACTTAAAATATTCATTTTCTATCATGTTGCTATGAAGTAATTTCTAAATTTGAGAACAAGAAACAGGTAATTATCTTTAAAAAGATAAACAGGAAATACTGGCAGCTCTCATTCCCAGATTGGTTGTTTGCCAGAAATGCTGAGCCTCCTTCTTGTTCCTCATTCTATCACCACATAATCCCCACACCAATATGTCACATGATCTTGAAGAGTGAACTTGACCACTTGCTCCAACTCTTCCTCCAACAAAGAGATCCAAGAGTGAGTAGCTGCTCTGGGGGACCAGTACAAAGCCAGGGAGTAACCACGTGGCTGCTGGTTGCTCAAACTTTCTGAGGAAATGAGAAAAAAGAATTTGGCTAGAAAAGAAAATTTCGTCAAGGATAGAGTATCTTTCTTCACGCTTATGTCCAAAGGAAGAGATGAAATACACATCTCTGCCCAGGAACAGGAAATGAAAGGTACTGTCTTCAAATAGGCAAAGCACATATCTGAGAGGAGAAGAGGAGTGTGACATGGATCTTTCCACAAGAGTGAGAAGTTTCCACAAGAGTGAGACTACGCACGGTCCTTCCACACATCTATCCAGTGAAGAGAGGTGTGAAGAAGACTGAGCAGGAGACAAAGGCCCTGAGTCAAACAACTTCCTGGGCTCCCCAATGTTGAATGAACACACCCTCCCGAAGCTGGCCCCTGCACTACTTCATTGTGTTCACTTCTGTCCTCTTGCCTCTCTGTAACAGATTGCCCTTCAAGGCGCCTTTTCTACCACCACCGCCAATGCTGTAGTTGGGGCCACTCTTTAACAAGGGGTTCTGCGTGCATCCAGCTGCTCCAACATAGCTCTCAGGAACAGATGGGCCATCGCCAGTGACAGTCTTCAGTTATTGGCTCAAATAAACTCTTATAAAATTTTCTATAGGTTTGGACTTTTTTTGTCGACACTTTCAAACCACATACACTTGTTACTTTAAAATAAAAAGAAGGACCATAGACAGTAAGACAGAGATGCTGGTATAGCAAAATCGATGGTTCTCCATCCTAACTCAAGCTCTGAGGCTCTATAGAGGGAAACAAAAGTGGGGAGACTGTGAGATGCCCCTGGGCAGGGTGGGGCCTGTGTTTTACTGGTAGGAATGTCAGTGTGGCCTGCGCAGGAGGCAGCCAGGCAAATTGCAGGGGTGTGATACTATGATTTATGATAAATATACATTTGGTCTTTCTATTTCTAGCACAGAGCTAAACCCTTGGAATTCCTAAGCGATAAAGAATTCTGTTATGTTAATGATGTGACTTTTGGAAGCATCCAAGGCTGTTTGTCAGGTGAACCAACCATGTGATTGGAAGGTTGGAAATTTCTCCCACCCCCTGACCTCCAGGGAGATGAGAGGGCTGGAGGCTGAATCAATCACAGTGGCCAATGATTTAATCAATCATGTTTATGAAAGAAGACCTTAACAACCCAAGAGAACATTGTTCAGAGAGCTTCCTTCCTGGTTGTGAACACGAGGATATTTGAGGAGAGTGGCATGGCGTGCCTGGAGTGGGCATGGAAACTCTGAAACTCATTCCCACGCCTTGCCCTTTGCATTTCTTCCACTGGCTGTTCCTGACTTACATCCTTTTACAGGAAACTGGAAATCTGGTAAGTATGATGTTTCTCTGAGTTCTGTGAGCCGCTGTCGCGAACCAACCAAATCGTAGGAGGGGGTTATGGCAACCTCCAATACGTAGCCAGTCGGTCAGAAGCACAGGTGACAGCCTGGTCTCGTGACTAGTGTCTGAAGTGAGAGGCAGTTTTACAGGACTGAGCCTTTATCCAATGGAATCTAATGCTCTCAGAAAATGGTTTCAGGATTGAGTTGAACTGTAAGACACTCAGCTGCTGTTCAGAGAATCTCTTGTTAGTGTGGGGGAACCTCTCCACCACTGCAACATTGGAACTGGTACCAGAACCTACTTAAGGGACTAAAATAGCAGACAACTATTGGAGTTTTGATGTCGCCTCACCACCATTCTCATTACTTTAGGATAAACACGGCCTGGTCTAGGGATCCTATCACGCCCTGTGCTTTGGAGGAAAAGGTGGGAACTAGTAACCGCCCCCCCACAACCACTGCCTCCCAGAACGAATGATCGTCTGGTGCCCCAACTCTTCCTGGGATGCCCCCACCCCTGCCTGGGCTCAGCACCCATGGGGATTGATACTGAGAGATCTGTGCTCTCACAGCTGCCTACAAGACAGCATCCCAGTGGCAAATGGAGTCAGGCTAAAATTACTAGATGTTTGAGGAGCAGAAGCACTTCAAAAGGAAAACAAATAGATTCCATCAAAAGCAAAAATATTAGCAGAGTCTGAATAATTTAAAATTAGCTTAATTTTAAATTTAATGAAAAGCGAAGAGATACAATGGATAGAAACAGAAGTATTATCCAGGTGTTAATCTATGTAGCAGGTGACCCATAAAGAGAGAGAAAATAAAAATGAAGAAAAGGACTTATTTGAAGGAATAGTAAATATTAATTTTTTAGAATTAAAAAAAATGATTAGCCTCAAATAGAAAGGGCTCAGAGACTGAAAAGAGGGAAATAGGACAAATTCCTACATAGATGCCATAGATGCAATATAGTGTAATTTAAGAATATTAATATTAAACTTAATATAAAGAATATTGACAGAAAATAACTTAGTACATATGATTTTAGATCCAGTCAAATATGAGGGTATGATTTTTAAAAAAATCCTTATGCAGATATGGCCTCAGAATATATGCTTCAAAAACTCACACTGGAAAATTTTGGATGAAGTACTTAAAAAAAGAAAAGCAATATATCCAGCAGAGACTACAAAAAATAAATGAAGGAAAAATAAAATATACTTTAGTAAATACTCTAGTAAAGTTGGTTGTTGCCTTAAAAAGGGTGGGGGTGGGGGGGACTAAGGCTAAATGGTGGCTGCCCTTCCAGCCTTGTTCTGGCATCAGAGAGTTTGAGAAACATGGCAGGAGTGAGAGACGTCCCCAGATCTCTCCTTGAAACAACAATAAGCTGAACATCTAAAACTCGACACAAAAAAACAATCAAACTGTACACAAGCACGTCTGAGCGTGGGACCTGCGCATAAAAGCTACCACAGGTCAGAACCCCAGGTGTCAGGCAGTGGACTGGGGGAAATAAAGAAGCTGCCTCTCGCAGCCACCAGAGCTATCTGGAGGAGGAGAAGGAGGGGAGAAGATGAGGCGAGTTCCCTGAATAACCCTGCTTGGGAGTGCTGTGAGCTCCACGCGGCCGGAGGCAGGGCCCAGTCATCGGGGCAGAAAGCAGAGAAGCAGGACGGCAGAGAAAAAACAGTTGACATTTACCAGCTGCGGTTGTAAAACAGAGGCTGAGCAGCAGCCTCCATTCTCGAACCCAGAGGGTCCCTTCCCCCATAATCTCCGAGACTGAACACCATGGAGTCCCAGGGGAGTCTGAGCAAACACTACCAAAACTGTCGCTAACACTGGCAGGGACTTAGACTAAGAGTAGTGAACGCAATTAAGATTCTACATGTAAATGTAAATGGACCGAACTCACCAATAAAAAGGCACAGAGTTGCAGAATGTATCAATAACCAAAACCCAACCATATGCTGCCTCCAGGAGACACATCTCAGTTCCAAAGACAAATATACACTCAAAGTGAAACGGCGGAAAATAATATATCAAGCAAATGGCATTCAGAGAAAAGCAAGAGTAGCAGTACTAATATTGGATGAAATAGACTTCGAAATAAAAAAGGTAAAGAAAGATACTGAGGGACACTTCATAATGATAAAGGGAATCAAGCATCAAGAAGATGTAACACATTTTAATATCTATGCTTTCAATCAGGGTGCCCCGAAGTATGTAAAGCAATTACTAACAGAACTAAAGAAAGAAACAGACCAAAATGCTATCGTAGTAAGAGACACAAATACCCCACTGTCATCCAAAAAGAAAATCAATAAGGAAATAACATCCTTAAATTAGACCAACTGGACATAATTGATATTTGCAGAGCCTTTCATCCCAAAACAGCTACTTATACATTCTTCTCTGTGCACATAGAACATTCTTAAAGATTAACCACATACTGGGACACAGAGAGAGCCTCAACAAATATAAGAGGGTTGAAATCATACCAACCATATTCTCTGATCATAATGCTTTGAAACTAGAGATCAGCTGTAAAAATAAAGCAGAAACAACCACAAATACATGGACATTAAACAGCATACTACTGAAGAATAACTGGATAAGAGAAGAAATAAAAAGAGAGGTCAAGACATACATAGAAACAAATGATAATGACAGTACAACATATCAAAACTTTTGGGACATGGCAAAAGTGGTCATAAGAGGAAAGTTCATATCATTACAGGCCTACCTCCAAAAACAAGAATGAGCCCAAATAAACAACTTAACACTTCATATTTAAAAACTAGAAAAGGAAGAACAAATGAAGACTAAATTCAGGAGAAGGAAAGAAATCATCAAATTAGAGCAGAAATAAATGAAATTGAAAACAGAAAAACAATAGAAAAAATAAATGCAACAAAGAGCTGGTTCTTTGAAAAGGTTCATAAAATTGACAAACCCCTGGCTAGACTCACTCAAGAAAAAAGAGAAAGGACACAAATAAACAAAATCAGGGATGAAAGAGGGGAAATTACGACAGACACTGCAGAAATACAAAGGATCATACAAGAATATTATGAAAAAGTATATAACATCAAATTTTATAACCTAGAAGAAATGGACCAGTACTTAGAAAAATATAACCTCCTAGACTGAATCAAGAAGAACTGGAAAGTCTAAATAGATCGATCAGCAGTATGGAAATTGAAACAATCATCAAAAACTTACCAAAACGTAAAAGTCCAGGACCAGATGGCTTCACCAGTGAATTCTGCCAAACATTCAAAGAAGATTTGATACCTATTCTCCTCAAACTCTTTCAAAAAGTCGAAGAGGAGGCAATTATCCTCAACTCATTTTATGAGGCCACTATCATCCTGATACCAAAACCTGGTAAAGATAACACACACAAAAAGAAAACTACAGACCAATATCTCTCATGAACACAGATGCAAAAATCCTAAATAGGATACTAGTGAACTGAATACAGCCACATATTAAAAAGATTATACACCATGATCAAGTGTGCTTCATCCCAAAAGCACAGGGATGGTTCAACATACGCAAATCGATTAATGTGATATACCACATAAACAAATTTAAAAATAAAAATCATATTATCATATCAATAGATGCAGAAAAAGCCTTCAACTAAATACAGCACCATTTATGATCAAAACACTTAACAAAATCAGTATAGAAGGAAAATACCTTAACATAATAAAGGCCGTATATGATAAGCCTGCAGCCAACATTATACTTAATGGTGAAAAACTAAAAACCTTCCCTCTAAGATCAGGAACAAGACGAGGCTGTTCACTATCACCACTGTTAGTCAATATAACATTGGAGATCCTAGCAAGTGTGATCAGGCAAGAGAAAGATGTAAAAGGCATCCAAATAGGAAACAAAGAATTTATACTCCCATTATTTGCAGATGATATGATTCCCTACATAGAAAACTCTAAAGACTCTACAGGAACACTATTAGAAACAATAAGCAAATAGAGTAAAGTTTCTGGATACAAAATCAATGTTCAAAAATCCATAGCGTTCCTATACTCTAACAGAAAAAGAAGTGGAAAAAAATTCCTTTTGCAATTGCAACTAAAAGAATAAAATACCTGGGAATAAATCTAATGAAACACATGATGGACCTATATTATGAAAACTATAAGACCCTGTTAAAAGAAATCGAAGAAGATGCAAAGAAATGGAAAGATATTTCATGTTTTTGGATTGGAAAAATCAACTTAGTTAAAATGACCATATTACCTAAAGCATTATACAAATTTAATGCAATACCCATCAAAATCTCATCGGCATTTTTTAAAGAACTAGAACAAAAAATCATCAGATTTGTATGGAAGCACAAAAGACCCTAAATTGCCAAAGCCATCCTGAGAAGAAAGAATGAGGCTGGAGGCATCACTCTGCCTAACTTCAAATAATGCTACAAAACGACAGTAATCAAAATGGCATGGTATTGGCAGCAAAACAGACAAACAGACCAGTGGAACAGAATCAAGAGTCCAGAGTAAACCCATATTTACACAGGCAAATAATTTTCAACAAAAAAGCCAAAAACATACAGTGGAGAAAGGAAAGCGTCTTCAATCAATGGTGCTGGGAAAACTGGAAAGCCACCTGCAAAAGAATGAAACTAGACTGTTGTCTATCACCACACACCAAAATTAACTCAAAATGGATTGAGGACCTGAATATAAGACCTGAAACAATACAATGCATAGAAGAAAACAAAGGAACTAAACTCAAAGACCTTGGCCTTAAAGAGGATTTTATGAATTTGACCTCAAAGGCAAGGGAAGTAAAAGCTAAAATAAATGAGACTACATCAAACTAAAACGCTTCTACTCAGCAAAAGAAACCATCAACAAGGTAAAGAGACAACCATATGAATGGGAAAATATATTTGCAAGCAACACGTCTGATAAGGGCCTAATATCCAAAATATACAAAGAACTCATACGACTCAATAACAACAACAACAACAACAAAACAATCCAACCAAAGAATGGGCAGAGGACCTGAACAGACACTTCTTCCTAGGGGACCTACAAATGGCCAACAAATATATGAAAAGATGATCAACATCGCTAGTTATTAGGGAAATGCACATCAAAACCACAATGAGATACCATCTTACACCTGTTAGAATAGCTATAATCAACAGGACAAATAATAACAAATGCTGGAGAGGATACAGAGAAATAGGAACCCTCATACACTGCTGGTGGGACTGCAAAGGAAAACAATATGGAGTTTCCTCAAAAATCTAAGAAGTGATCTACCATGTGATCCACCAATCCCTCTACTGGGTATTTATTCCAAAGACTTGAAAACTCATATCTGAAAAGATATTCGTACACCGATGTTCATAGCAGCATTATTCACAGTTGCCAGGACATGGAAGCAACCGAAGTGTCCTACGATAGATGATTGGCTAAAGAAGCTGTGGTACATATATACAATGGAACATTACTCAACCATAAGAAGAGATGAAATACTGCCATTTGCAACAACATGGTTAGTCCTCGAAATAATCATGCTAAATGAAATAAGCCAGACAGAAAAAGTGGAAAATTACATGATATCACTTATATTGGGATATAAACCTAAAAGCAGCAAATGAGCAGGACAAACAAACAGAGACTCATGGACATGGACAATGGACCAGAGGGTAGGGAGGAGTGCGGAGGGGAAAGATAGGTAGGGGAAAATTTTTTAAATCATTTCTTCAATTTAAATAATCAATTATTTATTTATTTATTTAAAAGATCAAGAAAATGCTATACACTACTGATAAATGCAGTAACATGGGTGAATTTTTAAACCATTTTTCTGGGTGAAAGAAGCCTTACCAAAAAGAATGTATGCTATTTATTCTATTTAAATGAAATTCTAGAACAAGAAAATTAATCTGTGGTATGAAGAATCCAAATAGTAGTTTTTTTGGCAGGAGATTGACTGGGAAAGAGCATGAGAAAACTTTCAAAGTGATGGCAAGTTCTTTCCCCTGACTGACATTTAGGCCGTTCAAGAGTATGCACTTGCTAGAACTCATTAAATGGTGCATTTCAAATTTGTACATCTTTTTGTGTGTAAATCTTACCTAAAAAGAATAACAACCAAAAGAACCATGAACAAATATTGGAATCCTGTTAGTCATATCTAGGTTGAAGTCTTTGTGAGGAAGTATAGTGATGTCTGAAAATATGAAACGCACCCAAGGGAATAGATGGATTAATGGTGGATAGAAGACGGATGGTCGAATAGATCTGTGATAAAGCAAGTGGTATATAGTAAAATGGGAAAGTGGAACCTAGGTGGTGGGGATGTTTACTGTAAAAGCTTTCAACTTTCCTGTGTGTTTGCAAATTTCTGTAATGTAGGGGAAGATGTCAATGACCCAAACTTCTATTAGGAAATTAATTAAGTAATGGTACATCCATGTAATGGAATGAAATACAGTGCAACACTAGAAAATAATTTTCTATTCGAGGCTGTGTGAGGAGGGATAGAGTGGGGACGCTTCTGCTTTTTATTTACACAATTCTATTTTCTTTCTATGTGTTTTGATTACTTTGATTAAAATTACAATAAAAACAAAGGGAGGGTTACAGAAAAATTTCAGATTTATAGATAATTGATTTTTTGTTTAGGAAGCAACTATATTTCCCCAAGATGTATCTAATTAGGTAATCTACTTGATTCTGAAAACTGATTACCCATCAAATATATAATCAAGTTTTGTTTGGAGGTAGGGCACATTGGCCATTATTTTGATAGTGGTGGTATTGGTTATCTATTAAGCCACAAACTCAGTGGTTTAAAACAAATACATTTACTATCTTATAGTTTCTGTGGGTCAGGAATCTAGGCACAGCTCCGCCTGGATCCTCTCTCTACTCCAGTATCTCTCTTAAGAGTGCAGCCAAGGTTTCAACTGGGACCAGGGTCTCATCTGAAGGTGGAAAGACTTGATTCCAAACTCACTTACTTGGTTAGCAGTAGAGTTCAGTTCTTTAGGGTGGTTAGACTGAGGGCCTCAGTTCCTAACTGACCATTGGCTGGAAGCTTCTCTCAGTTCTTTGCCATGTGGCCTTTCCTAACATGGCAACTTGTTTCATCAAGGCCAGCAAGGAAGAGAGTTGGTTAGCAAAGTGAAAGTTACAGTCTTATGTAATGTAATCACACAAGTGACATCCCATCATCTCTTCTGTTAGTTAGAAGTGAGTCACATTCCTTCCCACACTCACTGGGAGGAAATGATGCAAGAGCATGCACACCAGGAGTGGGGCAGCTTAGCCTCTGTCTGCCAGTGATCCACAGTTGGACCTACCAGTTATGTTCCAGGTGCAGATAAACAGTAGAAGCTAGGAATGCTGGCTGAAGATTCATTTCAGAGAGAAAACCCTAGACTCTCAATAGAATGTTTAACCTTTTTTGAAATTTTACACTAATAGAAAAGTTCCTTGACTGAAGGTAAAAATTTTTTTTCTAAGATCAGTTCTTTCTGTAGGTAATCAGATGGTGTACTTTTAAGAGCTGTCACATAACCAATGACCAATATGTTCGTGCTATCTCCTAAGTCTCTTTCACACATCTTCCTTTCTATTTCCTGTACCACTGCGTCGGGTAAGCCCTGCAAATAATATCCCCCTCACCCATCTTCATGCCTGCAGGCTTGTGTGTCTGTCATCTGTCTTCCCCAAACAGCTGCAGGAGTGGCTTTTTCAACCTGCAAATCTGATTCTATCCTGGACTCTAAACCCTTCAATGACTCCCTTTTACCTGCAGGCCAAGTTCTCTGGTCCTTGGCATGTCCTAAAGGGCTGGTTTATAATCTGGTTCCTGTCCAACTGTCCACTCCCATCTGCCAAAATTCTCTATGGTGTGTGTGTGTTTGTTCGTTTGTTTGTCTTTTGCAATTCAGGCTCCAGCAACATGCATTTACCGACATTTCTCCAGGAAGCACATACCTTTTCAAGCTACCACCCCTTAGCTTCTATTTTCCCTAAGCTTAATATTCTTATCCCTGTTATTTCCTGGCAAACTCTTGTTCACTCTTCGAATTTTACCTAAAATGTCATTATGTGGTGGTCAGAAGCCAAGCTTTCAGGTAAAGATAGTGGATTGAACACATGCATATAATTTTTCTCCCTACAAAACTCCACTATGGGACATAACCATTTTGTGTGCTATAATTCACAATCTCTATGAAGAAATCTCTGGTGTCTTGATGAAATGCTTGCACATTAAAAAGAAAAAAAAATCTTTGACTTGATTAAGACTCCCCCTGGGTCACCAGCTGACTGTCAGCGAGGGTTTAGTGGTCAGTAACCAAATAGTCTTCCTTTTTCATATTAAGGAATTAAAAATCTCCACAAAACATAAAAAAGATAGAAAGCAGTTTTCTTATTGAATAAGTGTAAGCCAGGGTACCATGGGCTTGGCCAATCACCTGCAAAGAGATTATAAAGACCAAAAGAAAGTCTACCCCAATTATACAGCCAAGAAGTTACAATTCTTTCTCACTGCTCTGCCTGTTCTCGAGGTGAAATTAACTGTCTTCTGTTGAATATTTTTTCATAGTTTATCTTAAATTCACCTTTATCAGAGGAATAATAAAAATTTTCTTATTTCTATGACAAGGAGAGGCCTAAAGGCTAAACTCCCACAGTGACAGGGACACGGAACACTGGACACTTTCTTCTTAGAGGTTTACATTTCAAAGGAATGGTTCCCAATCTTTGAAAAATCAATATTTCTGGGTTGTAAAGCTGATAAAAGGCTCACTCATAAAGGGGTTTAAAACATGTATATTAAACTAATTAATACTATAGTATTAAAAATGCTATATACACTATATATATGTAATAGTATCTATATATCCCTTCGTATATGTGTTCTTCACTGGATGGCACCATCACGCCCAGTGCAAATTGCAAAATGTTTAGCATCCTTTGCCCCAACACAAAATACCAGTAATGTCCAACCCCACCTTACACCCCCTTCTCAAGCATTGTGGCAATAACAAAAGCAAGAGAGTGAGGAGAAGGGAGAGAGAGAAGAAAACTGCCCTTGAACATTTTCAGATACCTTCAGGAAAGATAATGCCATGCTCGGTGACCACCTCATGTGGACTTGTCTGGGACTTTCCACTTTAACTTTCTCAGTTTTAGCATTGAAAGTTTCGTGTCCCAGAAAGCACACTAGTTTCAGGCCATCTGGGGTAGCTAGACACCCTAATCCCCTAACACACACGCATGCAAACGCACAAACACGCACACACACATGAATAATCATCAACTTATGTGCATGTGGCACTCAGGGAAAATTTTAAATTAAACATAAAAAAATTGGCTTTGAAATGGAAGAAAGCTGGATTTGGACTCTGATTCGGTCCCTTACTGGCTCTGTGACTAAGCAAGTGTCTTACCAGCTCTGGTTGACAGCTCTTTCGTCTGTTCAATGGGATAAAAACTGTTCATGTGGGCCACTGCGAGGACTCAGCTCAGTGTGACAGCCCTTCCCTCCCTCATGAACTCCAGACCTCAGGTCATCACCAGAGCCCCTATTCCAATTTTAATTACCTCTTCTTTAGAGGAATCAGCCTGCTGTGTCCCAAGTGTCCTGGATCTGGATCCCAACTGGAAAAGGCACGATTGTGAACAAGGGCTGTGCCTTTGTGGTTCCCAATATTGCGGCGGGCGGGCAGGAGGTATTCAAGGAGGGCTGGTGAATAATTGCTTAACTATTACCCTTACATTTTACCTCTGACTCAGCTGGGCCTGCGGGAACACCCACTGCGACATCACTGGCTCCTGGCCTTCCTTGGCTGGACGTTTTCTCAGCATGAGAGTGACCAGCAGCTCAGACACAAGTGAGTCCCACTTACTGGGCACACATGTGAACAGTGGGAGCTGCCCTAGGCTTCCCCAGGCATGTGATGTCAGGACGCCTTTTCACATATGTGTTGCTGCTGTGGGCTCCCAAGTCTGAAGAGTGTTCATGAGGCCTTCTCGGTCACTTTCTCCTTGGTGGGAACTGTTCAACTGCATCAGCCTTGAGAGCGGGTCTTGGGAGGCAGAGGATGGTGAGACCAAGAAATGGTCCTGGAGAGGGTCTAGGGCACCACTGGTTGTGAGCTGTCCCATGGGCCCCTGATGGCGAAGGCGACTTCGCACTGTCTCCTGATATAGGCCCTGCAACTGTACTATAGGCTCGTGCACACATGTAGTTGGCTGCTCTCTCCAACTAAATTTTACGAGGGCGGAGACTCTGATATATGCTTCACATTGTACTGAGCACATAGTTGTCGCTTCAAAAAAAATTCTGCTTTCAATGACAATTGTTCTAGAATGACACTCTGTAGTGATATTGTACAGTTGATAGAGTGGGACAATAATTACTTTTATAGAATAAAACCCCTAGAATTAAATAATTTACCAGTACAGGACATGGTCAGTGTCCTTGAGGGCAGCTTCAACTGATGAATTGCTGTCTTGTGGCCTGGCTCTGTCAGTGACTTAAATGCCCCAAGGAAGAGAATAGTTTAGCTGAGTTGAGGGAACTTGGGCGAAGACAGTTCTGTGGTCCATAAAGGGGAAGGAGGTGAACCTAGATGACAGAGATTACGATAATGCTACAAAGCTAACAAGTGCCTTTCCTAAAACTAGCCCACCCAGCAGATGGGGCTTACCCTTTTTTCATCAAATGCTTTCATTTAAATTTGAAACTTTTATTTTCATCCAAGAAATCAATGATAGAGTTGCCAGGTAGAATACCATATGCCCAGTTAAATTTGAATTCCAGATAAACACTGAGTAATTTTTTAGTATAAACGTGTTCCAAATATTGCATGTGACTTATACTAAAAACTTACTTGTTATTTAACTGTAAGTCAAATGTAACTGAGTTTCCTATGTTTTTACTGGCTAAATCTGGCAGTGATGGTCAGTGAAGTATAGGGTTCATTTCAATGAAAACCACCTGACAGCCTACCTGCATGGAAAGACCTTGAAAGAGACACAGCCCTTAATTTACACATGCACACACCAGACCACAAAATGCAGAGAGCAATCCTTCCTTTCTTTCATGTGATTCATTTTATTTTGATGACCTCAGGTCAAACTCAGATTTGCAGCTACAAGCCCCATTGGCTGGTTTTATCTGTGGAGCCGTTGAGGCCTCATGTGTGATAATGACCTTGGGTTTGATGTCGTGTTAGAAGCCGTGTCTCTTGAAGTATTTGGCTCGTGCAAGGACATCATTGCAGAAGTCACAGCTCAGGTCCTGGGTGCTTCTGACATAGCCAGGACCTCCAACGTAGGCGCAGAGTCCACCTGCAATTGGTGAGACAGGTCACTGCTGACTCCAGAGTCCCTTGTGACTTCAGAGTGCTCAGGAGTCACTTTAGATACTCTTCCGCACGCTTATCAGGAATAATCTGAGGTTAGGGGCATCTGGTACAATGCATTACATTTGTCCCTATTAACCCCGTGCTGTGGAACCACCGATCCATGGGTTACACCCACCTCTCAGGTACTGGTCGGGGGTCCAGGTTGGAAACCTCCTCTGGATTTCTTTGATTCTAACAGTCAGGGCCTCAGTCATCCGAGAAAGCTGGGACTCACTGATCCATGTTGTGGGCACGTAATGGCCAGGGTCCTAGAGGAAGGGAGGCAGATGAAAAGCCAGGTATGCCAGATGGGAGGGTCATGTGGCTTCATGGAATCGGTGCTGCTCTCTCATTTCCCTTCCCCTCCTCTCCTCCTCCTTTGGCAGAACCAGTGCCACCTTCAGGCTCCCTGAGGATAAATAGTAAAGCTACAAAGTTTGGGCAAAGGGAGGGACGAGGAGAAATTTCAGTGAGACCTCACTCAGTGTAATGGTGAGAGGAAGAGTTGCAAGCCCGGGTTGACAGGTAGCATAAGTTCCTGTCTGAAGCTGTCCTTCAATGCTGCAACCATAAACCCTTCAAACAGGTAAGAAAGGGGATTTTCTATCTCTACTTGTAATTCTCCTTCCAGATAATCTGAATGTCTAAAGGTACCTCGGACTTTTCTTCTCCACCTTTGATTGCCATTCCATGTAGGTTTCACCACTTTTAGGAGAAATACCTGACTCTGGGGAATTCTTGCTTCATCTTCAAAGATGATAGACTCGTCCTTTTCCCAAGAACGAGATTTTACAAAGGAGGCAGAACGGGGCAGCGGAAAGGACGCCGGCCCTAACATCACCAAAGCTGCCCTTGGTCCCAGTTATGCACTTTCTAGCTACCGTGTGACTTTACAGCAACGACACTCTCCCTTTAAATTCACCTTCACTTGTAAAAGATAGATGACATGCCTTCTCCAACCCCATTCCATCAGATTGTTAGTTCCCCAAATCAAAATAAGATAAAGTATTTGAAATTACTTTTAAATTATGCATACAAAGTACTTATAGGAAGCCAATTTAAAGATCATCAAGGAATACATTTTCGTAGAAGCTTAAAAAATGACTGCAAAAGTTACTGGTTTCTTGACAACCACGACAATGATATGAAATGCAATAGATAAAATTTGTGATCTTATTGTTTCCCGTGCCATCACCCATTCTCCCAGAGTAGGGTTAATTCAGCAGTGGAGTGAATTAATGACCAGCTCTCAGAAGATCTCTATCAGACAAGTGAAACCAGGCAGAATTCATGCAAAAATAAAATTTGACCTTCAGAACTAAGAATTGGAATTCGATACTCATTGACAATCTACCAGACACTCAGTACTTTTTTAAATTGAATCTTCATAACAATTCTATGAGGATGACATTTTATAGGTAGGGAAACTGAGGCCCAGGCAGATTAAATGGTTTATCCATGGTTCCATGGTTGTAAAATAACAGAGCAAGGACCCAATCTGTGACCTTTTTCCTGCATGGCCTTATTGGAAATTCAGAATAGGCTACCGATGACAACATCCTGGAAACAACGTAATTCAATTTGAAAAGGAACTGTGGCTTAAAATGAAGCAGAAATGGGGCAGTCCATCTCTCTCAGGCAGAGTCATGGCTCCCACAGCCCCCAGGAACTCTTTTCACTCTGTCCTATAGGGCTGTGCCCCAGGGGTGCCATCCGCACGGCAAATATGAAGGCGTCCTCACTCAGCACAACAGCCATACATTATAACTGATGGAGGGTTACCTGCACCACCCCAATTCCGTTGTCCACAGTGCCCACATTGACCAGGACACTGCCACTAGGAGACTCCCTGGACATGACACCAGCGATCACGGCAGGATCCACACAGTACTTTTGGCCAACGGTATGCATCACAGGCTGATATCTCAGTAGGTACGGCAGGTCGATTTCAGCCATCCTTTCAGAAGCACGAACTCCTAAAGCAAACACAGAAAGAAGGGTATGCTTTGTGCGATGTATACCAAGACAAGAGCTCAAGAGGAGAGAGGAAATACACTCCAGCACCTGGGCAGCAGTTGAGAACTGAGAAGCCCATGTTTGGGTCTGAAGCTCCTGGCAGGCACTCTTAGACTTGAGACTGTGATTCTCTTCCTTTGAGACTGAGTCGGCATCCCCAGAGGCAGTGTCCTTTGTCACTACCAAGGCCCCTCGTTTCAGCTCTTAGAAGCAGCTCCAGTCCTCCCAGGAAAATTCTGTGGTCACAAGCACCATGGGCACCATCCTAAGCATCCCGAACTGAGTCACTCAGTAAAATGCAGCTGTCCATCAGCTACAATGGGCACATGATGTGATGGAGAAGTTCTCCCACACCCTTCAAGAAGTCCTTGGAGAGTGTCCCTGACAGATGGACTCACCCTTGTCTACCTTTCCAACCTTAAGTAATACCCAGGAATCATGTGCACTTAAACCTTTATGAACTAACAAGAGTGCTGGACAAAATGAAAACCAACCCTAACTGACCTGGCTAGCCCCCTCACCTCCTTACAATTTCAGAAGCACTTGCATCCCCATTACTGACTGGTGTTTACAAAGACACTGTAAAGTGAGCACTATATTCCCCTTCTGGTGGAGGCTCGGGGCACTAAGTGACCTGAAGAAGCAGAGCCAGCACTCAGACAAGGTCTTTGGACTCCACGTCCAGTGCTCTTTCTGCCACTCAGGAGCGTGGGACCATGGGAACCAAAAGGGTATATTGAGAGGATAAAAACGTGTGGGGATGACTGGGAGACACAGGCGTGGAGTATCAAAGGGAAGGACAAAATCCTGTTGCAGCCACCCTTGCCTGGAAAAGTCACCGTCTGAGAGGAAGAAGCAGGAGGGCAAGGAAGACATTGAGATTATAGCTACCACAGTAGTTCAGGCCTCTGCGCCTTCCAACTCCACAAGCTGCCCCGGGGGTGTCCAGGGTCCGGATGTTTCCATAGCATCCCCAGTTGCCGCTTTCAGATGAGTCTACAAATTGAGAAAATTTCAAGCTGAGGTATTGTGATCGTCTTTCTGTCCACCAATGAAGTGACATTAATAAACACAACTATACTGAAGTCAATGATAAGAGCTTGACCCTGCAATGAAAATCCTTGTGAAATTTACAGCATAATGACTAAGAGATTATCACGGAACCATCTTGATACCGAATTGGCAACTGTTGGACAGTTCTCCTTGCCAAGCTCTGGGGCTGTCCAGTGCTGTTGAGTAGGTGTCTTGGGGTCAAATCAGAGACCATGTGTTCCCTGTAAGCTAGTCCTCATCTTCCATCTTCCATCAGCTCTCAGCACTTCTGCCTCCAATACCTCTAACTTATTGGTATGGTGAGATATTTGTTTGCTCTCAAGAAACACGGATAAAGAGTGGGCTCCCTGAGATCTCTGCCCAGACCCAAAGCAAAGGCACAGCTCGTAAACTGTGACTTGGAGGTGGCTTCACCTGCTCTCCAGTGCACATCTAGAGGATGCCTAAGATAGCCGAGAGAGGGAAGGCACATGGCGATCCCAGAGAGGAGAGTTTTCACATGCTAATGGGATTCCACAAAGACCACTGAAAAGAAGAACATTTCTGAGTCTATCATTCACACCCCACTAGGAGGGCACAGACCCAGTAACAAGATGTCTATGCGTGGCAGGAAGTTTCCCCTTGAGAGAATCACCTCACTATTATAAGCCTGTAAGGACTTCTCATTAGATGCTCTTTTTGATTTGTTTTATTCTTTGATGAAAGTAGATTATTTCATCAAATCTTAATCATTTGCAGATCTTTAGATATACGTTTATTGCTTATCTCATATGTGTACTGTACGCTTAAGTGGATATATTTTAAAGTTCTCTTACTAAGAGCTTCATGGGATTGACATCTGAAAGTACTAGTATTTTTGGAGTACATACTTCTGCTTTAAAACTTTTGAGGAATCTAAGAGAAATGAGAAAATGAAATAATCAATATACTTTATTTTTTGGTGACAAATACCCTTAATGGTACCTGGTTGGGTCACTCATTGCTCCCTGCCTCGTAGCCTCTCTCTAACCACATAACATGCTCCTCAAAGTTCCTTATGGTCCCAAAATTCCTTATAGGAATTTTTAAATATTTGTTGAATAAATAGGTCAACAAACAAATGCATGCAATACTGACCCCATCTGAGCAGTTTTTAGAATTTTGAGGCACTAAAAAAATTTGCTTCTCTTGAGGAACTATGTTTCCTCCTTTTATTTATCAAAAAAAGTATACTTTTCCTTTTTCGCCCCAGCTGTAAGGAATCTTAAAACCAAATCCGAAATTCAAACATTGCAAACATGTCAGCCTCAGTGGCCAGCTTAATCACATCTCCCCGGTTCCCTCAAAGCAGGTTTTCTACTGAATCACGTTAGTCCTATTATGATAAGCCACTTCAAGCCTTCTGTGGAACTCTATGGTCCAGTCATAAATTCGACAAATACTTTTGGAGAAAGAGTTTCTATAAAGAAACAATAAGTAGTTATCAATGGTATATACTTAAAGTCTGCCTAAAGCAATGCTATTTTAAGCCCACCCTACATTCTGGAGAAGCCTCTTCTTTTGTGGGGCATCCAAAAAGTGGCTGTGACTAACTCCAGGATTTGTCAAACAGTTTAGGGAAAAAATTACATTATCCACTGCAGTTTTACCTATCAGAAGTACCATTATGTTTCTTCCCATCTCCAAGGTCATTTGGGAAAAATAAAACACACTCACCAATAAGGGCAAGGAGACCCAGAAGCAGCCACAGCACAGACATAGTGATGATCTGACTCTGCACGTCCTAAAATGATTTCAAAATAGAAATTAGCTAGCAGGTGTAAAAATGTCAATCGTCATAATAACAATATGGAAAGATGTGAGGGGCGGGGGAAGAACAAGTTTCCCTACGTCTAAACTAAAAAATTAATGTTTTGAATCACAATGAGAAAAGCAAAGGTAGGATATGTTCTCCACTCACCCTTTCAATTAGTTTAAAATGACAACACTCCTGCTTAGCCCACAGAGACAATAATTCTTTCAAGAAGCCAAGATACTTTGATTCTCAATGCCGAGAAACATAGTGACCCCAACTTCAGATACTGAAAAGCAAGTTTTTGCTACATGTGACTTATCCCAATAGCCTTTTCATTATAAAAAGATAATACAAAAAGGAGATGTTTGTATTTGTGTTTCTTTTAATTTGGTTCTTGTTCCTTCAGATTAGAGGACAGTGTAACCTTTGAATATATTCTTTACTTTGGTTGTTGAAAGGAGCTGGGAGATATTGCCCCCACTCTAAGCCCCCAGTTTGGGGAGTTCCGACTCCCTTGGCCACCTTGGGCCATGTCCCCCATCACCTCCACCCCCAGTGAAACTCCTGGGCTCGAACAAACCTGGGCCATAACCTGGGCAGGGGGATAAAGAGACAGGTTGCTCCCACCAGCAAAGTCACATCCCCGTGAAATCAGGTCGTGGTCAGGGGTCCAGGACCAAACCTGTAAGGTGCTCTTCAGATGGGAGAAGTGACTACTGTCACCATCGGGTGCTTGCTCTCTCACTTGTTGTCATGTGCTTTCTCTCTCTCACTCCACCATTCCTCTAGTCACCACCCACATGGCCAAAGAGCCATGGTCCCCTGCTAGATGCCAAATGAATAACCAATGCCACCAGCATCTTTGCATTTGGCCCCAGGGAATGCTGAAGGAGCAGGCCACCTGTCCCCAACGACTCCCCCGCCACCAGCTCCTCCCACTGCAGGGTGCTCCCATCACCTCCTCCAAGAGACTGGCTACCTGTCATTCTGAATCATTACTGTCATTAAAGCAGGAGTGGGTATATAAACGTGGAATTCGGCACTTTCATAACGCTATGAGTGGTCCCTTTCAAACACCCAAGAAGAGATTGCGTCTCGAGGTGAAGGAGAGGTTATGAGGTGGTTAGTCATCGAGAGCGCAGGGACCAATCAGGGGGATCACTTTGTAAGTTATGTAAAAGTCTAACCTCTATGCTGTACATCTGAAACTAATCAACTATTGAATGTCGACTGTAATTGAAAAATTAGAAACATTTTTTAAAAAAAAGATGAAGGAGAAGTGGTAAGAAAGTCATTTGAATTAAGTCTTCTTACACTGGGGGTCGCATGCCTCTCAGATACGTGTGCCATCTTGTTTTTGTCCCCTGCAACACTGAGACGGTCTACCTGATTTCTTGTAGCTGAGCAGAAAATGTCATGCTGAGTCACAGCCCAAAAGAGTTATGGGAACTTGGAATTATAGTGGGGTCTGCAGGAACTCTTGGGTTCAGTCACCCAACAGGAATCGTCTATTTAGCACTCAGCACTGAATGAGAGAGGACACCCCATCCCAGGGAAAAGACTGAAGAGCCGCTCAGGTATGGGAAAAGCTCGTAGAAAGTCCATCCTGACAGAGTCTTTACGGAAAGAACCCAGCAGAAAATAGCACTGCCTGCAACCCGATGCTAAACCTGGAACATTTCACTCTTTTTGATGCTTTTCGGAGGAGCAAAAACAACTTCTTCTTGGAAGTCCAAGTGGAAGCACTTAGGTTTATTGCAGCATGAAAACTAACTCATCCCCAAGCGTTATGAAAGTGCCAAATACCACAGTTATATGCACACTCCTGCTTTAATGGAGGTAACAATTCAACTAAATATCTGTTGAGCAAACACGTGAAAGAAGAGTCTAAGTAAATATACAATTACTTGGAAAAAACAGAGTTCCTTTCCTTCATGTTTTCTCCACAGTTACACCAGGAAAGAATAAGCAGCAACAATGGACATGAACAATGCATGTTGACACAAGTTCCGGGACCCAACTGTACAGGCACCTGGCACTCTGTGAGAAAGGGACTGTCTGGGCTTAGGGAGGGTCCCTGTGCTCCCGATGACTAACCTATTAACATCCCTCGCTCCCAGCACTTGGAACCACTGTGAGAATGTCTAGCCAGACTGCACAGAGTCAGTGCCCAGCACCATGTCTGGCTCATTCCCCATTTCTTGGAGAGCAAACAGTGACAAGCAGCATGTGCGTGTCAACAAGCTGGAGTCGTGGCACCCACCGGGCACCTTGGAAACCGACAGCCTGAACCTCCTTTGGGGACAAGTCAAGTTCCTAGAGGCATCCCTAGCCTCCCTCCACAGCACACTTTGCAGTTCCCAAAGGGTCGTTTTGATTTGCAAGGAGGAATCGACCATTTCTTCCTCACTTAAACAATTGTTCTGGAAAAAGTGGCACTGAAGGTTTTTGGTCTCTGTAGTTCCTCCACCATAGAGCTCTCATTTCTTTTCCATGAAAGCTCTCCCAAACCTTTGCCATAAACTTTGATCTCTAGACACCACACCCATAAACCCCCCACCCACCCTCACCCGCCCCCCCACACACACACAGGGCCCTGCAACCAGCCTGGGGAATGTGTCATATCCACACCCTGCCAGGCCCTGGGGGTGAAGGTGGCCCCTCCCCATTGTGGGTCCCCATTTGATCCCGGAAGAACTGAGAACTGCCCTACACATCCACATTAGGCCTGGTCATCTGCTCCACGTTGCATTGTCACCTTGGTTTTGTTGTCCCCTCTCTCTCCCTCGCTTGCTCCCTGCAGACCTTTTCATCCCATCTCAGTACACCCTCTCACTGTCCTGTCTTTCCCTTCCCTCCACACACTGGCGCCAACATCCCAGCCCATTGCCTCCAAGACAGCTATGCACCAACAGGCCTTAAATTAAAATAACAGTGACAGTCACAAATATAAACTGTTTCTGCCACTAGGATTGCATATCCTTGAGAGAAATCTAACTTTTCAAAGTAAACCATAAGGCTCCTTTTAAACTCACTTTTTGCAGAGGTGACTTTCTACATGGTCTGGGAAAAATACATATTTACTGAATTGGAGTAGTGAGCAAAGATTACAGGCCGGAAGAGCTCAGAGTTTTGGTCACTTCTCTTTACACTCCGCAGACCAAACCTTTCTCCGTATGGAGACAGGCCTTCTCCATATGGAGGAATCCTCTCTGTGAGGCCGCTGTGTCTACTTTCCTCACTGCCCGATCGGAGCTCCCAGAGTTGAGAACTCTAGTCCTGATGCTGGAGGCAGTCCCAGAAATATTCCATTCTGAACAAGGACCAGACCAGAGCCCACGGCCTCTCTGTTCCACACAAGACTCTTGAAGCTTGAATATCCTTTAACTCTGTCAAGCTTAAGCTGTTTAGACACATTGGACTTGGTTCTTTCACAGCTTCCAGAAAAAAAACAGAGCTCTGTTACAGAGCCATCACTTAAGATTTATGAAGTTAAGGTAACCTTGACAGGAGTGAGCATGAGAGTGGAGGAGAGAGCACTATCTGGTGAAATACAAATGCCTCCATCTGTCCTTTGGCTTTGAATTAACAAAAAGACTCCCCATTTGTCCTGTTACAGCTTCTGTTAAATGCACATATATTTCTGTTCTTCCATTCTTTGTTTTGCAAATGCTCACAAATCCAAAAGTAACTATATACTTGCATTAAAAGAAACCTAAATTTATATAAGTATTGTAATGAACAGGAAAAAAAATTGTTCTATCATGTACATAATCTTTTATAACTTGGGTTTTCTTCGCAAGGTCCTTTAGTTTTATCTGACTCCAACTTTTCTTGTTTACTCAGTAGCAAAGACAAAATCATTATCAATCGATCACCATAGACTGGACTTTCCATCCTAAATAAGCCTGAGCATAAATTCTACAACTCTGTTTTACACTCACCTGTCTTCACTTAGCTCTTGTCCTTAGAAGCAGGCAGCCTGCTGATGCTTTATATACAGTCCCTGGCCTGCTTCTTCTTTTTAAAAGTGTTGACTTCATCCTATTATGAAAAGATTTATGGCTAATTATAGCAATGATCATAATAATTAAAAATACTTTGAACTTATAGAAGGCCTTTTATTCAAGGATGTCCCGGCATTTTACAAACATTAACCAATTAGTTTCTCACCACACCTCAGAGGAGGGCAGATCCTAATTGTAGGTTCGCTTTGACACTTTCAGGTCTAGTGCATTTTATTTGGACAAGTTTCTGCGAGTGGGATTAGGTAAGAAAAAAGCGAAGGAAGAAAGGAAGGAAGGAAGGAAGGAAGGAAGGAAGGAAGGAAGGAAGGAAGGGGAGGAGGAGGAGGGAGGGAGGAGGGAGGAAGAAGGGAGGAAGGAAGGAGAGAGGAATTTGGAGAGAATCTGAAACTTGTTCTTGGTCTGTATTTCAGGTGAGTAGAGCCACACCTTAGACAGGCTGGATGCTGCTCTTTTATGTAATCCAGCACTCCATCTTGTTCCTAAACGTCGGCCTCAATAAATACTTCAGGAGGGTTTAATGACATTTCCAGGAAGGACTCTGCCCCAGATCGCCCAGGGATGTCTCATAGCTACAGGAGGGCGCCCCTCTACCACCACACCCTGTGCTCAGTTCTACTCAATGACGGGTTTTCCCCAGACGCAACCCCTCGCTTGCTCTGTGCCTTCCACAGGCCCCCACCTCGGGCTGAAATGCTTTTGGGGACAGGGACAGTGTCTCATTGGTCTTTATAACCCTAGCACCTAACACCTGCCTGACACATATAATATACTCAATAAAACCCGTGAAATACATGACTAACTTGTTTGTAATGTATCCCCCACCCCTCTGCCCAGCCATGGCTAGAATGTAAACTGTGAGCAGTGAACTTGACTGTGCATTTTCAACCAAGTTCTCACAGCCCAGATCAGAGTCTGGCACATTGTGGGTGTTGGGTTAATATATATTGAATTGATCGATGCAGGAAGAATTGCTACAACCTCACCCAATAGGATTCAGACCGGGTTCCCAGTGCTGGGCCCCAGGGCAGGCTTGCATTCCTCATGATATTTCCATCACAACACCTTTAACGCTTGTTGGTGGTGGTGGTGAGGTTTTTTTGTCAGTCTGAAAACAGCTTGAGAGCAAGGACTGGGGCTTTTTTCTTGTTTCCCCGAAATGGCACATAAGAGGTATTCAATAAGTGTTTATGGAATGAATGAACAAATGAATTAAAGATTTATTTATGACTTTTAGGAAGTCACTGACTAGACATCACAGTTCGAACTTTGGGGATTAGGATTTTGTTATTCTCTACCTGTGTCTGAGATGATGAAGCCACAGAAGGTGGGGCACTGTGAGCAGATCCAGACCTAGACAAACTTCTTGAACTTTAAATTTGGGGACGAGGGTGTGAGAATGCTGGTGTCTCTTCTGTAATTGGCTGAGTTGGGTTAAAAAGTAAAGAAACAATGCACCCCATTACAAACCATAACCTCACCAAAAAATGGAACCCTTGCTCTTTATTTTGCCCACTAAGGACTAGCACACATTAACGAAAACTAAAATTTATTATAGTGTGAATAAATGTGGGGATGCCTGGGCCCTGTCTGCAGAAATACCATGTCACCAGGGCTAGTCCAACCCTGAGCTGAGGGACCACGCTAATGTCCCAGAAGATTCTTCCTGCTCGGTAGCCAGCATGTGGCCTGGCGACAACTCTACAAAAACGATGCCCAACTAGGCCTTCAGGGTTGTCCAGTCTTTAGCCAGACCCCTCATGGATGACTTTCCTTCCACAGACCTGGTGGACGTCCAGTGAGGGGCATGGAGGAGGGACTGCACTGAGACTTAAGCAAGACTGAAGAGGAGCAGCTCATGATATTCTCTGCCATGTCCCCAGAGCTGAGTGAGCAGTGAACCCACCTAAAATTCTAACACCAATTCCAATGTGGTCACACCAAGCAATTCTGTGACACCAGCTGGGCAACACTATCTACCTGGAGTCAATATCAGATCCTCAGGTTAAGGGCTCAGCCCTTGCAATTGCCCCCTTCGCAAGTCCAGGTTGTGTCACCTGTGCTTTTGACCAACTGGCTAAAACTCTGAGGTTCCGAAAACCTCCTCTTTGAGTTCAATAAACTTGGTAGAGTGGCTCATAGAATTCACAGAAACATTTTACTAACTGATTTATTATAAAAGGCTACAACTCAGGAACGGCCAGATGGAAAAGTATATGCAAAGGGCGAAGTGTGGGGACAGGGTGTGGAGCTTCTGTGTCCTCTCTGAGTGTGACACTCTCTTAGCACCTCTACATGTTCATCAACTCAGAAGCTCTACGAACTCTGCATCCTTTCAGTTTTTATTGAGGCTTCATACAGAGGCAACAGATGGATTAAATCATTGGCCGTTGGTGATTGAGCTCAATCTCCAGGCCCCTCTCTCCTCCCAGGGTGAGGCGGGGGCAGAGTGGGCCCCAAAATTCCAAACCTCTAATCACATGGTTCCCCTGGCAGGCCTCATCCTTAGATGCTTCCACAAGTCACCTCAGTAACGTAACAAAAGCTGGCTTTTTCATTCTCATCACAGGAAATTCCAAGAGTTGAGAAACTCTGTTCCAGGAATGAAGAAAAAGACAAAAATATATATTTCTTATTATAAATCACAACATCACACACACACCCCCCACCTCTCTCTCACTGCAATTTTACTTCATAAATGCTGGATCCTCTCCTCAGTTTGATTTTGTGTCTCGAATGAATTTAGTATTCTTACTCTCATCTTAAGGCCAGGTTCTGCATGGTACCTATCTAAAGGGACACAAATCAATACCCCTAGAGACCCTAAACAAATAGATAACTTTACAGGAAATTACCCTAAGTACAATTATCAAAACGAGAATCATTCCACACATCACCAAACTTCCCCCAAATCCTCTTTGCCCATCTACCACTCAAAAGTTTCAGAAAGTGTCTGCTCCTGCCCATACTATTTCTTCTCTAAGATATCTCCTAACCAATATCCTCTTCCCCATTCTTCTCTCCTCCTGGTGCCCCATGGCATTTTCTTACACCCCAGCCATGTATAAATATCACAAGATTCTGCCACATACAGGTTGAAAGCATTTTTTGAGCATATGAGGATCTTTCCCAAATGTCATCTCTTTTACTCCTCACTTAAACATCTGCATTGACAGATGAGGAAAGTGTCTTGTTTAGGAAGGGAAGGACTGAGCTAGGGATGTAGGTCTGAGTTGACAGCCAAGCCTCACTTCCCCTGGATGACCACCATCCACCCCTGCCACCCCGCCCCATGTAGCAATCAAGTTCTGAGCAGGTGCTTCCTGGACTCTTGCTTCTTCAATCCTCTGCCCTACTCAATGTTTGATCTTTCAGTGAACTTCAGTCCTTCCTTTGGTTGCCATTCATGTCTCTGAGTAATAGCTTCTCACGGACCCTGCAGATTCTGTAATGACTTCCAACTCCTCTCCCACAGCACCCGGGTCCTCTAACCCCAATAGTCATAGTGGCCTAAAAAGACAGTCACCCCAAAGCCTTCTGGACACTACAGAAAAATGACAGATTTGTGTTTTAAAAGTGTCTTTGGGCTGTTGATTGGACTGGAGGTGAGCAAGAGTGAAGGGACCAGAGAGACATTGCAGAAGACCATGTGAGAGATAATGTTTGAACTAGGACAATGGTTAAGAGGGTAGACATAGTCAAGATGTACCTTAGGGGTGGAATTGACCGCACTTGGAGTGGGACTAGATGCAAAGAAAGAAGGAACGAATGAGAGCGTAGCAATGAGGAGAATGGTGCTAGAATGTTAGTGATGGAACAGATTTGCAAAAGAAAGTCAAGAATTTAGTTTTAGACATCATACGTTAGCAGCATGGTTTTTTCTTGGAATTGGCCCTTATCTTCAGTTCTCTTGCACTACAAGTGAGAGTACCATGAGAGCAGCCACATTGTGACACATTCCTGCCTCCTTGGTCACAGCCTCTTGGACTGGGGATGGGAAAATGACCTGAGTTGGGTCAAGACACAGCATGGAACCAAGAGGGAGATGTAGCATTTTCTCTCCAAATTGCTGAAGTTGAGGGCATGTGGATTTGATATCTGTTGGTAGTCTAGAACAGGGGTTGTCAATCTATGGCCCAAAGGCACCATCTGCTTTACAAATAAAGCTTTATTAAAACACAGCCATGACCATTCATTTACATATTGTCTGTGGCTGCTTTCGTGCCACAGTGGCAGAAGTACTTGCTACAGAGGCCACATGGCCCACAAACCTTTTTGGGCCTCTAAGATAAAGTTTGCCATCCCCTGGTCTAGAGTCTCCATTTGGTCTGAGGTACTAAAAAAGCAGCTAGAGAGAAAAATGAAGTAGCTGCACAGGAAGAAGAAAGAGTGAGTATTGGAGAGTGTCCTAAGCAGAATGTCCAAATGCCCTGGAGGTCCAACCATGTCCCTGTCCTCAGGTTCGATTGAGACACTCCAATGGTCTCAGACTAAATTCCTCTTTTTCTTAAAAATAGTTTGAGTTGAGATAATGATATTTGCAACTAAAGGGTTCTATTATTTAATTTACCCATTTATTCAACTCTCACTCATTCATTCAAAAATTCATGGAGAATTTATTCCATGTCAGGTATGATGCTAGGGATGGATGATGTGGGGGTGAACAGGACAGCCCCCAGAAAACTTATATTTTAATAGAATGAGTTAGATTTCATGTGCCTGTGAGACGTTATAATCCTTTAAGAATATAACAGAGCTGAAAAATTCCTATTGCTTAGTGACATCATGGCTGTCCTAACATCATCTTTTCTTGTGCTTAATTTAACCTCATGTTGTTTTGGACAGTAACGTGCTGTACAGACTTGTGGCCCAGGAGTAATAGGCTAGACTATATCGCTTAGGTGTGCATAGGCTAGACCATCCAGGTTTGTGTGAGTGCCCTCTGTGATGTTTACACAACAATGAAATAGCATAACGACTCACTTCTCAGACTGTCCCTGTTGTAGACGCAAAAGAAGGGGTATTTATCACTTGTTTTTAAAAGAGAAACTACTAGAACATCTCTGAACACTAATGGGGTGGGTTCAGCAGAGAAAGAGCTTAAAAATGCATCAAGGGAATGAGAAATGAGCAAAGTCTTCTCGAAGATGATTGAGAATGGGGTCCTGAGTTCACATGAGGGGTTGGATGCTTTTGATGGGAAAGCGGGGCAGAGAGACTGAGAGTGTGAAGTTTGAAATCTCAGAGTTCTGGGTGAACTTGGGCAGCTTGACTTCTTTGAACCTGTTTCCTTGGCTGTTAAAGTGGAAATAATGCTCTTACCTCACAGGGAGGTTTCAGGGCTTAAATGAGATAATGTTTGTAAATGACTCAATGGTATTCTTAGTATCCTTAGACCTTCCCCTTTCCAACTTCAATCAACTCAACCAACTCATGTGAAGCCACTGACAAAGGTCTGGACCTCAACAGACACTAAAGGAAAGGCAGTGGGAAAAGAGAAGACAGGGAAAAGACAAAAATAAATTTATATTTGCAAAGCTATTTTCATCTAATAGTCTCCAAATTACTTACCAAAGAATCTTCAACAAAGTCCTTGTAGAACTTTCCAAGGTGGCAATTAAACAAGACAAGATATTGGCTACCAAAAAGGAATGCTGTCAGCAGCGTCCTCTTCCCAGATAAAGGAAGGACCAAGATGTTATTATTCCTCAATCATTTTTGACAGCTTTACTAGGCCATGGGTAATTGTGGCCACAGATGCCAGGAGGCAGACAGAAGGAAATAAATCAGAAAAAAGGAACTGAGAAAGACCCATCAGTGATGGCTTTGGACACCACTGACTTGCTATATTTTATTGTGGAAATCACCAAACTTCTTGTATATAGTCATGTGCCACTTAACTATGGGAATTTGTTATGAGAAATGAGTCGTTAGCTAATTTCCTCATTGTGCGAACTCCATAGAATGCACTTCTAGGCAGTCTAGCCTACTGCACACCTAGGCTCTGTTGGATAGCCTACGGCTCCTGGGCTACAAGCCTGTACAGCATCTTGCTGTCCAAAACAACACAAGATTAAATCAAGCACAAGAGAAAATAATGCAATCAAGAGATGGGTAAACACATGACGTATGAGGCTGCTGCCTGTGTAACACAGTATGCTATTTTACAGCAATTTTTTTAATAAAGAATACACTCAAAAATAATGATAAAAAGTATAGTATAGTAAATACATAAATCAGTAACATAAATCAGTTGTTTATTATGTTTATGTATAGTAAATACATAAACATATTATGTTTATGTATAGTAAATACATAAATCAGTAACATAAATCAGTTGTTTATTACCATCAAGCATTATGTACTGTACATAATCGTATGTGCTATACTTTCCTACAACTGGCAGCGCAATAGGTTTGTTTACACCAGCATCACCACAAACACGTGAGTAATGTGCTGTTACGATGTTAGGATGGCTACGATGCCATTAGGTGGCAAGAACTTGTCAGCTCCATGATAATCTTATGGGATCGCCGTCATATATGTGGCTTGTCGTTGACTGAAATGTTGTTATGCGGCTCATGACTCTATCTAGTTTTTCTTTTGGTGAAAAAAAAAAAACATAAATCAAACCAAACAAACAAAACAAAACAGAACCTTCCCATTTAGTTTACTCGAGTGGCCTCAATTGTTTTTAACTAAAAGGGTTTAGAAATTTGGGGAGGTGTGTTTTTAGGTATCTCAGTTCTGGGGTGTGTTACTGGCATCCAGTGTCGACTTTCTTCTGTAGGAGTGTCAGATGAGCCAATCTGCAAGTTCCATGTTGGAGTCCAGGACTGTTCCTGGTGGCATTTTATAATGGGTTAGGGGCTGTGGGGTGCTCTGTTGACATTTCCTGGGGAAACCTTGGCAGCTCTTCTTGCCCTCCCCTTCGGCTGGTCCCAGACACAGGTGTGGGGTGCAAGCTACGGCCAGCTTAGACCCAGCTGATTCTGGGTGTGGCATGCACTCATTTGGTGAGCAGGCTCAAGAGGGATTTCCTGTCTCCGTATCCAGGATCCTGTTAGTGTTTCACTGAGAGCAAAGGAAGTAGCTAATCTGGCCTGATGTGCCCTGGAGAATCTTTATATTCATTTGAGGACACCCTACAGCCACATAAACCTTATCATTGCTCTTCACCACAGATCAGCTGAAATATCAGAAACAATAAAATCTGTGTGGTTTCTTTTCATACACTGAACACAGAATTTATGGATTTTTTTTCTGTTTTCACATTGTACAATGCCATTTTCAGAAACAAAAGTCTACACATAGTCAAGCATTCTTATTGCAAAAGACCACATCTTCCAATTTCCATTAAGGTCAGTGAAGGAAAGGAAAGCTCTGACTGAAATTTCAGCCCAAGAAAAGTATGGCTACCTAAAATCATCAGATGGAAAAAGGTGCCATGGCTAAATATACCGCTGGTTGCAGAAAATACAATTCACAAGCTTGCTGCTTCCTTCTGAATGATTGATGGAAGAAGCGAAGTAGATGGATCACTGTTACTCATGAGAAGCCTCCTGCCATCTCTGGGTTTCGGAGGGAGTTGACTTGTTCTTGATGGTGCTGTGATGTGGGAACCACATCAATCAAGGCCAGGAAAAGTTGCTTGTTATTTAAGGAACCATGGTTGTACAGAGCTGATTGTCTTCAGGAGGTGGCTGGGATCCCAGAGGGATTGATGTGTCCCTAACAAGGCTGGTAGATTGTCATTGCCTCAGGCCAGGTTTTCCCAACCTTGATGATTTGCTTTTAGTGGTGGAGGAGACTGAATGCTCTTTAATAGCAGCCACTTGGCTACTCCAAGGGAATAAGGAAGTCCCATAGGTTGTAAATTCTCCCTTGAGAAATAACAGCCTTGTCTCTGTGTCGAAAAGAGATTCCTCGAGGCTTCCTATCCTCTTGCTCCGAATTAACTTTCACTTAGGCCAATATGAGCCAACTGGCTGTTACATATTGTTATCCCCCAATTAATAACTTATTATGGGACCCATGGGACTTGAGGAAACGAGCGTGTAATTATACTGTTCAATTCTAGAATTTCTATTTGGTTCTTCTTTAAATCTTTTTTTCTTTGCTGAGACTTTCTATTTGTTTCCTGAGACTCTCTTTTACTGTTTGTCTCAAGTTTGTTTGTAATTTAGAAATCTTTGCTGAATAAATCTAACATCTCTGTCACGTATACATTGTCATTTTTCATCTATTGCTTGTCTTTTTTCATTCAGTTGCAGATCTTACCGGTTCTTGGTATGATGAGTGATTTTCAGGTGAAACCTGGACATCTGAGGCACTATGTTATGAGACCCTAGACCTTATTTAAACCCATTAACTGGTTTCCTCAGGCATCGCTCTACAGAGAAAGGGCGCAGGACCATGTGGTTACTGCTGGGCGGGGGTGAAAGTCTGTGCACACCCAGGGGGCGGGGCTACGAAGTTTTGCTGTGCTTGGGTGGGAGGTGGATCCCACCAGTCCTCCACTGACATCTCCCTGGCTGAGAACGGTGCCTGGTTTCTGGCCCCCTGCCACTGAGGTTGGACTGGTCTCTTTACTGCTGGATGATGGTGGTTTTCCCGATTTCTCCGCTAGGCCTCTGAATCACCTTTATTGGAGAAAGAGTGCTGTCTACTGCCAGGTGGTGGTGGAAGTCCCCAGTGACACCATTGAGGGGTCAGGAAATCCATTAGCCCCCTTGGAATGAAGGGTCGTTTCTGACTCCACAACACTGGGAGGTGTCGGGGCACCTGGAGACAGCCTGCAAGAGTGGAAATCTATGCTCCCCACCCAGCCTCTGCTGGTGGGACTGAAGCCACAGTTTTTTCTATGGTGTTTGGCTGGAGTGAGCCACAGTTGTCTAAAGGTCGTCTGTGTTGCTGGTCTGCCTCTTTCCTGGCCCTTTTGTTAGACAGAGCAGGTTTTGTTGAGGGTTTTGGGGTGAGGGGTAGTTTTCTGGGGCCATAGGTGTTTCCAGGTTGCTGGCTTCTTCTTTCACCTTCAAGACTGGCATATCTGAAGCAAAAAACAAACAAACAAACAAACAAAAAAATGTAGGGAACTCACTGCCGTACGATTCTTCAGGTTCTGAGCCAGTCTGCCTTCTTCTCTTCATCTGTCAGCATTCTCATATTCTTTAAACATACACAGCCCAAGGTTTTGCTTAAGAGAAGAGTAGGGAGAAGCGTGTCAGCTCCATCTTCCCAGAAGCAACGTCCTCCATTCCCTCACTTTTGAAAGATCTTTTTTCAGATCAATACTATTTCCCAAAAGGAACTTTTTAGCTTAATTTCTTACTTAACAGTATATTGCTAGGACCCATGCACAATGTGTATAGCTATATTCAAGGCTTGGCTGGTTGCCAGTGACAGACTGTTCACTGACCGAGTAAGGCTGTGAGGTTCAGCTAGCCAGCCACTTCACCCAGCCTTCACACTCATGTGTCCTCTAGAGATGCTCTATGGCCACACAGCATTGTCCTCATTGGTGGTGTTGGCGTAGTCACTCACTCCCCTCCTACTTTCAAAGGTGGCAACCTGGGCAAACTCGGGCATCTGGGTGTCAATAAGGGCTGCAGTAAGCCATGACTGGTCATCAAAATGCGAGGGACAGAGCCCAGGCCTCAGCACCCACTAAGGCTCTCTAGGGGTGTGCTTCCCAAAAAAATTCCACGTCTGAATCCTGGACACTGAGACCTGTTTTCTGATTGTTTGTTACGCAAAGAAAGAACCAAGGCAGCAGGTGGAATTAAGGCTGCTATTCAAGTGACCTTAAAATAGGTAGAAGAGTTTGGATCACCCAGGTGGGCCCAATGAGATCATGGAGGTCTTTAAGTGTGGGAGAGGGAGGCAGAACAGCCGCTGTCAGAGCCACGTGATGTGACTCCAGCAGCCATAGACACTTTTGAAAAGGAAGAAGGGGGCCACTAGCCAAGGTGGCCTCTCGAAGCTGGAGCTGCAAGGAGATAGATTCTCCCTGGGGCTCCAGATGACGACAGCCTTGCTGACACCTTGATTTTAGCCTAGTGGATCCTATTCCGGGCTTCTGACCTCCAGAACCGTAGGGGATAAATCTGTGTTGGTCTAGGCCACCAAATTTGTGGTCATTTTTATAGCAGCAACAGGAAACACACATGCAGCCAGAGTTAAGAACCACCGCTGCAGTTTCTGCTGGCTCTCAGACAACCTTTGCCAAAATCTTGCCTCAGATCTTTCTAGATCTGAAAGAAAAGGCTTGTCCCAGCTGTTTCCAGTTCTTCCTTTCGCTCGCTCTCTTCCTTTTCTTTTTACAGGCATACCTCATTGCCCTTCGCTTTATTGTGCTTCACAGATGTTGCAGTTTTTACAAATTGATGGCAGGACCAGTGAAAAGATTATGACTCGCTTTATTGCAGCGGTCTGGAACCCAATCTGCAATATCTCCAAGGTGTGCCTGTATCACTAAACTTTTTAAATTGAGATATAATTTACATATAACACTGTTGAACTTTAAAGTACATGTGTTGATTTGATACATTTATGTATTACAATTTGATTATCACCATAGCGTTAGCTAACACTTCTATCTCGTCAAATAATTGCCATTTCTTTTTGTGGTGAGAACAATTAAGATCTAGTCTCAGTAATTTTGTGATCTTAGCAATTTTGAAGTATTTATTACAGCATTTTTGTCTGCTTAGATCTCCAGGACTTATCTATGTTCTAGCTGCAGGTTTGAGCCCTCTATACCTCCCCAGTCCCCCACCAACAAGCCCCTGGTAACCAACCATTCCGTTCTCTGTTTCTGTGCATTCAGCTTTTTTTAGAGTCTACATTTAAGGGACATCATATGATATTTGTCTTTCTCTGACTTACCTCACTAAGCATAATGCCCTTGAGATCCATCTATGTTGTTGAAATGGCAGGATTTTCTCCTTTCTCATGGCTGAATAATAACGTGTGTGTGTGTGTGTGTGTGTCTTATTCATTCATCCACTGACAGACATGCAAGCTGTTTTCCCTATTTTGGCTGTTGTGAACAATACTGCAATAACACGGGCGGGAGTACAGATATCTTTTTGATATCTTGCTTTTATTTCCATTGGATACATACCCAGAAGTGGAATTGCTGGATTATGTGCGAGTTCTATTTTTAATTTTTTGAGGACCATCCATTTTTTTTTCACAGTGGCTGCACCAATTTACATTCCCATCAGCAGTACACGAGGGATCCCTTTCCCCCACATCCTCACCGACATTTGCTTTTGTTGATTTTTTTGATGATAACCGTTCTGACAGGTGTGAGGTGGTATCTCACTGTGGTTTTGATTTGCATTTCCTTGATGATTTGTGATGGTGAGCACCTCTTCATACTTGTTGGCCATCTGTATGTCATATTTGGAAAAATGTCTATTCAGTTCCTTTGCCTTTTTTAACAAATCAATTTGTTTTGGGTTTTGTTGTTGTTATTGAGTTTAATGAGTTCTTTACGTATTTTGGATATTAACTCTTTATCAGATATATGGTTTGCAAATATTTTCTCCCATTTCCTAGGATGCCTTTTCACTTATTGATGGTTCCTTTTGCTGTGCAGAGCTTTTTAGTTTGATGGAGAGGAAAGAAATCCCCAAGCAGGGGTGTTCTCTATGTGTCCCTCAAGTAGCTTCCGGACTTCTGGTGTAGGACAGTTATTCTAATTAATCTACAGGCATTTGGAGGAGCTTACATAGCCCAGGACCTTAAACTTCATTCAGTGTCGTTCTCTGTGTTCAGGCTCTATCTTCATCAAGCCAAATGCACATCAGATCAGGGCTTTAGTTAGCAAACACACTGACCACATGTCCCAGGTCAACTCAGTCACATTATGACTGCCTCTAGAATCACCAGCTTTAGGGCTAGCCTCCTTTTGTGGCTTGACAGCAGTTTTAGTTTGTTTGTTTGTACCGAACCAAATTCTGCTGCCTCCCTAAATGTATTTGAGATAAGAGTTATGTGTAGTTGTGACAAATAAATGTCCCAAATGCCCCAATTCTTCAGTCCAATAACCATAGCAGACCTGATTAAGTGATCATAACACTCTTTCTGGCCAAGATTGGATATGACCTCTGAGTCTTCCTTAAGACCATGTTCTAGGCAGCTGCTACATACCAATTAGAGGGAGTTGGCTGTGGAGGTGGTTACATGTAAATATGCAGATATCTGTGAATATATGAAATATCATTAAACTGTGCACTTTAAAATAGGTGGTTTGTATGGTATGTAACTTATATCTCAATGAAGTTGTCAGTTTCTGGTTGCTGGGGAAAAGTGCCTTGAACGGCAAACAAATAAACAAATAAATAAAAGCTGTCAAATAAAAAATGAATTGTCACTTATGTGGAAATCTATTGTTTCAAAAAAATATACGAGCTATCACATTGAAAGTGTTAGTATTCTTTTTCTTAATTAAAGGTAAAATCCTTCCACAATTGCTTGAGTCATGCTTTGGTGTGTGTAAGAAACTCTGAAGGCCTGTTAAACACAGTTTGCTGCATCCCTGAAATTCCTATTCAGTAGGTCTATGGTAGGCTTGAGAATCTACGCTTCTAATAAGCTCCCAAGCACCGCTGCTGCTGCCCACCTTGGCCCACCATGTAGCAGCTCCTACTTAAATCATTTGGCAAAACCAGAGAGCCAGGATGTAGGCAAATCTTGGGTTAAAATAGTTTCAAACCTAAAATAGCACTTGATTACATCATGTTCGTTCAGTGCCAAGTCCCAGGGAACAGAATGGAAATAATATTTACCCATAAACTGAGGTGTGGCAAACATGAAGTCTTTAAGTGCTACAACGAAGCAGAATATTTTACTACAATTATATTTTGTTACCTATTGAGGTTTCTGAATTTTTAGATAGTTTCTGCATAGCTTTTTACTTTGAATTGTGTTAACCTTTTTTTTAAAAAAAAATTGAGGTAATATTGGTTTGTAACATTATATACATTTCAGGTCTAGTTTCCATTCATCACCACACAATTGAGTCCTTTACCCATTTTGCCCTCTTGCCACTCTCTTCCCCTCTGGTAACCACCAATTTGTTGTCTGCATCTATAAGTTTTTATTTTGTTTGCTTGCTTTTTTGTTATTTTTATTCCATATATGAGTGAAATCATACAGTATTTATCTTTCTTCTTCTGACTTATTTCACTTAGCATAATGCCCTCAAGGTACATCCATGTTGCAAATGGCAAGATTTTATTATTTTTTTATGGCTGAGTATATTCCATTATATATTTGCCACACATTCGTTATCCATTCATCTGTCAATGGACACTTAGGTTTCCATATTTTGGTGATGTAAATAATGCTACAGTTAACATAGGTGTACAATATCTTTTCAAATTAATGTTTATGTATATATATTCATCTGAGAAATTAATACCTGGGTCATATGGTAGTTCTATTCTTAATTTTTTTTTTTGAGGAATCTCCATACCATTTTCCAATTTACAATCCCACCAACAGTGCACAACCTCCATGTCTTCTCCAACACTTGTTGTTTGTCGATTTATTGATGATAGCCATTCTAGCAGGTGTGTGGTGATATCTCATTTTGATTTTGATCTGCATTTTTCTAATAATTACTGTGCTAAACATCTTTTCATGTGCCTATCAGCCATCTGTATGTCGTCTTTGGAAATATGTCTATTCAGAGCCTCATTTTTAAATTGGTTTGTTTAGTTTTTCTGTTGTTGAATTGTATCAGTTCTTTATATATTTTGGATATTAACCCCTTATCAAATATATGCTTTGCAAATGTCTTTTCCCATCTGGTAGGTTGCATTTTTGTTTTGTTGATGGTTTCCTTTTCTATGCAGAAACTTTTTAGTTTGATGTGGTCCCATCCTTTTTTTGTTTTTGTTTTTGTTTTTTTTTTGCTTTTGTTTCCCTTGCCACTAGAGTCAAATCCACAAAAACAGTGTTAAGACTGATGTCAGGGAGCTTAGCGCCTATGTTTTCTTGTATGTATTTATGGTTTCAGATCTTATATTCAAGTCTTTAATCCATTTTGACTTAATTTTTGTGTATGGTATAAGATAGTGGTCCAATTTCATTCTCTGGCATATGCTGTCCAGTTTTCCCAGCACTGTTTATTGAACAGGCTGTCCTTTCTCCATGGTATGTTCTTGGCTCTCTTGTCATAAATTAGTTGTTCATATACATGTGTGTTTATTTCCGGGCTCTCTATTCAGTTTCATTGGTCTGTGTGTCTGTTTTTCTGAAAATATCATACTGTTTTTATTACTATAGATTTGTAGTTTATTTTGATATTGGGGCTTGTGATATGTCCGGCTTTGTTCTTTTTTCTCAGAATTGCTTTGGCTATTCAGAATCATTTGTGGCTCTATACAAATTTTATGATTTTTTTTGGTTCCATTTCTGTGAAAAATGATATTGAGATTTTGATAGTGATAGCATTGAATCTGTAGATTGCTTTGGGTAGCATGGACATTTTAAAGATGTTAATGCTTCCAATCCATGAGCACAATATCTTTCCATTTATTTGTGTCTCCTTCAATTTCTTGCAACAATGTCTTATAGTTTTAATTGCATAGGACTTTCACCTCCTTGGTTAAATTTACATCTATGTATTTTATTCTTTTTGTTGTGATCGTAAATGGGATTGTTTTCTTTATTTCTTATTCTGATAGTTTGCTGTTAGTGTATAGAAACACAACAAATTTTTGTATATTGATTTTTGTACCCTGCACTTTTTACTGTATTCATTATTTCTCATTCTTTTTTGGTGGAGTCTTTAGGGTTTTCTATATATAAAATCATGTCATCCACAAATAGTGACAATTCTGACCAATGCTTTCTAATGCATTCACCTCACTTAGTGAGTTCTTCAGCTTCAGAATTTCTGTTTGGTGCTCTTTTGGAGTTCTAATCTCTTTGGTAAAGGACTCCTTCTGTTTATTAACCGTATTCCTGAGCTCATTGAACTACTGCATGTCTGAGTTTTCTCATAGCTTGCTGAGTTTCTCCATGGTAGCTATTTCAAATTCTCTATCAGGTCATAGTCGTCTGTGACTTTAAGTTTGGTGTCTGGACAATGGTCGTTTTCTTTTTGGGATACCCTGTAGCCATGAGTTTTCACTGTGCTTGTCAATTACCCCTTTGCCCTGGCGTTTGGAGTACCTGACACTTTTCTCATTCAGGCCAAGCAAGCTTTGTTCACTTTGATTCTAGGTTGAGGCTGGTAACTAGAGGCCTTTCTTCTGTTCCCCAGCGGGTGGCGCCATAGCACGAGGTCTTGGTTTCCCTTCGGCTCTGCCTGGTTGTTTGGGAGCCGCACTTTCAGCCGGCACCTCTTCTGCCCCGCCCCTGCCCGAGGAGCTACTAGCGGCCCGGGGGTCGCTGGTACCTTGCTGCCGCATGTGTCGCTGCTCGTGTCAGCGGGCTGTTGGGCGTCTGAATTGGGGTAGGGAGCCAGGGTCGCAGGCCTCTGGCTTCCTCCTGGGTTGTCGAGTTCCAAGGCGCCACCGCCGGGGTTGAGGGTGCTGGGGCCCTGAGTGCCACTGCAGCAGGGGGAACCTGGGTCGTGGAGGCTGACGCTGGCGCTGCTCGGTTCCCTGTGGCCATAGACACTGCTGCAGCAGGGGGGCGGAGTCTCATGTGCCATCTCTGCTACTGTCACTGGGTTCTCTGGAGGTGTGGGTACCGCGCAGCCGATGGGGACTGGAGTCATGGGCGCCTATCCCACTGCTATCTTTTGGGGGAAGGCGTATTGGGGTTGGGGCCAGAGTAGTGGCATCTTCACCACTGCTACCCTCTTCGCTCCAGCTACAGGCTCAGCCACCAAAGTAGTTGGCACCACCTTGGCTGTTCACTGTTCTGTCTCCTCTGTGTGTTCAATCCACCCACCTTCACATGCACACATGTGAGCCGCCCTCCAGCGTCCTGGCATGAACAGGGGCACCTTTATGAGTTACAAGTGTCCCCCCAGGTGTAGACTGAGGGAGAGAGATAAAAGGAGCGTCTCATGCTGATGTAACTGTTAACCTTTTGAACAAATAAATTTCTCTGGGAAGTCACCACTGGCTCTTTATCAAAGATAAACAATATTTCCAGTAATTAAGCAATTTCTTTTTAAAGTTCACTTTCTATTTTATTACTTAATAAGCAAGTAGTTAGCTACATTATGAATTAAGACTATTATGGGTTTCTTTCAGGAAAGCACAGGACACTGTTCACAGGAATTAAAAATTTCAGTTGCACTTAGGGATCAGACACTGATTATTTTTCAGAAAGTCACATCTCAGCTTCATATTAATGTTTACATAAACTTACAAGGTATTACCTACTGAGCACCAGGCGAATTGGGAAATGCAAACGCTGGTGGAGATTTTCCTAGCTCTTGCTCCGAGCAATGATTCTTAGTACACAGAGGTGGAGAAGGGGAAGGTAAAATCACCTGCTCTAAGTTTTCCATCTAAATTTCTCAGACTGTCATACAGCCTCCTAGGCAGGGGTTCTCAAACTTGGGCATGAAGAAACACCCAGGGATTTTGTTGAAGGGGCCAAGGCCCTGATTACAGTTGATTGATTCAGGAGATCTGAGGTGAGGTCTTAGGTCCTCTTAACAATTGGGGACAATAGTGCCCCGAGGGTGGTCTAAGACTCTGAGACATGTGTGCTTCAGTGGAACACACTGAAAAACAGTGAGATTAGGAGTCACTGGACGATTAGCAAATGCACTGGCAGATGTGGCGTACTCCTCAGGTATGTGGAGGCTGAGAACAACAACTGCAAAGGGAGAACGGCTTTGAAGACAAAAAGGACTCAATATTAGCTTTAAAATAATTTAATTTTTTCAACTGAGCTCAAGTAGAACAGTCTGGAAGAACAGTCTGTGTCAGGCAGTCAGGTACACTTCTGGGTTGCACTTGTTACTGAGTACTTCTCTGCCCAGGAAGACCTGGTACACTTGGCATCAAGATTCAGCCTGGTCACCATTTAGATAATACCAGTGGAGGAGGCAGGGGAAGGAGTTTGTGAGGAGGGAACTTTGGCTCTTGTGAAAGTATGCGAAGTACTTAAGAAAATCCTACTAATTGTTCCTTGGCTGAGTGTTTTAGCCAATCTGCCTGGTGTGATTGTTCTTTTTTTCTTTAAGTCTGAACTAAGAACAAAAGCAATGCATTTCACTTTGGCTTCCTTTGTGGGTAGGGCACACAGACTGTTACATTATAATTGGGTCCTGATAAATACAGATGATTCAAAAATTTTAAAGAAAATTTAACATGTATTTTTCAAATCGTTAGTTTAAAATGAATGTCTAAGGAATGAGGATTGTGCATCAACTTCTGGGAATGTTCCAAATTCCAGAAGCAGAGAGAAACTATCTATGAAAAAAATCAGGCAACATCTCAAATTCTATTATAATGAGGCAATGCTAGTTCAGAAGGGTTGAAATAAGGGTACAGGAATATACCCCATAAGGGTGGTAAAGCACACCCTGATGGGAACCCAACCACGCAGGTGTCACGAGCTTCTCTCTACTAGTCTATAACCAAAAAGAAGCAGGGCTAAATGAGACACTGACAAGTCCTACATACAGGAAGCTATCTGTGGGCAAAGCCAACTGGAACACAGATTATGCATTATGAGCAGCATTAGATGCTAATCTTTTTTGGTTGGGAGAAGGAAAAGCTTAAACATGTCACTCATACAATCCTGCATCATGAGGGACCTCCTGCTAGCTTGGAACCTCATACTGGCCTCTTCCGAAACTACCGCAAAGAAGTTTCAAGAACTCATCTCATTTAAAGATCATTGTTAGTCAAAATGGATAGAGTTTCAAGAAAGATAATAAAAGAAAAAGAAACAGGAAAAACAAATGGCAGATAAAGATCCATCACCAGAAAAAATGTCAGCAAAAAACAAATGAACATGTAGAACAATCATCTCATCACATAATCTAAATCCTTTGTAAGTTATCTAAACTTGGTTATAAGTAAGCAAATGGTCAGGAAAATTCTGGTTTAAAAAAGTATGAAATATCTATCAGAAATGGGATAACATTCTGAAAAATAAAAGGGTGTTCTGGTTATGTATTACTATGGAACGAATCACCCCAAATCTTCGAGGCATAAAACCACAACAAAAAGGATGCTTGCGAATCTGCCACTTTGGTCGGGCTCAACTGAGATGGCTTATCCTTCTCTATGAGGCATCAGCTCTTGCAGTTCAAGTGAACTGGAGGATCCACCTCCAAAATGTCTCACTCGCTCATGTGGCTGGCGAGTTGGTACCAGCTGGTGGCTCAAAACCAAGTCAGGTTTGTTGGCCAGGAGCATTGGCTCCTGTCCACAGGGCTGCTTGGCCCTGGGAGCTGCATCATGGTAGCTGGATTCTCAAAACAGTGTTTGAGCATCAGAAAATAGATGGCACTGGTCTCACTGAAACTTGCAGTGTCCCTTCTAGTTACAGAGCTCACTCAGGTTCAAGGTGAGGAGGCTTAGACTTCCACCTCTTATGGGAGGGATATCAGAGACATGTGGCCATCCTTAATCTGCCACAAAAGATTCCATTTTGGAATCAGAAAAAAAGAGATATTCTGAAAAGTTGTTAAGAGCCATGGAGGACAAAATTGAGAAAGAAGAGCATAGTAAACAAAAGTTAAGTTAAAAAGCGTTAGAGAGAAAATTATAGGTATAGAGTCCATGCACAGGAAACCCATAGTAGGCATAATTAGTGACTATAAAGAGAATGAAAATAATAGAAAAAATATATAATTCAAAGGAATTTCCATATCTGGCAATATTTCTAAAATCCTGAATATATTCCAATTATAAAAGTTAAAAATCACTAACAAAATGTAACAAATTTTCTTTTAGAAATGTTCCTATTTTTGTTCTCATGGTTATCCTTATACAAAAAGTTTAATGAAATTCTACTTTCCTCTTTTAGAATATTGATTCCCTACTTTGAACAAAAATGAAGATAGGCAGAAATATTCTTTTCCTATCCCTCCCCTTTCCTGAGCTTCTAATTTGAGCTCATGCCTTTTTAGTGAGTTTATTCTATATACTCTCTATTCTCTCATTTTAAAAAGTGACACTATCTATAGTGTCAGAGCACGTAATAATTACATACTATCCTGTAACCCTTATTTCCATAATTTGAATTTAGTTTTTTTTTTAATTGAGGTGAAATCTACATAAGACAAAATCAACCATTTTAAAGAGTACACTTCAGTGACATTGAGGACATGTACATTCGAAATGTAAAACCAACACTCTACCTAGTTCCATAACATTTTCAGCGCTCCAAGAGGAAACCCCACACTCATCAAGCAGTTAATACATATTCACTCTTTCCCCAGCCCCTTGCAACCACCAATCTGCAATATGGATTTGCCTGTTCTGGATACTTCATATAAATAGAATCATACGATATGTGACCTTTGTCTTTTTTTATGTAGAATAATGTTTTTAAGGTTCATCCATGTTCAATCCATGTAGCATGTATTAGCATTCCATTTATTTTTGTGGCTGAATATTGCATTGTATGCATATATTACAATTTGTTTATCCTTTCATCAATCCATTGATGGACATTTGGGTTGTTTTCACTTCTCGGCTGTTATGAACACTGCTGCTGTGAACACGCATGTACACACATTTGTTTGAGTAGCTGTTTTTAATTCTTTTGGGGATATACCTAGGAATTCAATTGCCGGGTCACATGGTAAATTCTACATTTAACTCTTTGAGAAACTGCCGAACTGTTTCCACTGCAGCTGCATCATTTTATATTCCCCCAGCGATGAACAAACCTCGACTATACTAACACTTGTTTTTTTTTTTTTCTAATTATAGTCATTCTAGTGGGGATGAAGTGGTATCTCATTGTGATTTTGCTTCACATTTCCCCAGTGAAGTTGAGAATCTTTCATGTGCTTATTGGCTATTTGTATATCTCCTTTAAGGAATTTTCAAGTCCTTTGCTCATTTTTTAATTGGAATGCTTGTCTTTTTGCTGTTGAGTTGTAATTCCATGTGAATTTGAGGATCGGCTTTTCTATCATTGCAAAAAAGGCCGCTGGAATTTTGATAGGGATTGTATTGAAGCTGTAGATTGCTTTTGATATAGTCATTTTAACAATATTGTATCTTCCAATTCATAAACATGAAATGTATTTCAAATTTTTTGTCTTATTTACTTCAGTGATGATGTGTAGTTTTGGGCAGTATTTCATTTCCTTTGTTTAATGTATCCCAGTGTCACCACACTGTAAACGCTCCAAACCTATTAGTCATTAGTAGCAGTCTCATTCATCAGATATACTGCCATGGTGTCACAGTGCTTGTATTCGAGTCACCCTTATTTTACTTAATTGCCCCAAAGAGCAAGAGCAATGATGCAGGCAATTTGGATATGCTGAAGAGAAGCGGTAACATGCTTCCTTGAAGTGATAAGGTACAAGTTCTCAACTTAGTAAGGAAAAAAAAGTTGTGTGCCAAGGTTGCTAAGATCTACAGTAAGGACAAATCTTCTTTCCTCAAAACTGTGAATGAAAAAGAAATTCATGCTAGTTATGCTCTGGCACCTCAAACTACAAAGGTGATGGCCACAGTAGTGAAAAGTGCTTAGTTAAGATGAAAAAGACATTAAATTTGTGAATGGAAAATATAAATAGAAAACATATATATACATATATAAGCAAACCATTTGGTTCTATCCCTATTTTTAGGCATCCACTGGGGGTCTTGAAACATTTGCCCCTAGGATAAGGGGGAGGACTCTACTGTGTTCTCACTTCAACTTGAAAAACTTCCTTTAGCATTTGTAAAGTGGGTTTTCCAAAAATAAATTCTGAAAATCTGAGCATGTCCTCATTTTGCCTTCATTTCTGATAGTTTTGCTAGACTTAAGATTCTTGGTTTTTTCCTTTCAGCAGTTTGCATGTCATCCCACTGCCTTCAAGCCTCCACTGTCTCTGAAGTCAACTGTTAATCTTAATGAGATTTCCTTATACATAATGAGCGGTTTTCGGTTTTCAAGATTCCCTGTCTTTCAACATTTTTATTCTGACATGTTTGGGTGTGGATCATTCTAAGAATTTACCAGTCTTCTGGGATTAATGCTCTTCACTGAATTAGGCATTATTTTAATTTTCCTGCTGGTTTTCTTCCTCCTCTCCTTCCGACACTCCCATTACACATGTTGATGTGCCATTTCCCACTGAAGCTGTTTTTTTCTCTTGTTCTTCAGATTGCAATGTGTTATTGCTTGATCTCCACATTTGCTGATTCTACTGCAAGCTCCAATCTGTTGTGTCCCTCTAATAAACTTTTCATTGCAGTTATTGTACCTTCCAAGTCCAGAGATTTCCATTTGGTTCTGTTAAAATAACTTCTCTCTTAATATTTTCTACTTGATGGGTTACTATCATACTTTACCTCTGGCATGGTTTTAGTTTAAAAATACATATAATAGCTGCTTTGAAGTTTGTCTGCTTCCGACACCTGGGCCCACTCAAAGGCAGTTTGCTTGCTTCCTCCCCTTGAGAATAGGTCACAGTTCCCTGTTTCTATGCAGGTCTTCTGATTTTTTTGTTGAAAACTGGATATTTTAGATAATATAGCAGCTCAGGAGACCCATCCTCCCCTCTCCCCCAGGGCTTGTTTGCTAGTTTCAGTGACTTGGGTGGACTATTTGTTTTGTCCACTTACCTTGCAACTGTAGCCTCTGATGTCCTCTGCAGAGCCTCCTCCCTCCAACCCCAGGGAGTTTTGGTAGGACTTTTACTGTTCATTTCTCTGATGGACTTGTAAGGATTCCAGTTGGTCTGCTTCTATTGTTCACATTCTGCTACTGAGGTCCCCTAACTGCTGGCAGACCATTTTATTATTTTTGACCAAGCCCTGGTGCCTAACTGGCTGCACAGTTTGATCCAATTAAACTTGTCTTTGTGGCTTCCCTGGCCTGAGGGCTACTCTCAGTGGCCTCTTCCATTCTGCTCAAACTCCTCTCCCACCCTACCCTTTTGCTTGCTGCCTGGAGCTACCAGTCTTCTCTACTTGTCTTCCCCCACCCCACTTTAAGTTCCCTTTGTCTACAGCAGAATCCTTAAAATTCTCCTTCACTCTGTTCTAAATTAAATGTTTCTATAGGGAATGTGAAGAAAGCTGCTTTTATAGCTTGCTTCTGGCACTGGGTGGATCTCTGTGCAATTCCCCTGCCACTGGGGGTGGAGAGAGCAGCCAGCTTTTCTAGGAGTGATACCTGTGGTCCCACCAGTAAAGCAGTGGGTGGTGGCCCTTGGTCTTCTCTGCTTGCCTGTCTTTCTGTGGAACCTCCACCCTAATCACTATTGCCTTGGCTTCTGAGTAAGTTAACTAATAACCTTAATGAAGTTATGTGTAAACGAGGGTAACAGTGATCAGGAAACAGTGTTCTTGGTCTGCCATTCCTGGGGTCGTGCTTTCCCCACAAGTGGGGCCTGGGTGGATGAGAAATGTGACCGTCTGCTCCCCCTAGGGAGAAACTGTAGGCCGAGGATGAGGCCTGTGGGGAGAAAGGGTGCAGGGTTACAGCTCAAATGCCAGAGACTCACTATTCCACCAAGATTTAGTATTTTCTTGAATAAATGTTTTTGTTTGCTGTATGCTCTTATGACAATTTCCAGGGACTTTAAAAAATAAAATTTACCAGTTATGGTTGTTTCACTGAGTCTGTAGACCTTCTCATGCTACCATTCCAAGTGCTTCCTGATTTTTTTTAACGCATGTCTCAAAATACAAGCAGTCAGGACCCTTTAAATAAGGCACTATGTTCACAATGGGAAAGCTTTCTCCTGTCATCAGCTGACTCAACGACATGCAGCACACAAAATAAATAAGCAGCTCTTTAATAGTTATTTAAATATATTCCAGAAGTGAAGAGTGTTTTTCATAATTCATTTACAAGTGCCATGTAAATGTTACTTGACCTGTTGTATAAAATAAATAATGTGTGAGAATTAGTCCTGGAATAGTTTGTTGAATTTCTATTTCCAATCCAGTAGATTAAAAACACAATTGTGAATGGTATAAAGACATAAAAATCATATTGCAATAAAAATCAATCGCAAAAATAGAGAATCCAGACCCTTTCCAGATCATTTAAGAACACAGAAGTTTTCCTCAACTTAAACATGAGCTCCACACAGAAAATTTTAAAGATGTCTTTCTGTGTGATGTGTGTAAAACTCCAGAATATGAGCACTAGATGACCAATGCATTGAAATCAACAGAATTTAGAAAACACATCTAATTCTAAAGTGAGCAGAAATAAAAAGACAATTTACAAAGAATTATAACTGATCTCTAATCATCATCAGAGTCCGAATCATATTTCTTTCCTCGGATAGTTTTCTTTTCCCACTTTGTGAAGTTTGTTCCAAATTTCTTTTGGCTCTGAAATGGTGGCTCCATTAAATTTCCACTAAAAACAAAGAAAATATGAAAAGAATTTATCCTTGATTTAGTAGAGCTGGTATACTAAACTGCAAAAAATCTCTTTTCTTCCTCACTGTACCATATGGAATAGAGTAAAATTTTCTTTAAAATGTTGGTGTCAAGGAAGAGGTATATTACTCATATTGACAGTTAATGGTGGTAAACCTTATTTTGTACAACTAAATGTTTTAGATCAATGTTTTATTTTCTTTTATTGTTAATTACTAACATTTCATAGGATATGCTAACAGAATTTCTGACTGAAAAGCATAGAAGGAAATTAAAGGTTTTTTTTTCATGTGTTTTGGATATGCTGAACCCGTATTAAATGCTTTTCACTATGAGAATGACAGAAAAATGATGCTCTATTTTTGATAGTCTGTTATAACTGGTTTGATCCTGTTTAACTCTTTTAATGTTTAGAATTCTACAGATATCATCCAAACTCATAGAATTCATTATCATTAACCCAGAATCGATATGAAACTATTTACAATGATGCCTAAGAAATAAGATAATTTCTTCTTTCAAAAATATCTGAGAATATTCTTAGCATCTACATCTTGGTTTTGAATTATCATTTGCCACTGAAAGGAATCATGGCCTCTTGGAGACACAGCCAATTCTAGGGAGAGTACAACATGATTAACCCTAAAACATCTTATCAGTACCAGAAAGAAAGTGCTCAAGCAATTACAGGGCCATGCCCATAGGACATAGAAGCCAGCATGAAAGGGGCTCTCACTGGCCAAACCTGGGGCAATTTGAGCTTTCAAGTAAATAATAATAACAATATACTATAATCCATTCTAATATGAATAAATAAAAAATAAGTTAATGTGAGATATGGAAAAGTTCTTCCTTAAATCACCATTTGGTCTGGTAGACAACTGGTTAACCAATGCTCAGTAGCACCACCAGAAGTGAGACAAACCACCATATGCCTCCTGATATGTTGCTCTAAGAAGGAAGAACACATCACTTCCATATTATACCCGTGAAAAAAATGCATAATCCAAATCTAATCTTGAAACATTAGACAAACCCAAATTGGGGAAGGTTCTATAAAATACCTAGCTTGTACTCTTCAAAAACATCAGAGTATTGAAAAACAAAGACAGAGTAACAGCTGTTACAGGTTAATAGAAATTAAACACATATTAACTATATTCAACATGTTTTTTTGATATGGAGGACAATATTGGGACAATGGCAGAATGTGAATAAGGTCTTTAAATTACATAATAGTTCCTGTTTTAATTGTACTGTGGTTATGTAAGAAAATGTCCTTGTTCTTAGAAAACACACACAAAAATATTTAAGAATAAAGGTCTAACATATTTATAACTTCCACTCAAATGGTTCTGAAAAAAATTGTATAAGTATCTAGAAAATGATAAATGTGTAAAATTGGGGAATATAGCTGAAGGGTATGTGAGCATTCTGTGTATTGTTTTCCAACTTGTTTAAAGTTTGAAATCATTTCAAAAAATTTTATTTAATAAACATTAATATTGTATTTAATATTAAGAAAATAACACCAAAACTCCAAAATCAACTTCCATGATGTAGGAATGATTCAGGCATGTGTAGGAGAGATTTAGAGAAAAGGGGGAAGGGGAGTAAAAAGATGAGAGAACTCTTATTTATTGAAAGGCACTATGACTGTCGAATGACAACTGCAGTTTTACCTGTTATAATTGCAAATTGAAAAGAGGCACAAAAGACAAGATATACTCTAGTTTGTGGAATCAGATAAATTATTTGTCTGAAGTGGCCAAAGAGATGAATGACAATGGGAAGTTGGATTTTAGATTGTTTTCAGACTGAGACTGTTCCCGTATTAAGTAATTTAAGCTAAGCATGGAAATGAGATTCTATATATTTTATCAGATTCTACAAGGGAGATGAGAATATCTACATTAAGAATCTAATGTTTGAAAATAGGTCATTATCAATTTAAATAATCAGGGGAGAGTTAATTCTGGAGTGTCATTTGTGTTTCCAGATCAATACAGAATTAGATTCAACAGGGTCTGTAAGGTTGAAAACTTTCATAGCTAGGTGTACTACAAGACTGAATCTTATTCACAACTCCAATTTCTGTTGTTATATCATGCTAATGATATACATTTTAAAAAATAAGCTTTTCTTTTGTGAAAGTTTTTCTACAATTCAGCCAAAAGATTTTATTTCCATAAAATAAATGCTAACATAAAAAAATTCTCTCTAAATAAATCAACTGCACATGTGAGTTAAAATAAATCCATTGTCCTGTTAGAAGTTACCTGTAGTTAAGGATGTCAGAACAACCGAGCCTCCATTCTAAAGTTTCTGTGGTGAAGTCATCTGTATTTCCTAGGTCTGTGAACCCAACGATGTGATCTTGTGTCTTTCCATCCTTCACCAGGGCTAGTGTGGGGATGACTTTGATGCGCAGCCTCTCACAAAGGAAAGGTGCCTTTTCCACATTTAACTTCAAAAATTTGGTCTCAAGATGCTTCTTGGACAGTATCACCAAATGTCGGTCTAGGATTTTACATCTGTAAATAACAACATATAGAAAATCAAAAGCTAAAACCACAGATTTCCTTTTTAAAATGAATATCATTAAGGCACATCTAATTTCATAGTTTTTCTAAGTCTCATAATTCAGCAGCCAATCTGTGCTTGTGTTGGTTGACCACACATCCACTTCGCACGTCAAGCTACCCGATTATAAGAGGCAGAAAAACCATCTAGCATTCTAGAAAGTCAGATTTGCTCCAATGGTATTCATAAAAACCAAAATATGCAATATGTGCAATAAGTTGTAAGTGGGTCAGGGAGTTCTGTTCATGGTTAGAACAAAAAAAAAATCACTGTCATTTCTCTCACACGTTTCTTGGTATCTCATGCAGGGAGCGTGAAGGGTGACTTGACAGGACTCAGAAGAGACTTCTCAGAACTGAGAATGTGCACATGGAGCAATATCTGGAAGTCATCAGGAAAGGCTGGATGGTCCCCTAAGGACCTCCTCTAGCTGTGCAGCTGTCAGCGAGAAGCACAGTGAGGTTAAGGGCTGTAAATACGGTCATTATAGATTAAAGGAATGGAAAATACCAGAGGTAACCTTCAGTAAGCCACCTTACTGAAGAGGCAAATGAAAGTGATATTTCCTTTAAAGCAGGATGTATTTTAAACTGGTCAATCCTCTAGTGTTTCTGGAACAGACTGCTGTAATAATTTTTGAGCAATAGTTCTTAACCATTGGTATTCATTACAACCAACTTTAAAAATATATAGATGAATTGAAATTCCTGGGAGTGAGCTGGGAAACAGACGGGTGATTCTCATGCCCATTGACGTGGAGAACCACTACTCTGACGACTAGGACAACAGATGCTTCGGAGTTGTTCTACTTGGTGCTGGGGGCACTTCTTGGTGTGGTTTTGTCTGAATGGGGTTTGGGCCCAGTGAGTTTCTTGTAACCTGGATGCTGTGCCTCTTTCCCTATAAATGTGTCTTTTCAGAGATCACTCACATGGTGTAGCAAGATTTCAGTGAAAATTGGAGGAGAGAACAAATTATTCAATAGTGTCTGAATGAAGCTCAAAACAAATAACTGAACTGTTATTGGAGAAATATGTTCTTGAATATTTGTACATAAATCAACTCCTGGAACCTATTTTTAATAAGGCAACATACCATTTGTCAATATATTTTTTAAAATACAGAAGCAGCAGTCGTGGTATAGTTAAAATTGCATTAGGCTTAAAACCTCTTATCATTTAGTAACTGAGTGTCATTAGATGAGTCACTTAATCCTTCCGAGTCTTGTTCTCCACACAGGAAACATAGGATTTATCCCTATTTACCTCAGTGGGTCACTATGAATGTTCTAGTATTTTATACATGAAAGTATGCAGCCTATTATGTACTGACAACTTTGAGAGATAGAAATTAATGATTTAAATTTTGATTATTCAGTTTTGTTTGAAGGTCAGTACTCCTGGTGCTGCACTGTTTATGCATCCATCAAATACATTTACTGAGCTCCTACGACATGTCAGCCACTGCTGCACCAGGGCCAGAAATCTGGAACACAATGGCCCACAGTACAGGCAAACTCTCCGCCCTTATAAAACTAATGATCTAGTGGGTGAGGACATCTAATAAACAAGTGAACAAATAATATCAATCTTACGGACTGATATCACTGTATCACCTCTTTGTGTACGCCAGAGGGTGGCACTTAAGGAATGTGTGCCCATGGGAGATGACTGTGTGGCACAATGGCAGAGGGCTTCTTTGTTACCCTTTACCTTCCTAATCCCTTCCCGTACTTTCCCCTACAGGAGATGGTTTCACCATCTCGGTGTTTTTTCATTTTTATTTTCTTACTAAGTCTCAGCCAGTGAATCCATGAAAGGTGTTAAAGACCAAGTTGTTGGGTGGTGAGGCTGCAACACGGGCCAGGCAGGCTGTGGAAGTGAGAGAAGGCGGCAGGGCTGAGATGACAATGACTGACGGAGGCCGTCCACTGGAGTGGAAGGCCATCAAAGGGCAGCGCTACGCTGCATCTGCAAAGTGCTTTCACACTGAATTCTAGGTCTGTTTCTATAGAGTTTGCTAATTTTTTAAAAAACCTAAAATCTAAATTATAAAAAAAATGAAATATTTTTCAATTTTTAAACACTAGATATTGATCAAAAAAAATTTTTTTAAAAAGACTTGTGTCCTTTGGTTTAAGATATAACTTCTTCTGGGGCTGATTCATTTTACAAGGGATCTACCTCCTTAGAGAGGTTTGCAGACCTCAGTTGGTTTAAGAGATCACTTTTTTCTCCCTCTAGCCAAGCCTGGCAGTTCCATCTATGCTTCTGGTGAAAGGCCTGGCCAAGCTATTGTCTCCCTGGCTATATCATAATAGTGGGGAAAAAAATATAAATAATTTTTGTTACATCGATAAAACATTTACATGTCCATTTCTAAGATGTTTTTAAAGTTAATGAAATACAATTCAGAAAACAGCCACTTCTATGGAAACATTCTTAATTTTTAATATGTTCATTTATTCTTAATTTCTCTATTAAGTCAATATACCTCACTTCAAATATCTCACTATGTTTAAAAAAAGTCAATGAAGGAAATGAAGTTACCTGAATGTGGAGTCTCTGTAGAAATGGCAAACCACTTTTTTACTCTCCTTGACTTCTTGAAAAAAGTCCCTCTCACTAGGGATTTCTCTATATTCCCCATGTCCTTTTGAAAGCCATTCCTAATATGAAGAAAAGGGAAATATTATACATTTCAGGTATCTCTTTTAGTACCACTTTGCAGTTTGTGTTCAAATCACCACAATACTTTGTAATGAAGTCGATTTTACTTTGTAGAGAAATGAATTCATTTTAGTTGATTTACTTTCCTAGGTTCCCGATGTCAGTACAAAAACAATCTGTGGGCAGTGACCATCTCCACAACATGGCTCGTATTTAAGACAATTATCTGTCTTGGTAACTTAAAACATGTTTTCTTAGAACTTTGAAAACTTAAGACTCAAGAGACTTAGAATGGAAACAAACATTTCTTTGCACTCAAACTATTAAAATCAGAAGCATTTAGTCCAAGTTACTACAGAGGTTTTAAAAATAATGCTCATGAGATAAAGCCAGTCAGCCAGTGGGGTTGGTGGGGGAGATTACTGCAGCTCTGAAGTTTGGGAGCCTATTTGCTCTTTATGACCTTAGAGAGGCAGAGACCTCTTCTATACAGGCAACCAGTAGGGAGTATCTTAGGAAGAAAAAGCTGTCCACTCACATGGTGTCCAAAAATAAAGCTCTCAGGAGTCCAACTACTCCAGCTTCTCAAACCAACGTATGGACCCTTTTCAACCACACCTGACAGGCCTGAGCCCCTGGAGCCTTCCCTGTGGCAAGACACTTATCACCTCAAATGGAAGCCTGTTTCCTTTTTCGGAGCACTGGGCCTGCTGGCAGAAGGCATGAGCTTGACTAATTGTTCTACCACTTACAAGGCTATGGATTCTAATAACTTCTCTGAGTCTGTTTCCTCATCTATAAAGTGGACATCATAAAGCAACTATCTCATCGAGTAGTTGTGAAAATAAGAAAACATGAAGGTAACTACAGAAGTATCTGGCACAGGTGCTTAAAAGAGCATTTGTATATGTACTACCTAATTTCTAGAAAGGTTTTCTCATGCTGAAGTGCAATCTCTCTATAGCTCTGGTCCCAGCTTGGATCCAAGATTAGAGAGAAAAGTTCTAATCTCTCTTTCACATGTTAGCCCTTCAAATGTTGTAACTTGCCCATGTCCTCCCTTCTCCACACTAAAATTTCCATTTCCCTTGAGAGTTTCTTGCATGAAACAGTATCTAGCCTTCTTAATCTTCTGGTTGTCCTCGTTCAGAGAACATAGTCTAATTCCTCCATGTCCTTTCAAAACATGTCAGATGTCTGACTGCAGCCCTCAGGAAGTGGCCCAATTAGAAAGGGGCAGGAGCGCCATGTCCTTTCCTCCTCTGGGCCAGTGTGAAGTGGTTTTGGTTTCCACTTCACACTGGCTCGCACTAAGTTGACACTCACAGAAGGCCTAGGTATCTTCTCCTTATGTGACATTTCCTTGGTAAAGCTTCTATAAACAGTTTAAATTCTCAAAAACAACAACTTAGTGACATGTGACATTTCATGATACCTTTTTTGACTGGCTAATGACATCTGTCCTTAAGAAAAGAGTATTTTTGTTTAAGAAGTTGCTATTTTTTTCATTATTTATTCTCATGTGTTTAACAGGCTGAAAGACCTGAACCTGCCCCAGTTCCTTAGAGGGAGGCCAGCTCACTCTGAACCTCACCGACACACGGCACCTCTCCCAGGTCACTCAGCATAGCCCTGCACTGTTCGGGTGGTTCCCTCCATGAAGTGTGTGCTCCACAGGTACGTGTGGATGTGATCAAGCAGGAAGGGCACAGATCACAATGTAGCCTGAGCCTACTTAACACCTGGCAGCAGGGCAGTGTCTGGTTCTCAGCGGCTACTACCACCCAAGCCTCTGGTGGGTTCTTGCTACTTCTCACCTTGTCCTTCTGCTCCCTACCTAAGGCCTACATCTACATCTGCCATAACAGAAGGAGGGTGCTTGGCTGACTGAGGACTATTGATTAACATAGGCCGAATATGTGCTTCTTTCACTGTACCTTTACCTGATACCCTCATGGATTAGAAAATCAAAATTCCTATACAAGCTACGCTACTCTTTCAAAAAGAAGAGCTGCAAAAACCATTAAGGCTTCTTGCCTACTTCCTCAGAAAATGTTTTAATGAAAAAGATATGCTGAAACGCAATGAAAGCTCTAAAATAAGACTCAGTTACTCCATGACAATTTAAAACTGATTTGTGTATTGATTTAAAAAAGGCCCAAAGGCTGCCCACCTTAATTGGTTTTTAATTATTAATACTCAGACTATTGTTTTTAACTGCTGACAACTTCATTTATTAATGTATGTTCCTCACTGCAAATCAGGTGGATACAGACTTTCTACAAATATATTCTAGTTACCTTTTTTCAGTTAAGCATTAGTAATTCATGGTGTACTGAACTGTGATCATGAAACGAGTTTGTAGCAGAATCCCATTTATAGGCCTTATATTAAGAAAAGGAGCCTGATTTTCAAAACCACACACACACAGTTTCGGAAAACTCAAAAAATATAAAACCTGGAACTCAGTCACATTACAAAAGATTCTTTCCTTTTGTAGCAATTCTTCTAAATGGTGAGGGTATAAACATTATTAAAGAGGTGGTGCTATAGCAGCACAAAAACTCTATCTCTTCAGAAAAGTTAAAGCTCGTGTTTTAGACACTGAAGAGGAACCAGAATGGGTGATAATGCTTTTCAATTTAAACCTATGGAAACACTTTTTGATCATAATTCGATTTACAGACTTTAACCCGATTTATTGTGATCAGATTCTTCAACTACGAGTCTTTCCACACTCATATTCTAAGAGGCCAAAAAGGATTTTGCTGTGGCCACTTTTCTCCTGTAACCCAGCCTGTATTCTTTTGAATACGCCACATAATAATTAAACGTCACAATGGAATTGCCTGCAACAACTTCTTCAATGTAAACTGCCTGAACAGCTTTTATCTCATTTGCTCTGAGCACAGCTAAATTCTGAAAGGCATCACTAGCACCGGAAAGGGAAACCACTGACTCCTATTGCTGTCAGTGCCCTTCTGGTCCACTCTCTCCTTAACCACACAAATTCAAGCTCAGAAAATGACCTTGGGCAGATATTTCTTTTGCTTGACTATAGGTTTACATGTTAATCAGGCTAATTTTGAATGTATCTTTAAAACTAACTTCTTTCCAGGTAAATTTTGAAGTGATAGGTACTTTGAGTTCAAAAATCCTTAAAAATGAGGACTGAAATGTAACTATCACACGTGTGTATACAAATTGTTAGGCGCATACTGTTAAAGCAATTTCAGAAAGCAGGGCAGAGAGGTTACTTGTTTCTGCTGCTGAGCTTTCCTTAGTGCCTCGAGTCTCTTTTCTTTGAGGCGTTCCAATTCATCCTCGTCCATCTGATCCAGTTTCTGAAGTTCAGAATCTAAATGTTCTTCCACTAGTTTGGTAGTCTGAAGCAATTGATTCTCCAGGACTTTTGAAAACATGTCGACAGATGCATTAGCTTCCATTCTTCTAAGTGGTACAGTTCAGTCTTGCTGCTGGGGAGATGATTTACAAAGTTAAAGAGTACCAACAATAAGTACGATTTTATCTCTTATTTTCAAAAATTCTAGCAAATGTGTAATTTGTAGTCCATAAAGTGTGCTGCCAACAACCAAACACTTTATGTGAGGCTTAAGAATTTTTCTTCAGTGTTTTAAAATTTACGTTTCAGTAAATTATAGTCACACCACTCAAAAACTAATTAGAGCAAAGTTTAGCTGCTCCTGATTTAGTTTGTGTTTTACTGTTCTAAAGCAAAGAAAAGTCTTTAAAACCATCAGCAGACAAGAGAGAAATGAGTGGTTGGAGTTATATTTGTGATATATAGTGACAATCAGTGTTTTTCATCAAATGAAAGGGAGGCAAAGCAGAAGTGACTGAACAATGATAATGTCTAACATACATACCAAATGCTGCTTCAGTACAGAACAGAGTTGAGCAGAGACATGTTTTTCATGGTCTCTGCTTCAGTTTTTTGTCTTGTTTTTTTAAACTCCCAAGACAGTCCAATTTATGTAAAGAATGGCTCCTGGTGTTCCCTAAGGTTTAGTTTCCACTCTTGTTCTCCCATTACATAACAAAATCTATGAGGCCACAGAAATTGATATTGGTATTGATTTTCTGACACTCAGCATTCTTAACTTTGATGTAAAACAATGCAACACTCTATTAAAAAGAATATTGATTTTCCGTCACTCTTTTATGTAAGAGTTAAAAAAAAAAAATTCCTATTAGAAAGAACTATCTCAATTACATCTTTTTAAAAAAATGTAATCAGACGGCAATTTTATATTTAATCCTGGGTTATTACCACAGAAATATGACTTATAATTTGCCTGTCAAAGTAGGAGGCTGTTGCATCCCAATTATGATATATTTGCAAATACTAATAAAGTACTTTAAAAAAATCTGAATAGGTCTATGGCCATGCCACCCTGAACAAGCCCAATCCAGTCTGATCTCGGAAGCTAAGCAGGGTCGGGCCTGGTTAGTACTTGGATGGGAGACCACCTAGGAAGATCAGGTGCTGTAGGCATTACAAAAAAAAAAAAAATCTGAATAAATTGTGAACTCATCATCCACTCGGCTTCTGACACATAGCCTGGTCCACGAAGACCTCTATATGCTGAACTGAAAAAAATAGTTTTCCAAATGATCCATCCAATTAAAAAATGGGCAGAGGACCTGAAAAGACAATTCTCTCTAGAGGACATACAAATGGCCTACAAATATATGAAAAGTTGCTCAACATTGCTAGCTATTAGGGAACTGCACATCAAAACCACAATGAGATACCATCTCACACCTGTTAGAATGGCTATAATCAACAAGCCAAGTAATGAATGCTGGAGAGGATGCGGAGAAAAAGGAACCCTCATACACTGCTGGTGGAACTGCAAATCGGTACAGCCATATGGAATACAATATGGAAGTTCCTCAAAAAACTAAGGATTGACCTACCATATGATCCAGCAATCCCTCTCCTGGGTATTTATCCCAAAGACTTGAAAACCCATATCCAAAAAGATATTTGCACACCGATGTTCATAGCAGCACTATTCACAGTGGCCAAGACATGGAAGCAACCGAAGTGTCCTACGATAGATAATTGGCTAAAGAAGCTGTGGTACATATATACAATGGAATATTACTCAGCCATAAGAAGAGATGAAATGCTGCCATTTGCAACAACATGGATGGACCTTGAGATAATCATGCTAAGTGAAAGAAGCCAGATAAAAAAAGTTGAAAATCACACGATATCACTTATATGTGGGATATAAACCTAAAAGCAACAAATGAGCAGGACAAACAGAGACTCATGGACATAGAATATAGACTAGTGGTTACTAGTGGGGTGGGGGAGAGGGGAGAGGTAAATAGGGTAGAGGGGATCAAATATAGGGTTTAGGGGGAGGGTGAAGTGAGTAAAGGGGATCAAATATATGGTAGCTGAAAGAAACCGGACTTTGAGTGGTAAACAACAGAATATACAGATGTCAAATGATAATGTACACCTGAAAATTATATAATTGTATTAATCAATGTTACCCCAATAAACTCAATTAAAAATTAAAAAGAAAAAAAAGAAAAAATAGTTTTCCAAACTTCACTTCTGATTCCTTTTTCTTCACAGGATAGAAAGTTGAAATGGACACTTGATTTTATCTTTGTATCCCCAGAGCTAGCAGTGCCTAGGACACAGCAGGTGCTCAAAAAAGATTGTTAATCTTGAAAGAACCAAATTGTAAGTTCCTCATAAATGCTATAAAATTTTAAAAGACTTGTATTTTAAATATTGTAAAAGAATTTCACACTCCCTACTTTCCAAGAAAACTATCAGTGAGATTGTGATCCTCTCTATTGGGGGTGAATGAGGCAGAGAATTGGGTATTCGACCCTGACTTGCATATCAGACTTGTTCTTATCCCGGCACAGCGGATGCTCATCCCTGGAGTTTCATAGGATAAGCTCAGAATTTAATGCTGGGAAGGGTAACTGGGAGCAGAATCGATTAACAAGAACTGCTCTGGGGGCAGGTGGTAGTGTTCACCGCATTCGGAAAGGGGAGAAAAGGTGGTTTAGTGATCCTGATAACTTCCCATTCTTCAAACCACAAGTCTCTAATTCCTTTTTCAGTTCAACTGGAATGGCGGCAAGGGATTTATCCTCAAATTACCTAACCATTTCCCCGATCCCCCAATGTGTACCCTCCAAAACAACCAAGAGGCCTCCGTCCTAGCTGCACCCCAGTTACCTTCTCAAAAGTATCCTCACCACACCCTGAGCCCGCCGGGACAGATGAGGGCAGAGTTCAGGTGGCCCCGACTTCCAAGCCTCCCGAGGCGCATGCGCCAAAGCCGCCTCCGCTGCACAGCACCTGGGCCGCGCCCCTCCCCCGCACCGGCCGGATGTCGAGCGGCGATGTGTCCATTAGCACCGGGATGCGGTGGCCGGTTTTTCCACACCACCTCTGCCTCACCTGAGCTCTCGGTGATACCTGAGAAGTGACGGACCAGCAGCTTCAGAAGACTAGTCCACTTCGGCTTCAGCCTCGCAGCAGCTGCGACTGTCAGCCAACCGGCCGTCACTTCCGCCTCCTCTTTGGCTGAGGCCCTTTACGCGATACAGCTTGCGACGCCCAAGAATGTGAGAGGACAGGCGGTGGGGCGTGCGGCGAAAGCCTAAGCGCCTGCGCCTTCCCCCGAGCTGCGGGGAGCCCAAGGTTTCCGGTTCTCTGCCTCCCACCGGGTAAACCGCCCAGAGGGCGCGGGAGCAAAGTATTCTGGGAGGCGTAGTTTCTTAGTGCTCAGCCTGGAATTGTCTGGCTCTCTTAGGCTCTGAGCCTCGGTACACGTAATATTACGTCAGAAACGAGATAGCTACTCTCCTGTTCTGCAGTGACAGTCCAACTTCGTATCCATCCTGTTTATTAAATATATTCCTTTTAAAAATGTTGTAGAGTGACATATAGCTAACCAGATCCAGATAGAGGACATTTTCATCACCGTCGTAGGTTCCCTCGTGACTTCTCCGACACAGGTTTTTCGAACTTGCTCTCTTCAACATTAAGACCTGTTATGGGGGCAATGACTGTGTCTTCGTTTTAATTTTTTAGTGGCTCAATATACTTCCTAATGCATGGATCTTATTGAGAGACCCAATTTTGTCCTGGATGTATTTCCTTTGGAAAAAACCAGGTTAACGGTGGAAGGGAAGCTCAAGGCCTGCCTAACTCTGACCGAGCTCCAGTTCCCCTAGTCTACATTCCCGGACCGGGCAAAGCCCAAGTGGAGGAATTCAGCCTCATTGTCCACCTTGGTTCTAGAACCTGGAAACCCGCGCGGTGCGTGGCGGGCGCTTGCGCGAAGGGGGCGCTAGGGCTCTCGCCTTCGCAGGCGAGACAACTGGAGACGCTCTACCCGAAGAGCAGCTCTCGATGAGCCGCGCCCTGCGTCCCCACGCCGAGGCGGCCGGGCGGTGCGCTTGCGCACTGAGAGCTCACACCATATGTGCTCTGTCCCAGTGCGCGGGTCTGTGGAGAGCCGGGTGCGAGAGGCGGCAGCGCGGGGCGAACAGAGCCGAACGGAGATCAAAGTCGGCCGGCGGACAGTGGGTCTGTGAGAGACCGATTAGAAGGGCTGGGGCCCCGAGCGCCGCTGTTACGCGATGGGGAAGAAACAGAAAAACAAGAGCGAAGACAGGTAGCCAGCGGCTGGGTCCACACGGCGGCGGCCGGCGCGGCTCTGTGGGTCGCGAGGGTCTCGCCTGCGCGGGGTGAACCCGGGTCAAGGCTCGAGGCCGGCCGCGTGGGCCACCGGGCCTGGGCCCAGAGTGGGAGGCGCAGATCTGAGACCCAGTTGCGGGCGAGCGCAGAGGGCCTCGGCGCAGACGAGTTCTCCCAGCCGAGACTCAGTCCCACCGCTCACCTTCGCCCGGCCCGAAAAGGAGGGGTCTCCGGCCTGAGAAGTGGAGCAATGGTTTTGGGGTTCCCTGCCTCGCGGGGAGGGGCTCCCAGCGTGGTCTGGGCTTGTGGGGGTGGTTTTTGTGGCGCTACAATTGGTGAGGGTCAGGAAGAGGTCTCTTTACGCTTTGGTACCGGTGAATATTTGGAGAGAGAAGGGAGTTGGAATCATCTGTACTTACAGCCAGGTTTTTTCACTCTCTGAGCTGCTCAGGTGTGTTGGAGGCGTTTAGCATCTAACTCCCTCTTAACTTCATCTGATTTGGGTACTGCTCTGAATTATTTAAGGACTGACTGTCCAGACTACTTGCTTTTCGCTCTCCTTCCGGCCTTTTGGCGATTTCTGTGCTCTCTAGCACCTCCCCTAATAAAGGAGGAGGACATGGAACAAACCAACCCGGGTCTTTCCTTTCTATTCACTTAAAAGGTTTTCGTGTGGGGCTGGGGGGCGGGAGTATAAGGATGTGTGTGGGGTCATACCCTGAGATTTTAGGAGCTTTTCTGTATGTCACATTCGATTGAGTCTTTTACTCTTCTCATTGAAAGAGTTTACTTCCTGGAGTGAACATCTGTTACTTTTCACATTCGTACACCACTGACCAAACTTAGTTTAAATACTAGCGGGGAGAGTAAGATAAAACAAAACAAAACCAAACCCCAAACCTGTGATAGTTCATTCTGACTCAAAACGGATATGTGATTTTGAAGTTAGAATAAGATTACTAATTATAAATTGGAATCCTGGATTGTTTCCTCACCTGGCACTCATCTAGCTGATGAGTGAAATTAAAAGACACCAAGGTAAGTCTTGTATTTCATTTACAGGTTTACTAGAGGAAGTTAATTGGTTTGAAGAATAAAGCTTACTGTTAATCAAACCAAATTAAAAAAGCAGAATTCTGGATGATTTAATGGGACAAAAATTTATCTACTTTTGACAGGATGTTTTGATGAGTAAGGAATTTTTTTCTTCAACTGTATACCAAATATAAATGAGTATAATAAAGCTTCTTGTACCAATTATCCTGCTTCAGTCATTGTTATTACATGACAAATCCTGTTTCATTCACCTGTTAGATATTTTAAAGCAAATCTAGAGTCCTTTCATGTGTAAATCCTTCAGGTTTATCTGAAAGATAATCTTGAGGGAGAACACAGCCGCGGAAACAGCATAAAGCACAACCAGAATGCCACCATCAAGGCTAAAGAATATGAGCAGTGATTTCTTAAATAGTATCAAGTATCCAGTCAATTTTCTAATTTCACTGATTGTCTTATAAAAAAAATTTAACAATTGGTTCGTTTGGTTTAGAATTACAGAAGTCTGTTCTTTAAATTAAAAAGTACGTGTATGTTATTAGTTTTTACTTTTCAGGCTCTTTCACAGTGGAAAAGCTATTCAGAGGAGAGAGAGTCATTCTTGTCTGTGTATTTCAAGAGAAGTGTGTTTCTAACCGATTCATAAAGATTTTCATGGATGATATAAAGTTTATATTGCAAACACAGGAGCCTGTTGTTAAATGATTGGTTTGGTAGGGTAGATGTAATACTACTGTTTTTTTTTTTACCTGGCTCAGATTGATCTGTAGTCTTTATTTTTGGGTCTTATTGATGGGAACGCGGTGGCAACAAAATTGAAAAATGTTTCCTTTCTCATATCACATTTTTTTTTTTAATGTTTCATGGACTCCTTTGCTTGAATGCCTTTCAGATTGTACCCAAGAAATCCTAGGATTTTGCAGAGGGCCCACTTTGCTCAGAGCTGCTTGGCCTTTTTCCTCTGTCATCTCACATAAGATGTTGGAGTGAGGAGCAGGGACGTTTCACTGCTTTGTGAGTTAGTTTTAACAAGGCAGACCTCATTGTGATTCTCAGGTACTGCTGTTTTTTACACATTGAAGGTAGGACACAAAAAGATTGATTTCCTAATGGCCCAGTTGATGGTTAGCATTTTTTAGCAATGAAATATTTTTAAATTAAGTTATGTATTTTTTTTTTTTTTTTAGATATAATGCTGTTGTACACTTAATGGGCCACAGTATAGTGTAAACATAACTTTTTTATATGCTTGGAAACCAGAAAGTTCATGTGACTTGCTTTGTTCTGACATTTGCTTTATTGTGGTGGCCTGGAACTGAATGTTTGTAAAAGGAACAGAAGCACAGACTGAGAAGAAAGTCTAGGAGAAAGTCCTATTTCAGGATTAATATTCTTGCTTGTGTAAAATGAGATTTATCTGGTTTTCCTCTAGTACAAAGATCTCCACTTTTAAAAATTTTACGTTCATCTCACCTCCCCTTCCTTTCTAAGCTATTGTCAGCCTAGCATGTTTCTCGCCAGGTGGAACTGGGTGAGAAATGAGCAGCTATTTATCTGTTGTCAAGACAAGGCCCTGAGCCACTTTTCAGAAAAAAGTGTCCTATTGGAAAGGACATAAAATACTTCACTGTTTCAATCCTCTTAGCCTTGTATGTAATTAACCTTTATTTTAATTTTTTAGTGTTCATTTAAAATTAGGTTTTATTTAATCTGAGCATCTGGCTTTATTCAGATAGCATATGTCTTGTGATATCCGTGACTGACTTTTGTTTAAAGACTAAATTGTAGAATTTTGTTCCAGCTTGTGTATTTCTGAGAATGAGGTTATAATAGTGTGTTTATTTAGCAAATTTCCCTGACTTTTCATTTGGGGAAACTCTCGAGATGAGGGATAAGATTTAATATTTACATATCATACAGAACATAAGGCCACTATTTTCATTTCTTTCTAAAACCTTTTCAGTTATCAGTTTACATAATGGGACCTTATGGGAGCTTGTGTGCTCTAGTGATGTCCTTTTTTCATTTACACAGTGTGATGGAGGTTCTCATTGATGTGTGCAGAGAAGAAAGGTCTGGACTATCTAGTCAGCCTCCAATTCTTCATTCTGGTTCTTTTTTTGTTAGGATCCCCTAAGTATGGTAGTTATATTTTTCAGGTTAGAAGGAATCTGGTGTGTTATCTTAATGGGATTAATTACCTCCCCCAAGGATGTAGAAGGAAGGAAGATAATTATTTCACCTATCCCAGTGTCAGATATTATGGAGGTGGGGATGTCATTCAGGAACTAGAAAGTTTCCTGGGGTAGCTTCAGTATCAGATTTGTTGCTGTGATTCTCTACACCAGTGGTGAGCCAGAGTAGTGACTCCACTATTCTTTGCTTTTAGCTACGGATAAGACTCCTCTCATTACTGGCAACTCCCTCTTTTGGAGTTCTGGCTCTCTGAGATTGCTGCCTAACGGTTAGATGATTGCCCTGGTGTCACACATTCATCCTGGTCAGTCAGGGTAGTGTGGTCCTTCCCCTCTGATAGGAAACATGGTGATCTGCTCAAGGAACCTGTCCAGAAGGAGCCATGAGTATGGCAGGTACTTCAAAGATTCCCAGACAGGGAGTGGTCCAAGTGACAAATAGTCCAAATAGTGTAATTCAACAAAGGAATTTATTTCTCATTGGTATATATTTGAATTAATTTAAAAAAATCTCTATATGTATACTTTAGACCAGAAAAGAAAAGTGCATGATCTGAGTATTTTCTTGGCTTACCATGTTTTTACAGTGATACTTTAGGAAATTGATATGTGGAAGGAGGCAAAAAGGCCTAATTTGTTATAAATGAATAAGATGATAAACTTGTGTTATTAGCATATACTACGCCGGTGATCTCTGGGGAGCTGATGCAGCTGCTTTTAATGTTACTTGCTCACCAGTTGTGCTTTTATACTTATCCTAAGCTTATTCTAGTCTTGCAATTTATCTATAAGGCGAGCAAAGCATTGTTTAACTGAGGAATTGAATGTCAGTGGTTAGGTTAAAATAGCAATTCTCAGACTTTTTGGTCCTAGGATCCTGTACATTATTAAATTGCTAAGGAACCCCAAAAGGTTTTTGTGTATGTGGCTTATAACTATCGATACTTAACCATATTACAAATTAAACAAGTGGTCTTAAAATATTAATTAAAAAACATTACATATTAATAACATTAAATATTCATTTTCAAAAAATGAAAAGAGTGGTGTTAAACATTTTTGCATACTTCCTTACTGTCTGGCTTAGTAGACGATAGCTTGATTTTCACCTGCTTGTGCATTCAGTCTGTAGCAGTGTCACATATGTGGCCTCTGGGAGACTCCACTGTCAGTTTGGAGAAAATGAGAATGAGAAGGCTAATATAAAAGTCTCTTGGTATTATCTTGAAAATGGTTTTGACCCTTTGAATTAATTTAGACCCCCTGAACAGGTCTTGGTGTGACTGCTTTGAGGACTGCTGATTTCAGGAACTGGATTTAGGCTTTTGTGAAATATTGTTCAAGCTGTTTGACCATCATTAATGTTTGCTCAACAGGTGCTTAGAATGCTTTGAGAATCACTCAAGGACAACTTAAAACATATGTTAATACTTTTGATATTTTACCCACTTATGATTTTTAAAAATATGATAGGTGAATTGAACAAAGTCTACTAAGAGTCTCTTGGGTTGATTTTAATTGAGAATCAATTAAGATTTTAGATTATTTGGTACACTTGAAATCTTTGTGGTGTTGACTCATCCCATTCAAGAAAGGTCTTGAGTGTCTATTAAGTAAGTGCCAGATACTGTTCTAGGTGCTGGAAATATAGTGGTCAGCAAATAATAATGTGACATGCTTCTATATTTGGTTAATTTAATTCTATATTTTCTTCACTCGAGTCTTTAGAATATTTCTTGTTAGGCCTATTTCTAGGTATCTTACAGTTTTGGTTTTCGTTAACGTAATTTTCTATTTTTTGGTAAATAGGAAAACTATTTTTCAAGGCGGTGGTTTTGTATCTGACCAACTTACTGAATTCTGTTATTAGAAGTAGCTGTGTAAAGGATGAGGACTAAATTGTGATTAGTTTATCAGTTTGCAATATGTAAATAGTAAACTGGAGAGAGCAGGGAGATTAAAGACATTACAGCAGCATTTGAATGTTTTAGTGACACACAGATGACTCCTTTTTCCCTTCCTTTCTAACTCAATGCCTTGTAACAAAATGTACTGTCGAGAAATTATAGTATAAAATAAACGGGTATTTTGAATTCTTATTAAACAGTATTGAAATAATAGTTTACTACTTGTCCTATCAATGTTTACATAATTTTAATAATGAAAAACAATGTAGAACCAATAACCACACTGTAACTAGTTTGAGAATCTGGGTGAAGGGAAAGGAATATAAGATCTAAGAACTACTATATAACATATAGAAGAGGAAACGGGATTTAGCATAATGTACTTGAGGCTTAGGACCTCTAAGCTACTAAGCCAAACCTGACTCAGGAACCTATGGTTTTTACTGTGCTGTACTATGTGAATTAAGAAATTCTGATATCCCGAAATACAGACTTTAAATAAAAATTAATATTTACATAGGATCTTTACTGTTAAAGATTAAGAACTTAGGGAGGGAGACTAGAAAAAGAACAGCCATTGTCTATGGGTCAATCAGTTCTGAATTTCTTTAAAGAATTTCTCTTTAATTGAATAACTGCCTATCACATAGCCTGTCTGTTTAAAGCAGTGGTGATTTAACGTTTTATCCTTTTGCATTTCAGACATGGCACATACAATTGCAGTGTGTTCTTGCAGAGGAATCCTTACTTTCACCCAGGCAGCAGTCATTTTTTTAGAATCATTGGTTTTCATACCTCCCTTTGGTGATAGAAGTATACTTTCTAAGTGATATATAAAATGTTTGTTTGGTTTTTCTGTTTCTGAAACTTCATTCAAACCATAAACTTTATAGCAGTTCATAAAAGTACAGTCGAGTATTCTTTTAACGCAATTAAATTTATGTCATTAGATTTCAGATACTGAACTCTGGTTAAGCTAATAGTTACTGCCATTAGAATTTCTTCTAAGTCTAGAATCCCATGTCTTGAGTTTCTGTTATGTGGATATATCATGTTTTATTACCTATTCATCAGTTTAGTGGATATTGGGATTTTAGGTTTTTTTGACTCTTAAAGTAATAACTACAATAAAAATCCCTGTACTCGTTTTTGTGTGGACATAACGTGTTCAGTTCTTTGGAGTATATACCTAGGAGTGAAATTGCTGGGTCATAGGGTATCTCTAGGTTTAACTTTTCCAAAAACTGCCAAGCAATTTAACTTTTTTTTTTCGGGAACTGCTGAAGCTGCTGCTCCATTTTACATTCCAACCAGCAACATATTAGTTTACAGTTTCTCTCCATCCTCATCAACACTCATCATCTGACTTTTTGATTACTGTATTACCATTCTGGTGGGTGTGAAGTGGTATCTTACTCTGATTTTGGATTGCATTCTGTGATAGTTTAAGATGTGTTTCTTGGAGATTTGTGTATCTCATTTGGAGAACTGTCTATTTTGATCCCTTTTCCATTTTTAAATTCAGTTATTATTTGGGAATAAGAGCTCTTTATATATTCTGGATACCAATCCTTTATCATGTATGAGTTGCAAATATTTTCTTCCATTCTGTGGATTGTGTTTATTTTTTACTACAGGAGGTTGTCATTTCACTTTCTTGGTGGTGAAATGTAGCACAAAAGTTTCTAATTTTGATGAAGTCTTATTTTTTTGATTGTTCGTGTTTTTGGTATCAGCTCTAAAAAACTAACACCAGATCTAAGGTCATGAAGATTTACTATGTTTTCTTCTAGTAGTTTTAGCTCTTATATTGAGAACTGTGAGCCATTTTGAGTTAATTTTTGTATATTGTGTGAGATAGGGGTCCAGCTTTATTCTTTGCATGTGAACATCCAGTTGTCCCAGCACCACTTGTTAAAAAGACTGTTCTTTCTCTCTAATTCCTCGTCAAAATATGTGTAGGGGTTTATTTCTTGATTCTCAGTTCTGTTCCATTGACCTATATGTCCTTATGGAAGTAGCACACTGTCTTGATTACTGTAGCTTTGTATTAAGTTTTGAAATTGGGTATTGTGAGTTTTCTTTGTTCTTTTTTGAGATTATTTTGGCTACTCTGGGTCTCTTACATTTCCATAGATTTTAGGATCAGCTTCTCAATTTCTGCCACAAAAAAAAAAAAAGCAGCTGGAGTTTTGATTGGTGTTGCATGTCACCCGTAGATCAATTTGGGGAGTATTGCCAATATTATGCCTTCTGATCTATAAACATGGGCTGTCTTTCCATCTATTTAGGTCTTTGGTTTCTTTCAATAATATTTTTATAGTTTCCAGAGTAGATTGGCACTCTTTAAAAATTATTCCTAAGCATTTTTTATGCTATTGTTCTTATTTTCTTTCTTTTCTTTTTTTCTTTCTTTTTACCACCTACAGCACCTGGTATTCCTAGGTGGTCTCCCATCCAAGTACTAACCAGACCCAACCCTGCTTAGCTTCCGAGATCAGACGAGATTGGGCACGTTCAGGGTGGCATGGCCAAAGACTATGCTATTGTTCTTAATAGAACTCTTAATTTCATTTTCAGGTTGTTCATTGCTAGTGCATAGTTTAAATACAATTGATTTTTGTGTATTGATCTATTCTGCAATCTTAATGAATTCATTTATTGTAATGATATTTTTGTCTTTTGTGTGTGCATTAGGATTTTCTGTGTACACGATTATGTCATCTTCAAGTTCAGATAGTTTCCTCATTTTCCAATCTAAATGCCTTTTATTTGTCTTGCTTAAAGCTCTGACTAATCTTGCAGTACAGTGTTGAATAGAAATGAGAGTGGACATCCTTGTCTTATTTCTCATCATAGAGGGAAAAAGGCTTTCAATTTTTCCCCATTAAGTATAATGTTGGCAGTGTTTTTTCCTAGGCCCTTTTTCAGGTTGAGGAGTTAACTTTCTATTCCTAGTTTGTTGAATGTTTTTACCATGTTAGGGTGTTGGATTTTGTTAAATACTGTTTCTCCATCTATTGTGATGTTTGTGTATTTTTTGTCTTTTATCCTATGTATAGCTGGTGGATCTTGTTAATCGATGTGTTGAACCATCCTTGCAGTCCTGGGGTAGATCCCACGTGGTCCTGGTGTGCAACCCTTTTTATATGTTCTTGCATTTAATTTGCTACTGTTTTTGTTGAGGATTCCTTTTTTTTTTTTTTTTAACTTTTAACCATTCTATGTATTACTTGTTTTAGGTCTGTCTTTTGGTAAACAGCATAAAATTGAATTTTTATAAATACAATTTAATAACATCTTTCAGAGTTTAGTCATTTAACATTGCTTGTGATTCATGACATGTTTGACCTTATTTCAGCCATCCTATTTTGTTTTTCATTTGTGCCAATTCTGCTATGCTTTATTTTATACCCCTCCTCCCCCCTGCCAATCCTGAGTTAGAATTTATACATGATTTTTCTATTTTTTTAAGTGGTTAGACTTGAAGTTTTCCCTTACATATACATTGTATTTGATGCCCTATAGAACAGTACTTGAGTTTTACAGTCTCCCACTTCAGGTCAGTGACTTGTCGCTTAAAGTTGGATGTGATTTTCCTTAAAGGCATTGCTTGTTAGGACTGAACCTAGAAAAAAATAAGCATGTGCTTAGCGGATTTTCCATTATTCTAAGAATTTAATTCACTCCAAGGTCAAAGTCATAAAAAGTGATTTCCTTTTTTAGACACATTAATAACTCACAAAAGTTTTAAAGAAATTTGGGGAAGACACTTTAACAAATTCTGGAAATTATGAGTCAAGTTCCTGATGTGGACCAAGGCTGGCTTTTTGTTTATGCGACTTTGTAACTTTTTTTTAATTAAAAAGTTTAACTTTTATATAGATTTCAAGCACACAGAAAAGTTGAGGGACTTGTATAATGAACCCCCATATACTCATCTAGATTTAGTCATTACCAGTATTTTTGTCCCCATTTTTGCAATATGCATTTTATTTTATAGACATCTTGACATTTTCTCTACAAATGTTTCCTTATATAACCACAATAACCTTTTCGTATCTAGTACAATTATCACAAATTCTGTAATGTTTAATGTCCAGTTCATACTTCAGATTTCCAGTTCCACCATGGTTTTTTTACAGTTAGTTTGTTCAAACCATGTTGCAAATAAGGTTCGCACTACACTTCATTATGGTATATAGGTCATCATTTTTAAAAGTTGCACTTTTATGATAGGTATCTAGCTAAAAATTTTTTCTCTGTAAATATTATCTTCTCATTCTCACCCTGAACTTACTTAGAATCCTCAAAACTTGGCTATCTCAACCTATTGGTAGTGGAATGTAGGGGAATTTATAGCGAGACTTATGTGGCAGCTGCATTCTGTGCTATAGTTTGGTTTAAGGACAAAGTCTTTTATGATGAATAAAGTGTTAATGTACTCCTGTTCACGTTGGTATGAAATAATCAATTCGTGATTTGTTTGTTTTTATGGGAAGGGAGGAGATGGGTGAAATTCACATAACAAAATTACCCATTTTAAGCACACAGTTGGTGGCATTTAGTCGTTCACACTGTGGTGCAGTCTCCAGGGGGTGAAATTTGCATAACATAAAATTACCTATTTAAAATGCACATTCTGTGGCATCTAGTACATTCACAATTTGGTGCAATCTCCTCTAGCTGCAACACATTTTCACCACCCGAAAACAAGATGACGCTGATGCCTCTGAGCCCCTGGTAATCACTAATCTACTCTCTTATTTCGCCTGTTCTAGAGATTTCACACAAATGGAATCAACCATGTATGACCTGTTGTGTTTGGGTTTTTTCATTTAGCGCAATGATTTTAAGGTTCATCATTGTTATAGTACTTCATTTTATTTTTATAGTTGAATAATATTTTATTGTGTATACCACATAACGTTTATCCATTCATCCCATATTGGACATATCAGTTGTTTTCACCTTTGGGCTGTTGTGAAAAGTGCTGCTATGAACAGTTATATACGGATATATAAGTCCCCGTTTTCAATTTTTTTGAGTGAAATTGGTGGGCCATCTCGTAACTCTATGGTTAACTTTTTGAGGAACCGCCAAACTTTTCTACAGTGGCTGTACTATTTTACATACCTACCAGCAATGTACAAGGGTTTCATTTCTTCATATCTTTGCCAACGCTTTTGTTTCTTTTTGAAATAGTCATCTTGGTGGTTGTGAAGTGGTGTCTTGTGTTTTGGATTGGCATTTCTAAGGTTCTAATGATGCTGAACATCATTTTATGTACTCACTGGCCATTTGTATAGTGTCTTTGGACAAATGTCCAAAGTCCTTCATTCATTTTTAAGTCAGTTTCTCTTTTTGTTGAGTCATAAGAGTACTCTGGATATTTGATCCATTAGGTATATGACTTATATGACTTCTCTCATGTGGATTGTCTTTTCACTGTCTTGTTTTCTTTTTACAAAAATGTTTCATTGTGATGAAATCCAGTTTATCTGTTTTCATTATCATTGCTTGTACTTTTGGTGTTGTATTCAAGAATCTATTGCCAAGTTCAAATAATTGTTTGATTAGTGTAAATTTTCTTAAATGTAGTATTTCAAACATAAAAGAATAGATTAATGAACACACACATCTATCACCCTGCTTCAAATATTTTTGAACCATGGATGACCTTGTTCTATCTATATCCTATCTACTTACTATCTTCTGCCCTCTTCCCAGACATTTGTAAAATTTTCGGTTTACATAATTATAAGAAAGGTTTACATCTAAAGAGTACATTTACATTCATTTAAAACATTCAGAGTAGAATCTTTGTCTATGTTGTTAGATAAGGGATATGTTATGTACTTTTCTCTCAGTGGGATTTTTAAACTGGTTTTTCAATTTATTTCAGCAGATTCAATTTGGTAGTTTTGCTGTGATCAGAAGTACAGTTACTATTATAGAGGTATATGGTTTTTATTAAGCTGCTGTGATGAAACTAGTGAGCCTTGCCTATTGTATGAAAGTTGTGATTGTCATTCCAGAATAGGGTTTTTTCTTCATTTAGGTAGTGCCTTTTAGGTGTTACATTCTCTACTCATTGCTAATTGTAGAATGTAGGAGGTGAATTGGGCATATAAAAAGGAGTTTTCTGTTCTCAAAGGATCTTAAATTTTAATATAGCAAATAGGCATGTGCACAGATATACAGAGGAGATGAAGGAAGAAGGTAGAGTTTAGGTTAAGTATGAGAATACCACTCTTGAGATTTCAAATTTGCCTCCTTAAGTTACTATATATGCGTCTTTTAAGTCCCTTTCTAATTAAATCTGCCATCGGGAGAGCAGGCCAAATTGGAAGGCACAGAAGTGTGCATCTGTCTCTTGAGAACAAAGAGTTGGTGATAGGGTGTCTAAGAGCTTCAGTTGCTGCTCTGTTGCCTATTGATTCTGTACACAGGTGCAGCCAGACCATTCTAATTGCTATTATCTAATTGCTATTATTATGTTGATAACCAATTATCAACAAATTGTTTATTGAGAATATTACCTACGTCATAATTTTATTACTATTTATTTGGTAGTGCCAGGCACTATAGAAAGTAAATTAGGTGGAATAATCTTTTAACAGTGATTGAGAAGGACCAGAGTGACTTGTACAGAACACAAAGACTATGAGTTTACTTTCAATTAGATTAGAACATAAATTGTGTCCTTTCTTAAGGTGTTAATTGGGAATGTTAGCCAATATATATCAATATTGCCTATATAGGTCTACAGTCATAATTCTAGGTATAAACTTGTGCCTCTTATGCAATTATGAAACCCAAAATACTCATCAAATAGTAACAAATACATATTATTTTTAAGTTCAAATTTGTATCATTGATGGGAAGGATGATACTGTAGTGTTGATTCTAAATGAGTACTACTCAGACTTTAATATGCAGTGATTCTCACCTGTGGATCTTGTTAAAATGGAGATTTTGATTTCAGGGAGTCTGGGGTGAGACCTGAGACTTAGCATTTCTAATGAGGTGCTTTTTATCCTGAAATTATGCTTGTAAGTATCAGGATCTAAATGACCATATTATAGTGAATGTATTGCCTCCTATAATGGACTTCTTTTGAGTTCAGCATGCCTATACATATTATCAAGGGCTCAATTTTTCTAATACCTTTCTCAGTTTAAACTAATGATTTTTAGCTTTATATTATATCATGTTCTCTGGGCAAAAACATTTAATTTGCATTGTAAGTCTGTTCTGATCTTTACAACCAATGTAAAACAACTTTGTGGGGGTTTATAAACAAAAGCTTGGATCGATGTTTTATGATGGTACACTGCGATAAGGTGGCCATCTATGTGGTTCATAGCATGTTCATCTTAAATCTTTACTATCAGGTTAAAATTAAAAACACATTAAACAGATAACAAAAATTAACTAGGGAGAATTTTCAAGCTTCTGAAATCACCCGCAACTCTGTGTTCTCCCCACCCCACGTTGAGGGTACTGACTCCAGTTTGAGAATGCTGTCCTTAAACAGATTTTAAGTTAGACACATTAAAATCTATGATATGTTTGAACTTAGTTTATGTATATTTGGGAGTCTGAGATGATGCTTGTCACTTTAACATGGCAGGTATTTAGAAAGTGGAGAATCAGATAGTAAGCTACATTTCGTTCCCCTTGCACTGCACACTTAGTGGCCAGGTGGTTTCAGAGCCCTTTAGAGGCATTAAGGCAGTTCACAAGGAGTTGTAAGCTGGGAGGGCTTTCATTTTTTTTTTTTAGATATGACCAAGTAGTTCTGACTTTATTAATGGGTTCTAGTGCTCCACTGAGGGAACAGAACTGTTGGGGTCTGTGGTCGTGTAGTGGGAGCTATGTGGTGGCTTTCCTTCCTTGCTATATTTTTCTTCTTTGCATCTGTAAGTGTTGATGATCAAGGAGCAAGTGCTGGGTATGAAGAGATGGAGGGTGAAGGAAATGAGATGCCAAAAGGCTTCACGTGGAGAAGACATTACTGGATCTCCCTGTTTCCCCGATTGCTACTGGCACTACTGGGAAGAGTTAGGAGCAAAGAATGGATTCTTTCTTAGCTTTTCCTCTCATTTGCTGTTGTAGATTATAGTGTTAGAGGGAGGAGCAGAAACCAAAGTAAAGTGAAATAAAGTGGTAACAGGGTTAGTCATGACCATCCCTTCCCTCAGAGATCACGGACAATTTATGGTTGTTCGTTTGGGGGTCAGGAGAGAGAAAGGAGTCATTGTGGCTTGGATTTACCTCATTCCATCAACCATGCACTTGTCCATTTTTACGGGCCCTGGTATTGATTAGGAATAGGAAGAAATATATGGGTGCTCCAGTTATTACTGTATCATGACAAGTCATCCCAAACTTAGTTGCTTAAAACAATAACATTATCTCTTGGTTCTGAGGGTTGCCTGGGCAGTTAGGTGGATCTCATGTGGGATCTCTTATGTGGTTGAAGATAAATGGTGGCTGCGATGAAGTCATCTTAAAGGCTGCCTCACTTCTGGTGTTTGGTGGTAGCTCTTGGTTGGGACCTGAGCTGGAACTACCTGTATTTGACCTCTCTATGTGGCCTGGGCAGTCTCTTGGCGATGAATATCTCAAGAGCCAAGAAATAGAAGCTGTCAGGTTAAGGCCTGGGCCCAGATATCAGAGCACCATTTTGCCATTTTCTGTTCATCAAACAGAATATAGCCCCACCTTGAAGGGGAGGGGAAATAGATCCTTCACCTATCAGAGTGTCAGAAATTTGGGTCCAGGTCGTAATTTTGGGGGCACTGGAAAAGAGAGATTAGCAGGGGAGAGTCTTAGGAAGCTTGGAGATTTTGAATTGTGGAATCATTGGGGAAGGAATTGGATTTCCTTTGTGCTTGTCTAACTGCATTAATTAGACAACTTTTCAGTGGAAAATGCCTGTTGTTGTTAAGTGCTATTTGCCAAGTATGGAATTGAGAGGATGTTTGCATTTAAGGTTAATTTTCCTTTTACTTCTTTGCAGTGAAAAATTTTTTTTGTAATGTTATGTGTTTAAAAGGCTTTATGCTGTATTGGTCTCAAAATGAAGTATGTCTTCTTTTTTTTATATGTTTTTTATTCCAAAAAGCCAAACACCACAAAGTTGAGTATATGCCTGCATACGCAATTAATAAAGAAATACCATGTTTTAAAATGATTTCTTCATATTAACATCATTTTAGTTACGCATTACACTGTATTAATAGAAATTAAGGTATTAGAAAAATATTACAGATTTATTCTTGTTTTCATAACTTATAAAATGAGTAAATGACTTATATTAGGTTTATATAATTTTAACCTGTCTTTAGTGAACTGATAAATGCATTCTGTAACTTTTCAACGTTTTATAGTATTCCTAGAAATTCAAATTAACTTATGTATTTTTTGAGATGGAATTGACCTAAAATAAAATTCACAAGTTTCAGGTGTGCAGTCGATGATTTTTGATAAATGTATACAATTGTGCATCTTTCACCACAATCGCGTAGAATATTTCCATTAACCCCAAATGTTTCCTCATGACACTTTGTAGGCCATCCTCTCTCCCTACAGCTGGCTTTGGCCAGAAATCACTAGTTTTTACCTTTTTCTGTTTGTTTTGGTCACTGTAGTTTTTCCTTTTCTAGAAATTCACATAAGTAGATGTAGCCTTTATTGGCTGACTGGGTTTCACTTAATATTATACTTTTGAGATTCATCCATGTTGGTGTGTGTAATATTAATTCTTTTTTATCATTTAGTAGTATCCTATTGTGTGGATAGATGACAATTTGTTTATAAATTATCTGGTAGATGGGCATTTGGGTTGTTTCCAGCTTCTTGTGATTATGAATAAAGCTGCTATAAACATTTGAGTACAAGTCTTTGTGTGGACATATGTTTTCATTTCTCTTAGGTAAATACCTAGGAGTGGGATTGCTGGGTCATATGGTAAGTGTATGTTTAACTTTAAGAAAATGCCAAACTGTCTCCCAAAGTGGCTGTGCCATTTTTGCATTTCCTCTAGGGATGTGTTCCTGTTGCTCCACATCCTCTCACAGCACTTAGTGTTATCAGTCCTTAATTTGCATCATTCTGGTGGTGTTTCATTGTGGTTTTAATTTACATTTCTTTGAGATATTGACCATCTTGTCATGTATTTATTTGCCATTCTTTTTTATCTCATTTGGTTAAGCATTCAAACTGTTTGCCCTTTTAAAAAATTGTGTTTTAAAACATTAGATTATAGGAGTTCACTGTATATTATAGACAACTCCTTCATCAGATATAAGTATTGCAAAATTTTTTCTCAGTCTATGGCTTGCCTTTTTATTTTAACAATTTTTTTTTTAATTAAACTTTTAAGATAATTATAGATCCACAAGTAGTTGTAATAAATAACACAGATTTTTGTGCCTTTACCCATTTCCCCCAGTGGTAATATCTTGCCAAACTTTGCAGTATCCCAACCTGGGTAATGACATTGTTAGAATTCACTGATCACATTCAAATTTAGCCAGTTTCATAAGTACTGGCAAATGCATGTGTGTGTGTTCATGTTTAGTGCTAATACAGTATTGTCACATCTAGCTTTGTATATTCACTACCACAGTCAAAATACAGAACTTCACTGCAAGGATCTCTCATGTTGTCATTGGTAACCATATCCATCTCTTCCCTGTGCACCTCTTTTCCCCTGCTTGTTCTTAACCCCTGGTAACCGTGAATCTGGTCTACATTTCTCATTTCTTTACATATGTCACCTTTGGGGGTTGGCTTCTTTCCACTCAGCCTAATTCTCTTGAGATCCACCCAAGTTGTTGCATGTACTGATAGTTCATTCCATTTTATCTGAGTAGTAGTCCAAGGAATGACCCATTAAAGGCCATGTGGGTTGTTTCTAGTTTTTGGCTACTGCAAATGAAGCCACTACAAACATTTGTGTACAAGTTTCTGCATGAGATACATTTTCATTACTTAGGGATCAATGTGCAAGAATGCAATTGCTGGGTCAAATGGTAAGTACATTTTTAGTTTTACAAGAAAATGATAGACTATTTTCCAGATTGGCTGCTTCCACCAGCAATGTATAGATGATCCAGATTCTCTACATCCTCACCAACATTGGTTATTATCACTTTCAGGGGGGAGGTCCTCTGATTGGTGAGTAGTGATAGCCATTGTGATTTTAAGTTGCATTTTCCAAATGGCTGATGAAGTGGAGCATCCTTGTTTGCCATCTGTAAGTGCTCTTCAGTGCAATGTCTTTTCATGCCTTTTGTCCATTTTCTGAGGATTCTTTGGATTTTTACTGTTGAGTGTTGAGAGTTCTTTATATATTCTAGATACTAGTCCTTTTTATTTATATGGTTTGCAAATATTTTCTCTCATTCTGTAGCTTGTTTTTTTCTATGGTCTTTGCACAGAAAAAGTTTTTAATTTGATAAAGTCCAGTTTTTTGCTTTGCTTATTGTTGATCCGTAAGATTTTCTACTTTTTTGTTGAAAGGTTTATGCTTTGTTTTTCACTTAGATCTCATGTATCTTGAGTTCGTTTTTGTATAATAGTGCAGTTGAAATTAATTTTTTTTGAATGTATTGATGTCCATTTACTTCAGCATCATTTGTTGAAAAGACCATCTTTCCTTCCTTGAATTGCTTTTTTTGCAATTCAGAACCCAGTTGGCTCTACTTCTGTGGGGGCTGTTTTGAGATTCTCTTCTCTTTACTGTTGGTCTTTGTGTCTGTCCCTCAGCCAGTACTGCATGGCCTTGGTTGTACCTACCTGTTTAGTCTTGAAATCTGGTAAAGTAATTTTTCCTATTCTTCTTCTTCTTCTTTTTTTTTTTTTTCAAATTGTTTTAGCTATTCTACTTCTTTAGACTTTCCATTTAAATTTTAGAGAATTCTTGTCTATACTGGCTATGTCCCAGAAATCTTGCTGGGATTTTGATTGGAATTGCCTTAAACCTGAATGTCATTTTGGGGGAAATTGATGTCTTTACTATGTTGAATCTTCTAGTCTATGGAAATGGTATCTCTCTCTATCTTATTTAAGTTGTTTGGGATTTTTGTCATCAGCAATTTGTAATTTTCAGCATATAAGTCCTATACACGTTTTGTTAGATTTATACAAAAATATTTTCTTTGGAGTGATTGTAAATGATATGGTGGGATTTTTCTTCTCAGGTTTTTAAAATAAACTTTTTTAGAAGTTTAAATTTACAGAAAAATTGTGAAGAGAGTACAGCATCCTCATATATCTCACACCTCCGTTTTCCCTATTAATATTTTAGTATAGAACATTTGTTACAATTAAGGAAGCAATGTTGATGTTAACTAGCTTGCATAAATTATATAGATATCCTTAGTTTCTACCTTCTGTCCTATATCTGATCCCATACAGTGTAGTTACCACTTTACCTTTAGTAGCCTTTTCTCTTCGGACTCTTCCTATCTGTGATCGTTTCTGATTCATATCACTGATCTTGACCTTGGTCACCGAGGTGAGGTAGTATTTGTCAGGCTTCTACACTATAGAGTTACTCTTTTTTCCCTTTTCCACGCAGTACTTTTTGGGAAGAAATCACCATACAGTCCAGAGGTGGGAAATTATGGAGAGTGGAGTGTCTGCACTCCACTATTTAGAATTTTTCTGCATGAGAGATTTGTCTCATCATCGTTTATTCAATCATTTATCATAATGGATTTGTGGATAATATTTTATACCTTGGTTTATAATGTAATGGTATGTTAATTTGTTGCTCTAATTGCATTAATTTGTTACTCCCATTGGCCTTTGAGAGCTCTTTTAGTTAGCTCCTACATCGCTGTGTGTGTGTATGTGTGTGTGTAGGCGGAAAGGGGTTCATCACTTCCTTCCTTTGTGGCATTACAAGATGCTCCAGATTTATCCTGTACATGTCCTGCCCCAGGCCTAGGATCAGCCATTTTGCATTCTTACCAGCAATTAATGTTGTCAGTTTCTTGGATTTTAGCCATTTTGATAGATGTGTAGTGCTATCTCCTGTTTTCATTTGCATTTCCCTTGTGACATTTTTCCTAAGTTGAACATTTTTTTGTAAGTGACTGTTAAGATCTTTACCCATATTTTAATTGTATTCTTATTGTTGGGTTTTAAGATTTTTTTTTCCTATATTTTGGATTCAGCCAGAAGTGTTTGACAAATATTTTCTCCTCTGTGTGTGTGTGTGTGTGTGTGTGTGTGTGTGATCAGTATCCTCAGAGAAGAAGTTTTTAATTTTAATAGTCTAAATGACCATTTTTTATGGGTTCTGATTTTTCAATTTTATTTTTTAAAATCTGAAACCTCATCGCTAAATCCAAGGCCAACAAATTTTGCATCTTGGATTTTTTTTGGTTTTGGGGGGTTTTTTTCGCATATGGACAACCAGTCCTTCTAGATCCACATGGTGAAAAGATTATCTTTTCTCCATTGAACTGCCTCTGCACCTTTGTTGTAGAACAGATAACAGCACTTGTTTGGATCTGTTTCTGAGCTGGTCTGTTGCATTGATTTACTTGTCTATTCTTTTACCAGTACTCCACTGTCTTGATATTAGCTTTATGGTAAATCTTGAAATAGGGTAATGAGTGTTCTGATTTGTTCTTCATATTGTGGTGTTCTTCATATTGCTTTTCCATTTAAACTGTAGCATCACTTTGTTGATATCTACCAAATGGGTTACTGTTGTTTTGATTGGAAATGCACTGAATCTGTTGATCAAGGCAGGAAGAATTAACAATATTAAGTCTTCCGATTCATGACCATGGAACATATTTCTGTATGTTTAAATCTTGATCTCTATTTCTTGTTTGCTGAGTGTTTTTATATGAATAGGTGTTGGATTTTGTAAAATGCATTTTCTGTGTCAGTTGATATGATTGTACGATTTTTTTTTTTTTTTTTTTTAGCTGGTAGTTGTGGTTGATAACATTGCTTTTTGAACCCAACCTTGCATTCCGGGAATAAATTCCACTTGGTTATGGGTATCATCTTTATTATATGTGGCTGAATTTGGTTTGATAGTATTTTGCTGAGAATATTTGCATATACATACAAATATACATCTGTACTTGTGATGTCTTTGTCTAGTTTTGTTATATGGATAATATTGGCCTCAGTCTCGTCCCTTCCCCCCCACCCCCTCCCGCTCCCTTTTTGGGAAGAGTTTGTGCAGGATTGATGTTAATTTTTTAAATGTTTCCTAGAATTCACCAGTGAAGCTACCTGGCCCTGGGCCTTTCTTCGTGGGAAATTTTTAAATTAGTAACTCAGTCACTTTACTTGTTATGGGTGTATTCGGATTTTCTGTATCTTCTTGAATCATTTTTAGCAGTTTGTTTTTCTAGGAATTTGTCCATTTCATCTAACTTATCTAATTTGTTGGCATATAGTTCAAAGTATTTCCTGTATTCAAACCTTGCACATCTGGAATTAATCTCATTTGATCATGGTGTTACTTCATTTTATACATTGTTGGATTCAGTTTTCCAGTGTTTTGTTGAGGATTTTTATGTGTGTTCATGAGGGATGTTTGTAGGTTTTCTTATACTGTTTTTGGTTTTGTCAGCAGGATAGTCCTGGCCTCATAGAATGAGTTAGGAAGATTCTGCTTCTCTTTCTAGAGATTGCAGAGAATTGGTTTCATTTCTTAAATTTTTGCTATAATTCACCAGTAAAATTATCTGGGCCTAGTGTTTTTTCTTTTTTGGAAAGTTATTAGTGACTCTTATTTACTAGATACAGGCTTTTTCAGGGATGCAATAGGAGATATCATTCATTATAGGATAAAAAGATAAACTGTGAACATTGAAAGGATAAAAAGATACTGCGAACAACTCTATACATATACATTTGATAACTTAGTTGAAATGGTCTAATTTCTCAAGTACAGACTATCAAAACTCACCAAGGTGAGATAGACAATTCAAATAGCCTTGTACTTATTAAGGAAATTGAATTCATAGTTTAAAATATCCTGAAAAAAAAAGTCTTCAGACTCTGATGGTTTTACTGGAGATTTCTACCAGGTGTTTAAAGAATTAACACCAATGCTATATTAATCATTTCCAGATAATAGAAGAAGAGACACTTCCTAATCTTTTTAGAAATGAATGTTAACTCTGATACCGAAGCCAGTTAAGGATACAAAAACTACAAACTAATATTCTCATGAGTATAGATAGCAAAGGTTGCTCATAAAATATTAGTCAGTAGAATTGAGTACCAATACATCTTAGCATTATGTAAAAAGAAATACATCGTGGCCAAATGGAGTGAAGTCAGGGGTTGCAAGAGTGGTTCAGTACTCAGAAATTAATGTAATCCATCATATTAAAGATTAAAGAGGAAAAATTACATGATTACACCTATTGATGCAGAAAGCCTTTGACAAAATTCATCACTCGTTCATAATAAAAATGCAGAAAACTAGGAATAGAGGGAAAGTTCTTCACCTTGACAAGGAATATCTACCAAAACATGTATAGCTAACATATTTAGAAGTGAAAAACAATGCTTTCCTCTGAAATTAGGAACAAGGCAAGGATGTTCTTTTTTACCACTGCTGTTCAACATAACATTCAAGTTCTAGCTAATGCAATGAAAGAAAAGACATATGGATCAAAAAAGAACAAATGAAATGTTCTTATATGCAAATGACACAATATATCTAGAAAATCTCAAAGAATCTATTATAAAAGTCTTAGAATTAATAAATGAGTTCAGTAAAGTTATAGTGTACCAAATCAACAAATTCATTCACATTTCTGTGTATTAGTAATGAGCATGTAGAAACTGAAATACTACCAATTAAAAAATTGCAGTTTTGTGAAAACGCTGATGAAAGAAATCAAAGATCTAAATAAATGGAGAAATGTACTGTGTTAATGGACTGGAAGACTCTAAAGATATCAATTCTCTTCAAATTCATACACAGTTAACATAATTTCTATTAAAATTTCAGGAAATTTTTTTTGTAGATGTATACACGATTATTTTAAAATTATTTGAAGTCAGAGAATTTAAGAATAGATAAAACAACTCTGATAATGAATAAAGGAAAAGGAATGAGTCCATCTGATTTCGAGACTTATTATATAGCGATATTAATCATGACTGTGGTAGTGCCAGAGGGAAAGACACGCAGATTAGTAGGACAGAATAGAGAAATAGCCTACACAAGTCCAGCTGAGTTTCGACAAAGGTACAAAAGCAGTTCAGTGTAAGGATGGAGAGGCTAAAATATTGCTGGAGCAGCTGAGTTCCCATAGACAAAAAAAGTGGATCATCGATTTAAGTATAAAACATTAAAGTATACAACTTATAGAAGACAACATAGGTAAAAGCCTTCAGGACCTAGAGCATGTGAGAAGTTCTTAGTCATGACACCAAAAGCATTCGTAGAGAAAAACCCGATAAATGATACCCATGAAAATTCACAGTTTTTGCTCTCATAAAAACCCTGTTAGATGAAAAGACAGGCTACAGACTGGAAGAAAATATATGTACACACCACATAGTTGACCAGTGACTCATATATAGAACATAAAGAGTTCTCAAAACTCTAAAAGAAAACCAATCTAGTTAGAAAATGGGCAAAAGATAGACATTTCACTGAGTAGTATATATGAATGGCAAATAAGCATACGAAAAAAATTCATTAGCCTTTAAGGAAGTGCAAATAAAGACTATGATGAGATGTCACTGCATGTCTATTAGAAAAACTTAAAGGAGAGGTAGCCATAATACCACATACTGGCTGGGATATGGAAAAAAACATATCTCTGTGCATTGCTGGTATGAATATTAAATGGTAAAGCCACTTGAAGAAATAGTTTGGCTGTTTCTTAAGAGCTACACAGTACAATACAGTTTATTTAATAGCTTCATTTTTGAAGGCCGTTGTAACATTATTCTATCTTGATGGATAAATGTGGCTTATGAAAACACAGTTGAATACAATAGAAAATTGCCTTTTATTTCTGTAAGTCTGTATTAAGTTTAGAATAAAGGATTAGAGGCTATAATAGGAAATAGTTATGTAAATCTTTTAGTTTTGATAAAGGAAAAAGTGATCTTCAGGAAGGTACACCTACAGAAAAATATTGTTTTAGATTCTTTAAAGATTTTAAGCTTTCATTATCAATATGAATGAATTTTAGATTTGACTAGTTTACTGAAATCTGAAGGATATAGTTTATGGTGGGTAAGTATAGAAGTTAGTGCTGAAAATGTAGGTAAAGGTAAATGTAGTTCCAAGTTTCAAATTAAATTACTAATGTTATAAGCGTGTCATTTTCATGTCTTGTCATTGTAGTATGGTTGACTTTTTGGGACATCCTCCTGAGTCTGTGGCAGGAAGTTCACACAGAGAAGGGGCACTTTAGAAACCATAGCAGTTAAGAATGTTGTCGTTATATCATTGATACATTTTGTAGCTGTGTTTGCATTTTTCTAATAAATAGTTTTCAGAAACTTAATTATTTCCCATTTTCTAAGAAGGTAGCACAATTCTGGTGTCTGATTTGGGCTTAAGTTCCTGGTATGCTACTTTCTGTAAATTGTTTATCATCTTTAAGCTTAACTTCATAGAATTATGAGGAATAAATGACATACAGTATTTCTAATGGTTGGTGAACACAATACCTGATATACGATAAGCACTCAAAAACTGTTAATCTTTTATTACTAGCCGGAAGAAGGCTTTCAGAGTCAACAATGTACAAATGTAGTTCTACATATCATTTTATTCTAGAGATATTTGTTAATAAATACTCTGGAAATAGAGCCAGTCACAAGCTATTTTAATGAGATGAATATAGTTTGGGTGAGGGCTGGCAGATTTTTGGAAATAACATGCCAAGCTTCAGTCATTAACCATCTTCCCCTCTCACCTTGCTCTCAGAAGCTGCAGTGGTATGAAATATGGGATGCTTTTGGAGATACTGTTGGTTGATGCTAGGCCTGACTTAGTTTTCCATTACCTGATGAGACCTGAGAATCGTCTTTGATTCTTTGCTTCTCTATACATAACCAGTTGGTCACTTAAGTGTTGCTGATTGATTCCCTTAATGTTTATTGGATTCACATTTTTATATTGCCACTGCTACATCAGGTGTGCGTCATTTCTATCACAGCTAACAGTGGAAGCTTCCTAACTGGTCTTCCTGTTTCCTAACTAGTTGGAATTCTGCCCTGCCAGTCATACTAGAGGTAGCTTTCTAAGATGCAGATTTGATTATGTCAGTGGGGTTAAGAGCTCTAACTATGACAGCAGACTTTCTGGGTTCAAATCCCATCTCTGCCTTGTGTGATCCTGGGGAAATTCTCTGTCCTCAGTTTCTTCGTTCATTAAAAAATAACTGTTCAAATCTGACCCACAGTCACCTGGAAAGAGTTAAAAATACACTAATTCCCACCCCAGTTTCTGGTGTTCTAGATCTTGGGCGGGGTCAAGAAATCCATAATGTACAACAAACTTCTCAGTTGGTTCAAGTGCCCTTTTATGGGTCCTCTTGAGGAACTACACATTTGTTTGCCTTTAGGTTTTTTTGCTCTTCATGTCTGATAGGTGATCCCCCTGTGGCCTGACTAACTTCTGCTCCTTCTCCAGAACTCGGTTCCAGGCTTTTCTGCTAGGGAGCATCTGACTTTCTCATTCTGGATTTAGCGTTTTAGGAAGTCACCACTGGTGCAACAGTTCAATGTTCTATGGTCCTCCTCAGATACACTCTCTACACTATAGGATAAAAAAGAACATGTTTCAACTTTGGCCAAAAATTTATAAAAGCATTAAATTTCTTTATGGCACTTAGCATTTTGCAGTTCCTGGTTTACTGGTTTGCCGTCTTTCTCTTCTAAGCTCCTTGAGAGTGAACCCTGTATCCTCAGTGTCTTGTAATAGAATCTTAAAATTATATTTATCATATAGTTAAAAGTTATTCTTTTTAGAAATTCTCTTTACTGAAATGAAACCTCTTTGTAACAGGGTGCCCATCAGTGGCGCCATATTGCATGAGGTCTTGGTTTTTTCACTGTGTCATTTATTTGGATCCATCTATTTTTTCCACTGTACATCTCAGACAGACTGACCTCTTGGTGTTCCATAAGTTTTAACTGGAACTTAGTTGGGTTTACTTCAAGTAATATTGGTTGGTGAGGACATTGTGGGATGGAGCCGGAAATGAAACCAGTAATGTAAAAGGTTATGAGCAGGTTTCATTCTGGATTTTGGGGTGTTTTATGTGTTTTAGTTAGTGAAGCGTTCCTAATTCATTTTGATTTGGATGTGTGGTCAGGGCATTCAAACTTGGTGCATCTTAGTTTTTCCAAAATGAAATATTAGACTAGATCATCTCTAAAGTTCCTTCCAGCTCTAAAATTTCCATGTTCCGAGTAAAAATGCATAGGTGTCCAAAGATTTAGGTGTTGCCATTGATAATCAAGTAATAAGACTTGTTTTCTCTCTTAAGTTCTCTTCATTGTATAAATAGCTCCAGACGCACACACAAAATTTGGTATCAACCAAAGTTAATTTTCCTTTCTTACTTACCTGAAGTGCTTCATTATGGCTCTTTACAATTTGAATGTAACTCAAAGACTTGATTGAAGCAAATGCAGCAAGGCCGATAAGTTGTCATGACAACTTGCCACATGATTTTCCTCAGTGGGTTGCTAATGCATGAAAAAGGCTAAAATGATTTAAAACAAAACAAAACAAAACAAAAGAACTCTGTAGGGGAAGATACTTGATTGTTTTGCTCTCGAGTAATACTTAGGTCTTCTTTGTTTTCTTTTAAGTGCCAAGGATGACATTGATCTTGATGCCTTGGCTGCAGAAATAGAAGGAGCTGGTGCTGCCAAAGAACAGGAGCCTCAGAAGTCCAAGGGGAAGAAAAAAAAGGAGAAAAAAAGGCAAGACTTTGAGTAAGTATATTTCAAATATATTTGCTTTTTATTAACTTTGGTCCTGGATTCACTTATTAAGCCAGTTCAAGACCTCAAAATATACTTTAATCTTTTCTAGTGAAGACGATATCCTGAAAGAACTAGAAGAATTGTCTTGGGAAGCTCAGGGCATCAAAGCTGATAGAGACACTGCCACAGTGAAGGTGAGTGGGCTGCTCCTCGACCGTGTGTCCCGTGTCCCGGCGCCGGCTTTAGGGGCTGCGTTCAGAAACCTTTGAGTAATGTATATCTGTTAGAAGGTTCTGTAAATTCCGATGCCAAAGGGGGAAAGCAGTTTTTAGGAAAGAATGTCTTTTAAAACCTTTCACAGATAGGTTTATATCCTTTATATGAGAATCTAAAGATACCTGGGTATATGTTGCCTGTTCATAAAATTGGTGGTACATTTGGAGATGTAACGTTTCTCCACCTCCATTTTTCTATATTATATCTTTTTCATCCTTTGATTTTGGAGAAGCCTCGAAGTAATGGGAAAGTGATAGATATTTTTTCTTCTTTCTATTTCCTCCTTGGGCTTTGTGTGCCATTTGGAGAAGGTAGTAAATGTAGACTGTGATTAGTGGTGGCTTCTAAGCACCTAGATTCTGACATTCACAGTGAATGTGAGATGTGTCAGAGGCCTAGACTGGCTTCTGGTACTTGGTTGAGTTTTATGTCCTTATAAAAAGGACCTTGTTTTGAAATTATTTTGAGAATTTTTCCATATGTACTTAATGAAGTACATCACTGAAGACTCTCAATTACTTAAAAAAATAAAATATAACTCTTAATATTTCTAACAGTGGAAATTTTTTAGCCAACAGAAAATAATGAAGAAGAACCCACCTCAAAACAAGATAAAAAAAAGAAAGGACAGAAAGGCAAAAAACAGAGTTTTGATGATGATAGTGAAGAACTGGAGGATAAAGATTCAAAATCAAAAAAGACTGCAAAACCAAAAGCAGAAATGTACTCTGGGAGTGATGATGATGATTTTAATAAACTTTCTAAAAAAGCTAAAGGGAAAGCTCAAAAATCAAATAAAAAGTGGGATGGGTCAGAAGAAGATGAGGATAACAGTAAGAGAATTAAAGAGCGTTCCAGAGTAGATTCTTCAGGAGAAAGTGGTGATGAAGCAGACGAAATTTTGCAGTCTAGAAAAGGACAGAAAAAAAGTCAAAAAAACAAACCAGGTCCTAATGTGGAGAGTGGGAATGAAGATGAAGACTCTTCCTTCAAAATAAAGACAGTGGCCCAAAAGAAGGCAGAAAAGAAAGAGCGTGAGAAGAAAAAGCGAGATGAAGAAAAGGCAAAACTGCGAAAGCTGAAAGAGAAAGAAGAGTTAGAAACTGGTAAAAAGGATCAGAGTAAACAAAAAGAACCTCAGAGGAAATCTGAAGAGGACGCTGTAAAATCTAGAGTGGCTCTTGATACTGGAGTACCTCCTGCCTCTGATGAGAAAGGGGAGGCGCCCACAGCCACAGAAGGTTGGTAACTAACTGTCCAGGAGAGGGCAGGAAGGTTCATATCTAGTCTTAAGTTTTGATTATTATGCCCCAGAGTGATTTTCTTGTCTGTCCTTGGTTGTAAAGGTGCTTGGTTGTAAGAGAGCCTTTAGAAAATCTCATCTAAGTACTCTTTGAATTGAGGTTTATTGTTAAACATTTTATGTAGTTTAAAATGTCTTTCAAGTGGTTTGTGCAGAGTAGGACTTTTATAGAATTTCCTTCACAAAACAATTTTTTTGTTGTTGATAGAGTGGAAGTTGCCTAATGAAAAATTTATTCTTTTAATAACTCAATGTCAGGTAATATTCCAAATCTTTGCTGTTTTTAAAAACTCCATTTGATCTATGAAATAGAAAAGTGAAAACATGCTAAAATTAGTTAACATCTTTTAAGCAGTTAACTGAGCTACTCTTTTGTACCAGAACTGATATTTGAAAAATAAACTTTCTTGCTAAATGTTCTCTTTAGTCGGAATGAAAACATTTAAAGACCAATTGATTCACATAGTTTTCTTTAGACTGGAAAACTGTTAATGGAAAAATTGGCATAGCTTTTTTAACCACTTAGCTTATGATCTGGAATATTTGAGGAGAAACACCATGAAAGTAGCTTTATAATCTTTAGTTTTTTAACATAATGCTGTAGAATTCTTAGAATATAACTATATTTCTATAGTTTATCCTTCTAATATTCCCTTAGGTAGGCATCATTCATATCATCCCTGTCTTACAGAAGCAAAACTAGCTGCAGAATTGAGGCAGGAATTGAGACGCCAGGGATTAAAAGTTACATTAGATACAGCATATCGTCTCCCTGCTGACGAGATCCTCCTGTCTTCTTGCATCCCTGAGGACAACTCAGCAATACCAGCATTTTAGGCTTCTAAGGAGGCCAGCTGGGTTGTTCTGAGCTGTTCTGGGTACTCAGGTGCTCAGGATGCCTTGAGCCTAGAGACTGGTCTGCTGCTGGCATCAGCTTCAGCCCATTCTGGGGTTCTGGGGTTTACTCATCCATTGCCTTAGGAAGCAACTTTTTTAAAAAACACTTTAACTATATATATTTTTTTCGGTAGATGACAATGAAAGCGACAAAAAGAAAAAAGATAAGAAGAAAAAGAAAATAGAAAAAGAAGAGAAAGAGAAGAAAAAAGGACCTAGCAAAGCTACCGTTAAAGCTATGCAAGAAGCTCTGGCTAAGCTTAAAGAAGAAGAAGAGAGACAGAAGCGAGAGGAGGAAGAACGTGTGAAACGGCTTGAAGAATTGGAAGCCAAGCGCAAAGAAGAGGTACGTTTTCATGAAGCTGCTCACGTTGATGTTGTGTTTAACTTAATGTCTCTCTAAAATGTCCTAATGATATGGTAATTCAGTTAGCTTATTGCATTTGGTCACTAGGCCTGTCTCTCACTGATACCACTAGCATCCTGTTTTTGGTATGCCAATTATTTATTCTGACTTAATAAAAGGAAGAGGTGCAGAAAAACCCTGCCTTTATTGCCTCAGGTACATGCAGAAGTTAACTTGCGTATCATGGCCAACATAGTCTACTCTCCTGTGATATTGATTAAAAAATCATGTACAACATTTAAAATACTTTCATTTGGAATCTCCTAACACAATACTTTGCATATATCTCAAAAGCTTTGTTTGAAGTTTGAGTTGTTTAAGTTTTATAATTGATTAAGCCAATACAGTTTTCTGATGTGTATTCTTTTATAGGAAAGATTGGAACAAGAGAAAAGAGAAAGGAAAAAGCAAAAAGAAAAAGAAAGAAAAGAACGCTTGAAAAAAGAAGGGAAACTTTTAACTAAGTCCCAGCGAGAAGCTAGAGCCAGGGCTGAGGCTACCCTCAAACTTCTGCAGGCTCAGGGTAAGTCGTCTTCCTCCTTACCGCACAGTCCTGACACTTCTTACGCAGTTTCAGTGGTCAAAAGGAGAACTGAATTGAACCAAGAGAACTCTCTGAAATGCTGTGAAAAAGTCAAACAAAAATGTAAACAGTGGATGAGATAATCTCAATATTTAGAGAGGTGGCTTTTATATGACGGTAAAAATATACACATAAATGATAGAGTGTCCATAAAAGTTTTTTTTGTGCTCTAAAATAAGTGAGAATAGAAAATATAGTAAAATGATGTACCCATAACTCCTTTTCAACAGTTACCAACATTTACCATTCTTGTTTGCCCCCTCTACCTTTTTTTCCCCCTGGAGTATTTTAAAGTAAAGTAAATACCATGTCATTCTACTCAGAATTTACTTTAGTGTATATCTCTAACAGGTAAGGACATTTTACTTTTTAACATGAGTAGAGTATCTGTTACATCTAACAAAATCGATTCTTTGATATCATCTGATTTTCTGACCATATGTAAGCTTTTCCCCTTGTCTCCACAATATGTTTTATAATTGATTTGTTCAAATCAGGATCCAGATAAGATCTACGCGTCACATTTGGTTGCTTGGCCTGTCTCACTGGTACAGCTACCACCCTGTTTTTGGCATACCATTTATTCGTTGACAGTACTAGATTATTCTCTGGAATTTCTCACATTCTAGATTTGTCTAATTACATTCTCCTGGTGTTGACTAGATTTAGCAGCTTGGATACTCCTAGTGATGCTGCGCAGTTCCTGTTTTCTCATGCCAGGCAGCACGTGATCTGGTTATCTCACTTTTGGTGATGTCAAGAGTGACCAGTGGGTTTAGCCATTGGCAGCCTTGTCTATTATAAAAGTTCGCCATTGACTTTTCACCTAGTAATTTTAATATCCAATTGGTAATTGTTGTCTATATCATTAGGAATTGCAGAATTGTCATAGTCTATCATTCATTCTGCATTTATTAGCTAGAATATTTTTCTAAGGAAAAACTTTCCCTGACATTGTTCATTCAGGAAAGCCAAGGTAATTGCTTCATTTTTTTTTCTTTATTTTCAAAATAGTAAAAGGCATCCAGCAACCTCCAAAGCTGGCCAATAAGTTTAATTTTGGTTTTTTTTTTGAATGCCTATCATTTTATTTTAATGGATTTTTATATAATTGATTTCATCTTATGATGTTGTTAATGTTTTTGATACTGAAATTGTTTTATCTTTGGCCAGTGGGAGCCCATTTAGGCTTGTTCTTGTGAATTTTTCACATGACCACAGTATTCTGTTAACCCCTTCCTTGCTTGCTAACACAGCAAAGTATCTCAGGTTCATCTTGTACATTTTCTGCCCTAGACCTGGAATCAACTGTTTACCCAAAAGGCCTTGGTTCCTTTTATTTAGAGACCACAATCTGAATATATGTTTTTGACAATTGAAGTTATTTAAAATAATGTTTTTGCATCATTGAGGAAAATTTATTAGGACTGCCCTAATTTTCCTGTCTCTACATTCCATAGATTTTATTACAGTAATTTTGGTGCTTATGCCATAATTATAGTAATAGTAAGCTTTTGACATCTATTTTCTCATAAAAATCATGCAGATATTTTTATTTCCATCATGTAGATGAAGAAATGGAGACTCAGCTTACACAGCTTGCCTAGGTCCTGGAGCTGAGATTTTAACTGATCTCTTTGGCTTCCTCTTTATTCTGCATTATCTCTTTATCTGGGAGAAGCAAATGTAGAGAAACACAGTACTTACGTTGTAGGAAGCGACACCCCAAGGAGGAATTTGGACGCTCAAACAACTTTGTTAGAGGAAGGTGAATTTATTAACTGGCAGAGCATGTGGGGCTTAACAGCACCAAAGCATGAGCTCCCCTTGGTTAGATTTCTTACAGGTTATATACCTTTGCAGTGTCCATGCAAGAAGCGCGTGATTCCTTTGAGGTTTTACGTGTACCTCATGACCCAGGATGGGCAGGGGGAGTTTTAGGTGGGGGCTCCAAGGGGAAGGGAATTCCCAGACCACTGGTCCTATCTATTTACAGATCCTTTATCTTGTAGGTGTTGCAACAGTTTCCAGAAGACCATTTAGAGATCTATGGGGTGTGGTTAATCTATAACTGGCTAAGTAGGTCATTTCTACAAGCCCTTCCCTTTGCATTTTTCAAATGCCTCCTCTCTTCTCTTAGAGTTCAGAAAATTTCATACCGAATTGGGGCTATAGCTTTTTTAAAAATTAGAGAATAAATTTGAGTATACCCAGCACCCAAATACCAGGTTTGACTGGTATCTGACAGACTAACAACACTCATGAAGAAATTGGGATGGGGCCAAGCAGCGGATAATATGCATCTCAGAAATGCTGTTTTATGGAGTAGTTTGACTTGTCCTTACGAGATTAGATGAAAATTATGATTTAAAATGATGAATTCAGCATTAGTCTTTAGGATAGGCTTGGAAGAGATAGCCTCTCAAGTGGCGTCTGTGGCCCTGGTCTGTCTCTCTTCTTGTTCTCCATAGTGTTGCCCACTGTTCTCCCCTTGCTGTTTCCCTGATGTCTGTGACTGAAAAAGTCCAGGCCACTGAGCTTGACATTAAAGGCCGCTCAACGAGGCATCTCATGAAAAGACACTGTAGCATTATGCGTTACTATATCTTTCAAGGCAATCTTGTTAGGCGAAGGTCAGTTACCACATTCATTACCTAAAATAATACAGAATTTTCTCATGGAGCCTAAAATGTATTCTTAGAGGGTGCAGGTGTTTGCAGATGTTTCAGGTAATTACAATGAAATGAGTAGCAAGTCACCTCCTCAGTCTTTTCCTAGCTTATAACTACAAAGCATATAGCAGGTACTTCATAAGTAATTTGGAATTAATGCACTTCAGGCAGAGAGCTTCTGTAAGAACTTGATTTGTAATGTCTTAGTTTGCAAGGTGAAGGGAATATCTGAACACACATAAGTCTTGGTGTTGGTTACAAATACAGCAGTTTTTTAAAGAATCCTAACTGCAGGAATAGTCAGTTGATTGAATCTGGGGTGTTGCTGGGTCCACCCTTCAGGTATCAGGTCACAGTTTATCCCCAGGTTCGTGCTTTCCCTCACTAAGTGTTGGCTGTTGGATAGGGAAATCTCTGGTCAACCTAGTTATCTCCACATGTTCAGCCAGCTTTATTCTGTCACTTTTTACAGTTCTAACCAGTCTCAGCACTTATACTTAAGTACACGCATAGTTTAAAGTTAATAACATTTTAAGTGATTTTTCTTTTTTAGTGACTTCATTTGAAAACCCCATAGCAAAGTTTTTACTGTTGTCTTGTAAAACTTCTGCCCTTGGTGAGAGACTGTTAGTGGCCCATAGAGGCAGTGAGGGGCCTCTGACAGAAGCGTCATAGGGACGGGGAGGAAGGGCTGCAGCAGGGAGCCACTTTGCTTGAAGCTCTGTGCGTCTTCTGGGATTCACCGTTAACCGTCGACTGATGAAGATGTATTCTCCTCAGACTCAGTAATGTTACTTGCAAGTCACATTTGTTTGGTCTGCCATCTCTTATTTTGACAAAACTTATTTATCTGCTCTAATATTATAATCAGAATATTAAATGTTCAAAGTGCATAAAATAATCTTGAATTCAAACAAAAACATTACTGGCATGATCCTTTTTCATTTTGGATAAGCTAATTTTTAATCAGATCTTTTGTTTGTTTTTAATCAGCTGTCAAGCTGGCCGTAGTTGAAAAAAAGTTGACTTCATTTTGTAGTGGTAATGAAAACTTCTGTTATACATAGTTTTCTGTTTCCGTTGTAACAAATTACCACAAATTTAGTGGCTTAAAACAGCACAGATTTATTATCTTACAGTTCTGTAGATCAGAAGCCTGACATGGGTCTCATTGGGCAAAGGCATCAGCAGAGCTATGTTCCTTTCTGCAATCTCTGTGGGAGAATCCATTTCCTCATTGTCTTCCTAAGGCTACCTGCATTCCTTGGCTCATGACTCCCTTCCATCTCGGAAGCCGCCAGCGTTGCAGTGCTCTGACCATTCTTCCATAGTTGTGTTTTCCTCAACCTGTACCTCGGTGACAGGTTCTTCGTTTTTAGTGACTCGAGTGATTGTGAAGCTCACCTGGATAACCTAGGACACTCTTTCCCCATCTTAGTGCCCTTAGCCTCATTCACACCCCATTGGCCATGGTAGGTGACATAGCACATATTCTAGAGAGTAAGACATGCAGATCTCTCGTGATGGCATTATTCTACTTACTACACAATTTAAATTTATTTTCATTTTATTTGAGTTCATTACAAATGAAACATGTTATTTGTGGGTTTTACGTTTCCCTGTCTTTCAAAGGCCACAATCTCTTGTTAAATAGAGGTCAATGAACATATTACACTGAAATATGCAGCAGGTAACCTGATTTGGTTCATTTGCCTTGTCTTGTTACTTCAGTCCTTAAATTTGAGAGTTTAAGCCAAATATGGCTCAGTAATCATAATCATGATCAGAACATATATAAACTGTTGCATTTTGCATTACTACAAAATGAATGTTTGGAAGGACCTGCTTTTGTCTTTCTGCTCTTCCTTTCAGATTGCCAGAGGCACTTATTCTGAGAGGAAAAGAATAGGTCCAAGGGAGACTTTACTGTCTTCTGCCTGTGGCCTCATATTGGCTTTTCTGCTTTTGTTTTCTATTTTAGTTTATAGCCCCAAATTCATGGGATAAGTAATGATAATGGAGGCTTCTGTGGACCTTTTTAGGATAGCAGTACCCAACCTTTTTGGCACCAGGGACCGCTGCTCCTATGAGAATCTAACGCCTGATAATCTGAGGTGGAGCTGAGGCCGTGATGCTAGTGCTGGGGAGCAGCTGCGAATACAGATGTACTCACTTGCTGTCCGCTGCTCACTTCCTGCTGTGTGGCCCAGTTCCTAACAGGCCACAGACCAGTACCCATTTGCGGCCCAGTGGTTGGGGACCTGTTTTAGGGGATGTAGGAAAGAAAGTTCCAGAATTTCCATTTTTTTTAGCTGTAAATTTTTAAAATTATTTTGTTCACTTTAAATTGAATACATTGTTGAGTAGTCATTTTTTTTTTTACGACAGAGTGGTACACTCATTTGATTCCTTTTTGGGGCTAAAGAGGCAGGAAAAGGGGTGTGTGATGTCTAAAGAGTTTGAGGGGGACTCCCCATTATTTTTTTCTTTTGCTCTTGTGGCCAAATGGCACTCCACTTATGTGGAACTTCACAACGTAAAGGGTAAAATTCCAAGAGGACCTTATCTTCTTGGCCAGAGGAACTAGAAGGGGCTCATGGGAGAATGTAGGGGAAACCACGGAGCAGAGAGAACTGGAGGAAGAGTGCCCTGGAATTCTTTTTATGAAGTGACATAAGTCCTGGGCTCACCATGGAGCAATATGTGCTTGCAGAGAAGCATAGCCAAACTTCAAGTAGTGAACCATGATATAAACTACTGTCCAAGACCCAGATTTACCTCCAAATGGCTCATGTGCCAGGTAAAATATTAATTCTAAGTATACTGTGGAAAGTTATGAATATTCTCAATCCTATAACAGCCACTAAATAAAATTAAGCCCCAAAGTTAGTAGGTAAGTGAAAGTCAAAATCTAAAAAAGAACCAAATAATCCAAAGAAAGCAGGAAAGGAGGAAAATGGGAACCAGAAACAAAGGGAACCAACAGAAATCAAATAAAATGATAGGCCTAAAACCAACTATACTAATAATTAGGTTAAATATGAATGGTGTAAACATCATTTAAAAGGAATTGATTGTTGGAGAAACAAGGCAGCTATCTACAGGAAATCCACTTTAAATATACAAATAGAGAAAGGTTAGAAGGATAAAAACAGGTATCAAAAGAAAGCTGGCATCACATTAACCTGAAGTACACTTCAGAACAAATAAAATTACCAGGAATAAAGAGAGATGTTACATAATGATAAGTGAGTTTACCAAAAAGATATTTAAACTTGAAAACATGTAAAAGAATTGAAATCATACAATGGTTTTTTGGATCATAACAAGCTAAAAATGAATAACAGAAATGTTAAAATCCATAAATATTTGGAAATTTAACAACATACTTTTTAATCCATGAGTCCAAGAGGAAGTCTTAGAAATTAGTAATATGTTAAAAAAAAAATGAAGATACAGCACATCAGAACTTTGGGGATGCATCTAAAGCAATGCTTAGAGGGAAATTTATAGCAGTAAGTGCTTTTTTTCAGAAACAGAAGAAAAGCCGCAAATAAAGTTGTTTTCCATCCTGAGAAACCAAAAAATAGAAGAGTAAAGTAAGCAGAAAGAAATAAAGTGCAGAAAATAATGCAATAGAAAACAAACAAAAAGTAGAGAGTCAGTGAAGCCAGAAGCCAGTTCTTGAAAAAAATAATTTTATAAATTTCTAGACTAAGGAAAAAAAACACGATTGATATCTGAAGTGATAAGGATAAGTGGGGATATCATTACAGATCCTACAGTTATTAAAGTGATTAGGCAATATAATGAGTAACTCTATGCTCATAAATTCAAAAACTTACATAAAACAGAGCCATTCCTTAAAAGGTGCAAACTACCAAAACTCACAAAGAAATACATAACCCAGGTAGTCCTGTATCTACAGTAGCCCTGCTCTTAACTGCAGAAGACGCATTACAAGACCCTTCAGTGGACGACTGAAACCATGGATAATACTGAACCCTACCTGCACTTTTTTTTTTGTACACATACGTGCTTATAAAATTTAATTTATAAATTAGGCACAGTAAGAAACTAACAATAATACAATAGAACAATTGTAACTATACTGTAATAAGAGTTATGTGAATGTGGTCTCTCAAATCTGTTGGGCATCTTCAGGAATAGTCTGGTTTTATTGCAGTTGAAGACTTGCTTTGGATGGTACTCTTTCTCCTTAATCAGCTTCTTTAACTGCTGGAAATATGGTAGAAGCTTCTTCATTGGCAGACACAGCCTTTACAATAATCTTTATATTTTTCAGTCTAAACATATTCCTTAATCTGTGTAACCATCTCTTACTTAGAGTAAATGGCTTGGTGTCATTTCAGGGGATCTCTTACTTGCTGAAGTCTTCACATAGGCTCGGTGCTTTCTGGTGCAACACGTAGCTATCAGTTAGAACACATTTCTGTTCATGTCTTCCACTACAAATTCAATGCCTCTTCTAAGCACCTGTCACATACTATGTGCTTAGGTTTTTGCTGTTTGAGGTGCAACAGCAAAACTAGCACAAATTGCTTTTTCCCCTCACAATTTTGTGGATAGAAGATCATTTGTATCATAGATCTTATTCTCAACATATGATTTTTTTTCTTACTAAGTTGAGAACTTTTACCTTTTCACTTCAAGGAAGCGCTTTTCAGCTTCACTTTTGCATGTCTGAATTGCCAGCATCACTACCCTTGTGCTTTGAGGCTATATCATTAAGTAAAATAAGGGTGATTTGTACACGAGCACTCTGATACCATGACAGTTGATCTTATACTTGAGATGGTTGCAAAGTGACTAATTGGTAGGGAGCATATTCAGTGTGGAGACGTTGGACAAAGGGATGATTCATATCCAGGCTGAGATGGATCAATACGGTGCAAAATTTCATCATACTATTCAGAGTTATGTGTAGTTTAAAACTTATGAATTGTTTATTTCTGGAATTTTGTACTTAATATATTCAGACAGCAACGCTATTGACCATGAATAACTGAAACCGTGGAAAGTAAAACCACGTATAAGGGGAGACATCTGTATTTTAAAACTATAATCCAGTATCAATTTATATTTTATCTAAGTAAAAAAAAAAAAAACAGCAAAGAAATGCCAGTCCCCTTTGATTTCACTGGGGAATTCTAGTAAATATTTAAAGAAGAAATATTGCTACTTAGAAACATTATCTTCCAAAACTACCCAGCTCATTTTGTGAGGACATCATTTCCCCTATACCAAGGGTCCCCAGTCCCCAGGCCACAGACTGCTACCAGTCTGTGGTCTGTTAGGATCCAGGCTGCAGAGCAGGAAGTGAGTGGCAGATGAACTAAAGAAGCTTCATCTGTATTTGCAGCCGCTCCCCAGTGCTAGCATCACTGCCTCAGTTCCATCTCAGATCATCAGGCATTACATTCTAATAGGGGCACTGGTCCCTTGTGCTAAAAAGGTTGGGGACAACTGGCTTATACCATAGTGAGGCAAAGACATAAGAATGGAAAACTACAGACCAATGTCTCTAATGAACAAAGATGCAGAAGTTCTCAACAAAATATCAGTAATTTGATTCCAGCAATATGTATATATATATTTATGTATGTGTATTTATATATTTTTATATATAATGATAATCTATTATGACCCAGTGGTTTTTATTCTGGGAATGCAAGGCTGGTTCAGTATTTGAAAATCAATAGCTCTGTTTTACCCATATTAACAAACTAACGAAGAAAACACAGTCATTGAATAGATGCAGAAAAATTTGACAAAACTCAACATTTACATATGATAAAAATTTAGAAACTAGAAATAGAAAGGAGTTTCCTTACCATGACAAATGACGTCTACAGAGAACATAGAGCTATTTCACTTAATGGTGAATGACTGAACACTTAACCTTAATCATGATTAAGGCAAGGATTTTCAGTCTCACTGTAGTCATTCCACATTGTGCTAGAATGTCCTAGCTTGGGCAATTAGGCAGAAAAATAAATAATAAAAGGAGGCGTACAGATTGGAAGGAAGAAGTAAAACTGTCTATTCATAGATGACAGTTGTCTGCATAGAAAATTCCATGGAATCTACCCCTGAAAAAACACAACACCCTACAGCTGGTGAGTATAGATTCAATGCAGTCCTAATTAGAATTGCAGCAGGATATTTTATAGATATGTATCAGCTATTTTGCAAATATGTAGGAAAAGATAAAAGTAGAATGGCCAAAATATTTTTGAAAAAGAACAAACTTTTGGAAGATGTATATATAAAATATCTGATTTTAAGACTTACTATAAAGCTGCTGTAATTTAATATAGGGTATTATTGGCAAAAGGATAGACAAATCAGTAGAACAAAATAGTCCATATGTGGTCATTTTTTTATTTTTTAATTTTTTTATGATAGGTAAAAGGCAGTTCAGTAAATACAACTATAAAATTTTTAGAGGAAAACAGAAATCTTTATGAACTTGTATTAGGTAAGGAATGCTTAGTTATAACATCAAAAGCATAATCCAATAAAGGAAAAATGATAACAGAATTGAGGAAGTCCAGCTTAAAAGTTTTTTTCCACAGAAGGTACCATTGAGAATTCAAAGAGAATACCTGAAAATCTCACATTTGACAAAGGATTAATATCCAGAACATATAACGACGACTCAAAATTCAACAATAAGAAACTCAACAATCCTATTTGAAAAAGGGCAAAAGATTTAAACAGATACTTCACCAAGACAATGTATGCATGTGTAAAGAATGCTCAAAAATCATTAACTGTTAGGGGAATTCAAATTAAGACCACAGTGAGGGATCACTACACACTTATTCAAATATATAAATTCTAAATACATAAAAAACACCTTTGTTTACCAAACTGCCAGCAGGGATGCAGAGCAGTTGGAAGGCTCGTACATTACTGGTGAGAATGCAAAATTGTAAAGCTACTTTGGAAAACCGGGAAGTTTCTTACAAAGCTAAATCATATTTACATAATGTCCCCTTATTCCCACTCCAAAATATTTACTCCAGAGAAATGTTCTCACAAAACCTACATACAAATTTTCATGGCAGCTTTATTCACAATTTATAAAAAACTAGAAACAACTCGGATGTCCTTTGGCTGTCTACTGAATAAAGGAGCTGTGGTCCATCCATGCAGTGGGCACTGCTCAGCAGCAAAAAGAAACAGCATCGGTGCATACAGTGGGAGATGTCTCATTCCTAATGATGACAGTAAGCAGATTGTAAGGTTTTATCTCTGTGACATGTTGGAAAATGCAGATGTTTGAGGATGAGAACAGGTCTGTGGTTGCCAGGAGCCAAGAGTGTGAGTAGGGTTTGACTGCACAGCACCGCACAGGGTGGTGGCACCTTCATTGTGATGGTGGCTGTATAACCAAGCATTTGGCAAAGCCATAGGACTGGACACCAAAAGTGGAATTGTATATAAAATTTGAAATATCTTATATAAAAATAGAGGTTTTTTCCCATGAATGTTCTTTTGTATTTTAGAGTTTGTATCTCTGAGGTGAATAAAATGTTATCTTTTTAAGCAGCATTCCGTAGGTGACATACAAATAGTATAAACCTGAAGTTTTCCATTTTTATTTTTCAGGCGTTGAAGTGCCATCAAAAGACTCTTTGCCAAAGAAAAGGCCAGTTTATGAAGATAAAAAGAAGAAAAAAACACCACAGCAGTTAGAAAATAAAGAAGGTTTGTATACAAAATAGCCCGTGATTTAGAAAGTTTTGTTTGCCTCTTCCCACACCTTTAAAACAATGTTTTTTTAAAAAGATAACAAGTCAGAATTACATATTAAAACTTATTTATCACTCTTATTTATCAGCCTGTCAACTGATTCAAATGACAGGCTGATGGAAAAGTACCTTTGCTTGAAAAATCTGGATCCTCCGAATAACTATCCTCAACTCTGAAAAGCACCACTATCGTTCTTATTTTTCCTTTATTTTTTTCCTCAACCTTCTATAATTTCCATTCTGTTGAGCAGAAAGAAAAACTGCTGTTTCCTATCAAATATATGACTGATATTTAAACATTTTCTAAACTTGATAAAGAATTTAGGTTTGCAGTGCTGGTTTTTATTCATTATTTAACAGGTTATATATTGAAAGTTTTGTCACCTTCATTTCTGCCCTTTATTCAGTGTCTGAACCAATAGAATTAAGTGCTGTTGGAGAAGCTGTGGAACAAGGAGTACCAGATAAAGAGTCACCACCTCCTGCTGACCCAGGTCAGTAGCACTGACTAATTCCTATCAAGTAATGTTGATGTGTCATAAGGTATCTTAGTTCTCATTAGTTTGGGGAAACCAGATATCTGGCAGGATGACCTTTCTTTATGGTTCTTAAACCATTTCTTTTCACTTCACTTTGAAAAAGTGTAGAAGTGAGACTTGAGTCAAATTTGTTCTTTTCAGAAGTGGCAGAATATTTTGTAGAGACAATAGAAGTTTGAATTTTCTGATATTTCTGTTTATGGGTCAGAAATCTTAGGTAGTGTCAAGACCTGAAGTTCTTTATTTAATCCTTCCAAAGCAAATTGGAAGCATTTTTAATTAGAACTTATTAAGAGTCATAAAAATTGGTAGTTTTAAACCTTAGAGGTCAGCCTCTTTTTGGTAAATCCATAAAAGATTTAACTTATTCATTGTGTGTATGTTTTAAGGTTGGAGAAGGTTTCTGGCTTTCTTTTCTTTTTCTTTAAGATAAACATTGTACTAATTCATGAGACTAGTTGTAGATAGGAGAGCGAGAGGCTAGCCTGAGGCTTGTGTCGAGATCAGAAGAATCTCAAATGCTTAAAGGTAGGAGTGGGAACGGAGGAGGATGTCGAGACTGATCACACTGGTGAAAGCTACTGCTGATGGTTTCTTTCCTCCCCCTTTCTGTTCTCAGTGTGAAAGGATCATTGATCTGGGCACATCTCAGCTTAGCTTAATGAAATTAGAGAAATTCAGGTTGATAGCAGTCCACTATTTTAGGTGATGCTTGTATCAGTAGAAATAATTGATAATTTAGAACGATGTTTGGGGCACCTGTTCCTGACTCTTCTTCCTCCTCAAGATGACTTATCTAGACTTAGTGGCAAATAATGATTATTACAGGGAAGCAGACACCACACGTCCTTTTTTTTATTCGAGAATAATTTTGCTTGATTGGGAGAGTCGTCGTTGGAGTATTAAGTTTTTAATATTCAGAATTATACCTTCCTGGCTATTTTTGGGTTGTAAGTACAATATTCTGTTTTTATTTTCAGCTGGAGATGTAGATGGTACCTCCATGTATGTAATTTAAGTAGTGCTTGTATGTATCTGTAGAGGTTAAAGCAAAAGAATGTATTAAACTGTAAGTTGAAAGATCAAAAAGATATGTGAAATTTCATTTGTCTTCAAGTAGTATGATCGTGTGCCGTTTTCAAGATCTAAAGGGACATTTTAGCGTCTGTTTTAATGACGCTAGTTTCTAGTGTTTTAATGACCTAAAATATGAAATCTGGCGATATATTCAAAATACTAGGAAATTGTGAAGCATTTAGTGATGGTAAATTATAACATGCTAGCTATATTGAAAAAATAGTTACAAAGATAATGAAATTGTATACGTATTTTTTGCATAGTGAAAACATCCTTTTTATGTTAGCATAATTTTCTGCTTTTTTCTGTGCCTTTCGTGACAACAGAAGAGGAAGAAGAAACTGAGGATGCTGGATTGGATGACTGGGAGGCTATGGTCAGTGACGAGGAGAGAGAGAAAGGTGACTAGCTCATAAGCACACTGGTAAATCTAGTGGTTACTGGAGGTGGTTTATGTTTAAAGGAGTAGTCGGTCTGATTATGAAAGCCATCTGAGCATTCCCAGACAGGAGACCAGTTACATTGCCATGGCTCCTAAATCGACATGTGGATCTTCATTTTATGAATAAATGCTTTTTCAGAAAGTCATTTGTAAGATAGTTGTCTGGGATTTAGAATATGTTTTTTCAGAGTGATAATGTTATAAATAGGGTTAGGTTATTAAAGCTGGCCTACAAAAAAGCCCCTTTAAGTTAAAATATAATACAAAGATAATACAAATAATAGTATAGTACCTAATCACTGTGAATAAAAAAATGTCTTTGTTTTTACTTTCTGTCTTTTATTCCTAAAATCTACTTTCTTTGGTTTTAATTTACTGGCTTTTTTTCCTAACTTCTTGAGATAGATACTTGTCTTTTTTTTCTTTTTGCCTTTTCTCCCCAATACATAATTTTAAAAGTATAAATTTTTTATTAAGCATGGCTCTAGCCAAACTCCGTAAGTTCTATATGTTGATTTTTTAAATTTCTATTTTGATACATATTAACTTTTACCCATGATTTATTTAGAAGTGTATTAATTTACATAAATGTTCTTTCTAATTATCTTGTTATTTCATTGTGGTCATAGAACATACATGATTCTCTCCTTTGCAATAAGTTGAGACTTAATTTACAGCCCAGCAAAATAATATGTATGTAAATGTTTCACATGTGATTGTAAAGAGTTTATATTCTGCAGTAGTCAAGTGCCTTGTTTGCTATAATTGGTCAAGTTTGTTGGTCATTTTGTACAAGTCTCTTATATTCTGAGTTTTTTTCTGGAGTGCTTTTTCTCTGTTACAAAGAGTGGTGTATAAAATCAATCTTTCATCATGAATATAGATCATCTATTTCTCCCTGAGTTCTGTTAATTTTTAGTTCATATATTTTAGTGCTATATTATTAGATGAGTACAGTCCTGTATCTTTCTGATGAATTGACTCTTTTATCATTGATTTATTTATTATTTATATTTTATTCATTTTTAGCAATGCCTTTTGCCTTAAAGTCTACCTTACTTGATACTAATATAGCTGTACCAACTTTGATTTACTTGGTCTTTTCTGTCTTTATTACTCTTTCTATATCCTTAAAGAGCATATAGTTGAGATTTAAAATCCAGTTTGTCTGTTTTTATATTTTACCTAGTGCATTTAGCCTCTTCTAACATTTGATGTAATTAATGAAGTATATTGGTTTTATATTTATCATCTTACTGAGTCCTTATTCTGTTTCTTTTTCTTTTCTAACCATAATTTGAACTATTGAATTTTTTTTTTATTACATTTTTTTTCCTCCTCCTGTGAGCTTAGAAGCTGTGTACTCTCTCTCCACTTACTTTGTGGTTAATCTAGACACTTACTGTGGATCTTCTCGCTCTCGTTATCTAAGGTCATGTGCTCCCTATTTGGTGAGAAGGCCATCGGACACCTGACTAGTACGTACTGGTCCTCAGTTTACGTAGCATCGTTCTTGACCCACAATAGCGTGTGGGTCAGTGTTTGCTTTGGTCTGCCTGTACACTTCGCTTCTATTACGCTTGATGTCCACTGCATCCCTGACCTCTTGTTTGGGTCATTTCTTCCTGGCTGAAGAACTTTTAGAATTTCCTCTAATACAAATCTGTTAGTGATACATTCCATTTTTCCTTTTCTAAAAATACTCTATCTCCTCTTTATTCTTGAAGGGTACATTTTTACTGAATGAAGACTTCTGTAGTGAAATTCTGTTTATTTAACACTTGGAAGATATTATTCCCTTGTCTTGGCTTTTACTGTTTCTGTTGAGAATTCAGGTATCATCCTGAATTTTTCATGTGTCTTTGGTTTTCAGCATTTCTATTATGGTGTTGCCAGGGTTCATTTCTTTTTTTTTATTCTGCCTATAGAGCTTCATGAATGTATGGTTTTGTGTTTCGTCAGTTTTGCAGTGCGCTGTTATTTCCCCTCGGGTTCTAGTTGTCCTGTGATGGACCTTCTTACTATATTATTGTATCTTTCCTCTTTTCTGTATTTTCCACCTATTGAGTCTCCATGTTTCATTCTACATTGTTTTTTCTGCTGTCTTCTGGTTCATTAATTTTGTCTTCAGCTGTTTTTATCTCCTGTATTTGTTTTAGAATTTGCATTTAACTTTTCTGTGGTTTTTATTTCTAAAATTTTAATCTTGTCTTTTGTTCCTTGGATGTTAGAAGCATATCCATTTTAAAATTTTGGTTTTATAACATCGCTATATGGAAGCCCTGTTGGCATCTATGTGCTAGCTTTCCTCATGTGAATTTTTTTGTGTGGTTTGTTTTTATATATTGTGCTGGATATTATACTTGTAAAAGTGTAGAAATAATTCGTGGTCAAGGATGGTGTTTTCTCTCTCCAGAGACATCTACCAGGAGTCTGAGGGAACTATCAATGTGGAATCATTCCAAATTTAGAATTGAGAGAATCTGGAAGTATTCCAGGAATGAGAAGGTTCTGCTTACTTGCTGTCACCCTTACTGCTGGGTGCAGTTCTCCATAGTTTCACCCCATAGTAGGGTATTACCCAGCATCTGCCACCTCACCCCCTGCAACCTCGACAGGCCTGAACTCCCAGTGCCTTGGTCTTGAAGTACTACAGGGTTGGTAAAGGCACTGCTTGGTCTTTCAGCTTCTCCTCCAGAATCGGCAAGTGTCCCCAGTGGGAAAGACATACTAAGCGATGTGCTTACCTCCCTGGTTTCTTCCTCTCTCATATCCTGCTCAGTAGTGCCTTTCTTTCTGTCACCTTATGTATGGATCGGTACATTAAGGGCCCACTTTTAAATAGCAGTCTTCATTGTAGCACATAGATAAACATTGCATTTTTGATGCATGAAAACCTTAATTTGGAATTAGCGATGTAACATTGCCACCTTATTTGGTACACTTTTAGTGTCGTCTTTAAGGTCTCTGTTACCTGACGGAAGTCTCATTTTTAATTTTCATTTATTTTAAAATCTTTGTTTTTCTGAAAGGAAACACGGTGCACATAGAAGTGAAAGAGAACCCTGAGGAGGAGGAAGAGCAAGACGAGGAGGAGGAGGAGAGTGATGAGGACGAGGACGAGGAGGAAGGTGAGAGCGAGGGCAGCGAAGGCGAGGAGGAGGAGGAAAAGGTGCCAGAGGAGAAGGAGACGGGGAAGACCGCAGACAAGAGGCCCAGTGGAGAGATGAGCTCGGAGTCCGAATACGACTCAGATGATGATCGCACCAAGGAGGAGCGGGCCTACGACAAAGCCAAGCGGAGGATTGAGGTACCAGCTGTCCTTTTCCCTTGGCTCCTCTCCTCCCTGCTCCTTTGTGGTCGCTGGAAGTGTCCCCAAAACTGAGGCCTTCACTGAGCAGCACTTCACACACAGTCTCAGAGTCGTATCTTGTCCCGTTTTGTAATGTCGAGACATGACGGGTTGACAGTGATTGACCCAAGGACACACCCCCTAGCCTATGTCAGAGTGGAGACTGCTGCATCTCTTGTTTCTTGTGATCTCCAGAGTTCACATGCTCTTTGACAGCTTTTAGGTAGACAGAGGTTCTGAGCACATTCTCTATGGTAATAAGCATTAGTTAAGTGTTTGTGTTACATGTTTACATTAGTCACTGTGAGGTGTCTGGTCACTTAAGTTGTTTTGGTTTCTGTTTATTAAAGTCCAAGTACCTAGCTGACTTAACTATATTTTTACTACTTAATGCAATGGACGTCAAGAAACTTTTCTTAAATTATGTCAGCTTAGCATCAATATACACTAAAAACTAGTTTGCTTGAGGATGCTAAACTATTTTAGCTTTCCTTTTTATCTTCTCACATAGAATTCTAATTTTTCAGTTTTTGTTTTAATACATATGTATCAGTATTTGCCTTTTCCTTCAGTAAAGTCTAGACAGGGATACATTTCTTGAGATTCTAAAGGACTGAGGTGGTTCTATTATTGTACATTGTGGTTTCTCAACCCTGGATCTGTTCACAATTGGGGGCTGGACAAGCCTTTGTTGTGGAGGACTGTCCTCATCATTTCAGGTTGTCAAGCAGCATCCTTGCCCTCTGCCCACTAGATACCAGTAGCATTCTCCTCTCATTCCCGCTGGTGACTCTGCTGCTTCCTGCAACACCTGCTCAAGCCAGTTCCCTTGCTCTGTACCCATGTAGGAGAGTTTGTTCTGTGTTCGATGATTTAAATAAAAACAAGCAAACAAAATGGCTATAAAGCAGAAAGTAAGTTCCTCCATTATCTTACTCCCTACATTTGTTAGTAGTTCTGTGTATGAGCTTCAAGTTTTTAAGAATGTTTAATTAAAATTAAGAAATTTTGTAGACTTTTTTCCACATAACAGTATGCTATAGACCTCTTAGCTCAACACATTTTTAAGCAACTTTGTTGAGATAAGATTTACGTACCATAAAAATGATGCATTTTAAATGTACAATTCAGTGACATTTTGTAAATTTACAGTTGTGCAACCATCAACACAACATAACTTTAGAATATTTTCATTGCCCCCAAAAGATTCTTTGTGCCAGTTTGCAATCACTCCCCATTCCTTGCCCCATTCAAATACTAATCTACTTTGTTTCTATAGAAATCTCTGGAAATTTCATAAAAATTCAGTCCTATAATATGTGATCTTTTGTGTCTGGCTTATATCACATACTCTATTCGTCTATGTGGTAGCAGTACCACATAGACGAATAGAGTATGTGATATAAGCCAAATAGTGTTTTTGCCAAATAGTGTTTTGTGTATAAATATACCATATTTTATTATTATCTGTTCACCAGTTAAAGGCCATTTGAATTGTTTCCACTTTTTAGCTATTATGATTTTGTACTGTTGTAAACATTTTCAGATGAGTCTTTGCGTGAAAGTGTGTTTTTATTTCTTTTAGATACATTCCTAAGAGTAAAATTGCTGAATCATACGGTAGATTTGTGTTCAGCTTTTTCCGAAACTGCTAAACTATTTTCTATAGTGGCTGAACAATTACAGATTCTCACCAGTTGAAGGTTCCAGTTTCTCTGCATCCTCACTAATACTTGTCTTTTCAATTCCAGGCATTCTAATGGTTGTGATTAGATAGTATGTTTTATTGTGGTTTTAAATTGCATTTCCATGATGTTGAGCATTTCTTCATGTACTTATTGGCCATTCCTATATCTTCATTGGTGAAACATCTATTCCAATTTTTGTACATTTTTAAATTTTATAATTTGTCTTTTTATTATTGAGTTGAAAGAGTTCATTTTTTTAACAGTTTCTTTTGAAGTAAATAAATTTTTAATTTCGATAACATCCAGTTTATCAAATTATTCTTTTATAAAGCGTGCTTCTGGTGTTGTACTGAAGAAATACTTGCCTAACCCAAGGTCATGACTATTTTGTCTTGTTTTCTTCTGAAAAATGTATACCTTTTATTTCTTATATTTTTAGTTATAAGATAATTAGATAATTAAGATAGTTTCTATGTATGATGTGAGGTAAGGAACCAAAGTCATTCTTCGTGAATTTAACCAGTATCGTTGCCTGAGAAGGCTGCATCGGATTGCCTTGGCATCTCTGACAAATCAGTTGATTGGTAATGTGAGTGTTTACTTTTAGACTTTGAGTTCTCTTTCATTGATCTGTGTATCTGTTCTTATGCCAGTACCACACTGTCTTGGTTACGTTAGTTGTATCATAAATCTGGAAACTGGGAAATGTTAGCCTTCCAATGTTGTACCAGCTTTTCAAGGTTGTTTTGGCTATTCAGGGCACTTGCTTTTTCATAGAAATTTTAGGGTCAGCTTGTCAGTTTCTGCGAAAAGCCTAGTCCAGTTTTGATAGAGATTGTGTTGAATATATAGGTCAATTTTAGGGAGAATTACCTTCTTAATATTGAATCTTCCAGTCCTTGGAAGCAGGCTGTCTTCATTTATTTAGAGCTTTAAAAATTTCTTTTACCAATGTATTATAGTTTTCAGAATATAAGCATTTTATTATTTTGATGCGATTGTGAATGAGATCATATTTTAAATTTATTTCCTTGCTAGTATAAATAATACAACTTTTGTAGATTTATGTGTAGCAACTGTACTGAAATTTTTTTATTCTAATAGTTTTTCATAGATTCCTTAGAATTTTCTGTAATCAGTGCCATGTCATTTATCAAAAGACAGTTTAAATTCTTCATTTCCAACATTTCCAGTTTCATTCCTGCATATTTTTCTTGCCTTATTTCTCTGGCTAGAAAAATGCATTGTTGAATAGAAGTGCTAAGAGTAGCAGGCACACTTGCCTTGTTCCCAGTCTGTGGGGGAAAGCATTCACATTTTCACCATTAACTATGATGTTATCAGTAAGTTTTTGATGGATGCCCTTTATCAGTTTTGAGGAAATTCCTTTCTTTTCCTAGTTTGTTGAGATTTTCTATCATGAAGGGATGATGGGTGCTTTTTGTATGTTTATTAAGATGTTTTTTTCTTTTTCTGTGTTAATAAACAATATGTTACATTATTGGTATTTAAATGTTCAACCAACCTTGCATCTCTGGAACAAATCTCACTCCATTGTGATATATATCCCTCTTTATATGTTACTGGATTTGGTTTGTGATATTTTGTTATTTTGTGATCTATACCCATGAGTAGTATTGATCAGTCGCTTTCTGGTCATGTGATGTGTTTATCTGGCTTTGGTGTCAGTTTAATAATTAGCCTGCTAGGATTAGCTGGGATTCTCTGTAAGAGTTTCTGAAGGATATTATTTCTTGTTTTAAATGTTTTGTGGAATTTACCAATAAAGCTTTTTTATAGGATGATTTTTAAATTACTCATTCAATTATATTTGTCATATTTTCTTTTTCATCTTGAGTCATTCTCAGTAATTTTTATCTTTCTAATTATTGTATTTCACTAAAGTTGTTTAGTTTGGGTTTAGCTTCCTCTTTTTTTTGCTAATTTCTTAGGATGGTAACTTAAATTATTGATTTGACACTCTTCTTTTTTAATTGTATATAGTCATTTAAAATTACAAATTTCTAAGTACTGTTTTAGCTACATCTCATAAATTTTATATGTTTTGTTTTCATTCTATTCAGAATATTTTTGGATTTCCTTTACTACTTCTTCCTTGACCAATTTGTTATTTAGAAGTACATTGTCATAATTTACAAATATTTATGGATTTCAGTATTTTTCTTCTTTTGTTAATTACAAATTCTGACTATTGTTGTTAGAGAACATACTTTGTATAGTTTCTGTCATTTAAAAATAATTAAAACTTGTCATATCCCCCCAGCAAATGGTCTCTTTTGGTGAATGTTTCTTGTGCACTTAGAAAGAATGTGGATTCTGCTGTCAGTTGGTCTGGTATTCAGTTAGGTCAGTTTGGTTGATGGTGTGGTTTACATTTTCTATATGCTTGCTCATTTTATGGGTAGTTTTTCTATCCATTATTGAGAGTGGGTTATTGAAGTTCCTAAATTGTTGAATTGTACATCTCCCCTCTCAGTGCTGCCAGTTTTTTCTTCATGTATTTTGGGCTCTGTTAAGTACGTATATGTTTATACTTGTTACGTCTTCCCAAGGATGTGGATATCCCTCTCTTTTCTTTTATGTGTTTTGTCTGATATTAATATGGCTACTCCAGCTCTCTCACAGTTGCCAGTTGCATGGCATGTCTTTTTCAGTCTTAACACTTTCAGTTTATTTGTGTCTTTGAATCTAAAGTGTCTCTTGTTGACAGCATGTAGTTGAATCTTGTTTTATGTCACGCAATATGACTAAATACTTTGTAAGTATTTAATTAATTCACATTTAAAGTCATTATATATATGGTTGGACTTTCTTCCCTCTCTTTGCCATTTGTTTTCTATATATTGGCATATCTTTTGGTGTCATCTGGTTTGGAAGTTATTTTCTTAATGGTTGTTCTAGGCAATACAATATGCATCTTATTATCTATTTTAGAATATTGGTAGCTTAATTCTAGTGAAATAAAAGAACTTTGTTCTAGCATATAGATCCATTTCTCCTACCTTCCTTTGTGCCGCTATTGTTACATATTTATAAATGTTATAGACCCAGTAAAACTAATGTCTTGATCTTAGATCTTTTAAGGGAATTCAGTGAAGAAAGAAAAACACATTTGTAGCATCTTAATATTAACATTTCTGATATTCCTCATTTCTTCATATAGATTATTTCTGTCTGGTGTCATTTTTTTTTTGCTACAGTATAGCTCCAGTTCCTCCCCTCCCCTTGCCTTTGTGCTCTTTGTAGTATTTATTGCAACTTTATTATAAGCTCAACCATACAACTTTAGAATTATTATTTTGTGAAGTTATCATTTAAATCAGTTAAGAGAAGAAAATAGAAAAAGATACATTTTTACTTTCTGTTATGTTTGTTATATAATGACCTTTGGCATTGCTCCTTTTTCCTTCATGTGGCTTTGACTCTCATCTGGTATCACTTCATCTTAGCCTGATGAACTTCCTGTGGTATTTCTCATCATGCTGCTCTTCTAGCAGTGAATTCTCTCAGTCTTTAAATTTGGGAATTGTTTATTTCACCTTCGTTTTTTTTTAAAGATAATACTGCTGCATGCAGAATTCTTGCTTGACAGTTTTTTTTTTTTCTGTTTAGCCTTTTGAATATGTCATCCCATTGCCTTCTGGCCTCCATTGCTACTGACGAGAATTCAGTTATTAAACTTACTTGGGTTCCCTTACACAGTGAATGATTTTTCTCTTGCTGTCAAGATTTTCTTTTTGACCTTGACTTGTAACAATTTAACCATGATGTATCTTGGTGTAAATATCTTTGTAATTATTCTACTTAGAGTTTATTAAGCTTTTTAGATGTATAGGTTAATGGTTTTCATCAAAATTTGGAAATTTTCTGCCACTTCTTAGTCACATCTTTTTTCTGCCTATACTCTGTCTCCTCCCCTTCTGGGCCTCCCAGTATATGCACATCAGTATACATGAGGGTGTCCCATAGGTCTCTTGAGGCTCTGGTAGTTTTTTCATTTTTTCCCCATTGTTCAGATTATATAATCTCTATTAATCTATCTTTAAGTTCTCTGATTTTTCTTTTACTATTTTCATTTACTCTTGAGCCCATCTAGTGGAATTTTAAATTTGCTATTGAATGTTTTAACTTCAGAATTTCTATGTGTTTTTTAATAATTCATCGACACCCCCTTTTGATGAGTCATCATCATACTTCCCGTCATTTCTTTAAACATGGTTCCCTTTAGTCTTTTGAACATATTTACCAAGGAATAGGTAGGGCCTTATCAGTGCCTATGTTGGCTGTCTTATCCCACAGGCCTCCCTGTTAAATCTGACTGGTCTTCCAAGTTATCTCTTGCCCTCCCAGAGACCTTAGCCTCTTCTTCGTTTGCCATTGAGGTCACTCCTATTTTTGACAGTGTCCTAAGGCGTGGAACCCCCATCTCTCACACTTCTGCCCCACGTATGGGAGACGTGGGATGGTGTGACTCCAGTCTAAAACCCCATAGGCCTCACCGCTCTTACTGACAGCCAGTAGATTTTCTTGAATTAGATGTTTCTCAATGTGTTTTATATTTATATGCCTTTGGCCTGTTTCTAGAGTCGTTAAGTGCTTGTTTTGATTCTTTTGTCCAGTTTTATCTTTTCGTTTTGGGAAGAGGATTTACTAAGCCCCTCATTCCATCATTCAGGAAGTCCTGCCTCAGTGCCTTTAACAGCCGCATATCGTATTCTATTTTATAGAAGCATCCGAACTTAACTTTGTATCGGTCTCCTCAGGGTGCCATACAGGCTGGTATACAGGCTGGGAGGCTTAAACAATTTTTAAATGAAATTTATTTCCTTATAGTTCTTGAGGCTAGAAGTTCAAGATTAAAGTGCCAATAGGTTTGTTTCTGGTGAGGGCTCTCTTCCTGGCTTACAGATGTCCTCCCTGAGGCCTTTCCCTGGGTGTGCTCAGAGACCCAGGAAGGGAAGGAGGGAGAGAACCAGTCCTATCAGATCAGGGCCCCACCCTTATGACCTCATTTAACCTTAATTACCTCCTTTAAGTCCCTGTCTAAATGCTATCACATTCGGAGTTAGGGATTCAACTCATGAATTTGGGAGAGATACACTTCAGTCCTTAACAATTTTCATGGTTCCCAGACCTTGCTATATATTATAATTGTTGTGAAATTCACCTCAGACTTCCTGAGCAAGTATCTCCATTGTGAATAGGAGTCTCTACCTACATGACTATGCAGCCGGATATCATCAGCCTCGTGTTTAGGAAACACTCATTAAGAAATCCTTCACTACAGAAGATTAAGCAGTTACTAATTTTCACGATTATAAACAATACTGAGCTGAACAAGCCCTGTTGTGCATGTGTACTTGTCCTGTCACTGCTTCAGGACAAATACTTAAAGAGGCAGAATTTCTGAGCTAAAGTCTACTACATTCCCCTCCAGAACATTGTGATAATTCAAGTATGGGAGAGAAGGTAGTTTTCAACCATATCAAATCATAAGATCATGATGTTCGCATTCGAGTCCTGCATACTGTGAAGCTCTTGTTTACTTATTTCTCTGCTAGTAAATACTTGCATCTCACTTTGACATTCCAAAATATTTTTCTTTCAGTTTCTACAGAAAGATCTAGGGGTAGAAATGAAAATAAGTAGTTCTGGGGTTGGCTTCATAGTGTAGTGGTTAGCACATCTGCTTTACATGCAGAAGGTCCTGGGTTTGCACCCTAGGTGGAGCCACGGACCATACCCCCGGTGCACCAGACCCTCCCCCACCCCCCCACCCGCAGTGTGCTGGTGGTGCCAGGCTCCGGGGGCAAGCCGTGTGCATGTGGGAGGAGACGCCCTGCCTTCAGAGATCCAGTTCTTAAGGGGAAACAGCAACATGCATAGGTCAGGGGTGGAAGTGGGAGGGGTGGAATTAAAGAGGGGGGGAAAAAAAAGAAAATAAAAAGTTCATACAAAAATGGTTTATAGATGGAAAATAGTGTTGTAAATGACATTACTTCAGAATTCGGTTGGAAGTTTTCTCATTTGAATGCCAGCTTTGTTGTGCTTGAAAGGTTGTCATTTGAAAGAACTGGCATGTGGTTTTGTTTGGTTTTCAGAAAAAGTGTTCAGGTAAGTGGTACAGAGAAACATGTGGCTCAAGAACAAGCTTTCTCGTGCTTGGTGGCATCTTCGGAAGATGGGAAATGCTATTAGATGTCTTAGGCAGAGGCTTAAGTAAACTCTCCTAATTGAATGGTTTTATAGCATTTGTACACTGGATAAAGTTTTGAAATAAATTGCTTTAAAATGTTATACAATTCTGAAGTTGTAGTGAATAGTGAATAAGTCAGGGGTTGTGCTGTGTAGTAAGTATGACAGAAAGATCAGTGTTCCTTTTGTATTCAGTATATTCCATTAAATTAGCTATGCGCAGAAGTGTACAGAAGTTTGAGCCAACAGTTCACAGTGCTCTTACTTGCACACTCAGTGCTGTTCTGAAAACTCTTCTAACCAGGTTTCCCTTTGTCCAAAGGCGCCGTGATGGGAATTGGATTGTAAAGCTTACACTGTACAAGACATTACATGTACTTAAATCAACAAGGAACATGGATGAAGGCTGTGGCATTCTCTTGCCAAGGCAAAATAATTTAAAGGAAAATAATGATAAGGTTTGAAATAATGTTTAATTTCGAGATTTTTTTTCCTTTCCTAGAAACGACGACTTGAACATAGTAAAAATGTAAATACGGAAAAGCTGAGAGCCCCTGTTATTTGTGTACTTGGACATGTGGACACCGGGAAGACAAAAATTCTAGATAAAGTAAGAAAACACTATTATGCATTGATACAACTTTTTATTTATTTTATTATTTTATTTATTTTTTCAATTGAAGAAATGATTTAAATGTCTGCTCCTCCCTACCCTCTGGTAACCATTAGTCCTTTGTTGATACAACTTTTTAAACGAATGAATGATACCTTATAAAAAGCTAATAGAAATCATAATAGCACTTATACGCAGTTCTGTTTATAATAAGTTACTGCTTTATTATTGCTTTTGCTTCTTTTTGTATTTTGAAATACAAATCTGAATCTGCCATCTTATCCCAGCTCCGTCACACACATGTGCAAGATGGTGAGGCAGGTGGTATCACACAGCAAATCGGGGCTACCAATGTTCCCCTCGAAGCTATTAATGAACAGACTAAGATGATTAAAAATGTAAGTACCCTGTATTTTAGTGTTTTCATTTCTAACAAACATTAAGATATAAACTATTTCAAACAATGAAAACAGAATAGTATAACAGATGCATATGCTTACCATTCATAATTAACATATATGCCAGTGTTTCTATTTTGCTTCAGATCTATCTTTAAAGAAATAAAAACATTACACGTTGTAGGATCCCTTACATTCCATTTTCTTCTCTCTTGCTCCAAGTAGTAGTCACAATTCTGAAGTTAGAGTATGTCATTCTCCGTCATGTTTTAACACTTTTAACTCTGTGTTTAAAAATTGGGTTCCCTCCCCCACTCTTTTTTCCTTCTGTCGGATTGATTATACATATTTTTATCTCCCTTATTCTCTCTACTTTGGAGACATTCCATTTATGCTGCATTTAACACAATAAAGGAAATCACATCAGACCAGTGTGAAGCCTGATCTGTCGTCTTCCTATCCATGTTAGGGGGTGGAGCCTTGCCAGTGCCCTCATACGCCCTGTGGGCCCCTTTCTAATCAAAACCCACCCTCTTCTTCCTCCCAGGAGTAACTTTTTAAGTAATCTCTGCCTTTTAATGTTAGGGGTTACAAAATGTGGATATTCCAGTCCCATCCTCCACCTCTGTTTATGGGATTACTTCTAGAGAGAAACTTCCCCTAATCTGCTGTTTTGTTATTTGGGGAGAGTATGTATAAGAAAGGCAGAATAAATGCTTGATCCTTTACCTTTATTTACCAGCTTTCAAAATATATAGTGACCAGTTTGATTTTGGTTTTGTATTAATAAAAACTCTTGGATTTAAACGTATTTATTGTGTGTTTATTTTTCATATTTACTCTTTTAATCCATTTCAGTTATATTGTACTGAGATAGTCTCACCTTTGCCTGGTGGTTGGTTCCTGGGTCTTCGTGATACAATTCTGTCATCTTGTTGGTCTTTGCTTGTATCTGGGCTATCTGGGATTAGCAAGATGTTTCAGGTTCATTTTATCTGTAATGTACTCCAGACCTGGAATTGGGCTTTGTAAAAAATTCCCCAGTGCCATTGTCACAGCAGGTGAAAGTGGTAAATTTAGAACTGAGAAGCAATAAATGACACATGGTGTATATTACATGCTAGTATCTCCCTTGGTCCTTTACTTAGTCTGAGTTCTGTATATAGGAAGGATCTATGAGCTTGTCTCTCCAGTTTTTGTTTTGTGTGCTTGTGTTTTATGAAGCTTGTTTTCTGGTAGATTCCTAAGGAAGGAATAATGGGAATAATACTGTGAGTTTTTTTTAATATTGAGAAGTTACTTCATAGCCTTCATCCTGGAAAGTCTGCTGGCTACATATAAAACCCTTGGTTCCCATTTTCAGTCCATCATCTTAAATTACTCTCATTTCTTCTCATAGAAGTATTGCCTTTCAGGTTTGATCACAGGCTGGTTTTCATCCTTTTAAAAGTAACGTGGTCTTTTTCATCTTGGTGTTGGTTATTCTGGGTTAGTTTTCTAGTTATGTGGTCTTCGTTTCAGTATGTAGTTCAAAATCTTTATTTTAGGATAGTTTTCTTGAATTAGTTTTTCAAATTTATAATTTAAAATTTATTTTGGTTGTACTTTACCTGGGTATTTCTATGACAATGGGGAATTTATAACAGCTTATTCCACCAATTGTCAGAACTTGAAATCTGGTGTTATTTTAGAACATCATTATAGAGTATGATTTTTATTAGGTCTGTGTTAAAGTTCTCCAGATGAGCCTTGTCTGACAATTGTGTTTATATTCCAGACACTGAAGTGGAAGTAATTGTGGCACTTGGTGAATGTTGATTTAGGATCACTGTGGGATTGCAAATTTAAAATGTTTTACATGTGAATCATTTTACCCTAGATCAGGAGAATAAGATTTTGAAAAAAATCATCTGAAGATTGTCAAAAAGTAGAGATAAGCAAAGTAAAAAATGTTTTGTGTGTGTGAAAGAGATTTGATAGTGCTACTCTTTAGCTTAAAAGAGAATGTTCACCTCAAGCCTGTTCTAATGTTTCCATTTGTGTACTTTTATCCAGAAAATCAAATGTTTATGGTTTGATTTGAATAAAGCAGAATATGAAGTTATTCTTTAATATTTTAGGTTGATGTAAATTTTCTTTAAAACACATGGGATATTTTTCAGAGTTTAAAATTGTTTTAAAATTGGACAAGAGACATTTCCAGTTTTCAAGAAACTTTTGCGTGTCAGCTTTTTGTAGACGATCACTTTGACGACTGCTGTCATGTTACTTATTAGCCCTCTGCTCAGATTTAGATTTCACCACAGTTTTATGACCATAACAAAGGGAATGTTATTTTTTTCCTGCAGAACTTTTGATATTAATGAAAATATTAACTGCTATGCTTTGTTGGTTAACTCATTAACTGTTTTTGAAACAGTTCATCTAGATAAGGAAGTGGAGATAGTTTAATGTTTTTGTGGCAAAATATTCATTTTGTGAAGAAGCTTTCATTGTTTGGCGTCCTTAAGCTATTTTCCCCACTTTTTCTAGTTTGATAGAGAGAATGTGCGGATCCCTGGAATGCTGATTATCGACACTCCTGGGCATGAGTCTTTCAGGTAAGAGCGCGTTGAGTTTTCTGTCCACAAGCAGATCGCCTGAAAACCTCGTCTAAAGGTTCATTTGTGAGAACATGTGACTAATCATTAAAGTTGGCTGGTGTTTTGAGATCTGTGGCTTCCAGCTCAGACCTAGGTAGTGATTGATAGTAACCCCCAGTCCTCATCCATGCCTTTCTGATTTAGCAGTATTTTACTTGGATACTTGTTTTTTGTTTTTTGTAGAAAGAAATCTTTTCTTCTTTAAAGAGCAAAACTTAATACATACCTGGTCTGTCTCCAGTGAAACTCATTACGGGTGGAATTTCATCCAGTTGCCTCTTGGCTATATTCCTTAGTGTAAAAGACTTGGTCAGTAAAATTGACAGAAATATTGGAGTTACTTCTGGAACTCATTCCAGCTGATGTCAGTTCACTGTTAGATAAGCATTTGGAAAGTGAAAGTCTAATGGCGCTTGAATCTAATGCATGTACTTCATTTTGTTCTTGTTTAGATTTTACAAAGAAATTAAAATTTTAAGTTTCTTTAAATAAAAGTATTAATTTCAAGATGTCTATGCATTTTTTCCCTTCTTTTCAACAGTAATCTGAGAAACAGAGGAAGCTCTCTTTGCGATATTGCCATTTTAGTTGTTGATATTATGCATGGTTTGGAGCCCCAGACAATCGAATCTATCAACCTTCTAAAATCTAAAAAATGTCCCTTCATTGTTGCACTCAATAAGGTAAGCTCTCCTGAAAAATTAAATTGTGGAAACAAGCTGCTTACTTTTTTGTAATTAAAAAAATGTAGTATAACTTTCATATAAGAATGTACTCCTGCTAAGTTCAGTGTATTTTGACAGATTTATAAATACACATATGTACCACCATTCAGAATACAGACCATCTTCATTTTCCCAGAATGTTCCCTTGTGTTCTTTTACAGCCAGTCTGCCCCCTTCTCTGGCCCCAAACACTGATCTTCTTTTTGCTACTATAGACTAATTCTTCCTGTTTTATGAATTTCATGTTAAAGGAATTAGATACAGTACATAATCCTTTCAGTTTGGCATTTTCGCTATTCATGTTGTAGAATTATCCATGTTGAATATAGCATAGGTTGTTCCTTTTCATTGCTGAGTAATATTTCATTATTTGAATAATACCACACATTATTTACTTATTGGATATTTGGATCGACCCCAATTTTAAGTTACTTATTAATGAAGCAGCTATGAACATTTGATGCAAGCCTTTGTTTAGACATTTGTTTTTGAGTAAATAGGAATCGAATTGTTAGATCATATGTATTTGTATGTTCAACTTTATGAGAAAATAACACATTTTCCTAAAGAAATGGTAGCTCATTTAATTTTAACCAGCAATGTGTGAGAGTTCTACACATTCTTGCCAACACTTGCCCCATCCAGTCATTCTAATAAGTGTGTGGTGCTAAATTGTTATGGTTTAATTGTGTTTCTGTGATGACTAATGGCATTAAACACTTTTTCATGTACTTATTTGCTATCTCTCTCTTTTTGTGCCATATCTACTTAAATCCTTTGCTCATTTTTTTATTAGACTGTTTAGTGTTGAATTTTGAGTTCCCTATATATTGTTGTTATAAGTCCTTTGTCAGTTGTGTGTATTGCAGATATACTTGTAGTCAAGCACTTGGTTTTTCATTTTCTTGATGTGTTTTGAAGAGCAAAGTTTTCTAATTTTGGCGAAATCTCATTAGAAATTTTCTTACAATTTGTGTTTATTGTGTTCTGTATAAGTAATCTTTTTCCAACCCAAGTTCGTGAAAATTTTCTCCAGTGTTTCTAGATATCTAACATTTAGATCTGTGATGTTTTTAGTTAATTCTTGTGCATGGTGTAAAAGTAAGGTTCAAAGTTTACTTGTTTCCGTATGAACATCCGATTCAGAAGCCTTTGTTGAAAAAGTTCTACTTCCTCATTTAATTAGTTTTGAATCTGTTGAAAATTAATTGACCGTATGTATATCCTTTGGCCCGAATGTCTTTCCGCATGCCTCTAGTACCTGTCCACGGTTACTGTAGTTTCACAGTATCTCTTGAAAGCAGGTGTGGTAAGTTCTTCAGCTTTTTGTTTCTCCCAATTGCTTTGGATACTTTAGGGTCCTTGAATTTTCCATGTAAAGTTTAGAATCAGCTTCTTAGTTTCTACATAAAGCTTTCTAGGCTTTTGATTGGAATTATATTTAATCTGTAGATAAATTCTGAGAGGATTAACATTTTAACAAAATTGAGTCTTCTGATCAGTGAACACGGTATTTCTTCATTTACTCAGGTCTTTATTTTCTCTTGACAGTATTTTATAGTTTCATTGTGTGTTGGACATATTTTTAAATTTATCCATAGTATTTCATGGTTTTGATGCTGTTGTAAGTAGCACTTAAAATTTTTAGATTTCTAATTGTCACTTTTAAACAGAGATACCATTGATTTTTATATACTGACTTTCTATCTTGTGATCTCGGTAAATTCACTGATTAGAATTAATAACTTCTTTTGTAGATCATGTGGGTTTTTCTATATGCATGATTAAGTTATTTGCAAATAAAGACTGTTATACTTTATTCCTCATTTGTATGCTTTGTAAGGTTTTTCTTCCTTACTGTGCTTACTACACTTTCTAGAACAACGTTGAAGTGATGTCGGACATCCATACTCTCTTTCTGATCTCGGGAAGGTTCTTGGATTCTCACCGTTGTCAGCTGTAGGCCTGTTTGTAAATGCACTTTATTAAGTCGAGGACATTCCCATTGTCCCTGGGTTGCTTAGAGAGTGTTTTATTTTAAAATTATGAATGGTTGTTGATTTTTGTCAGGTGTGTATTCTGCATCTCTTGAGATGTTCATGTGGCTTTTCTCCTTTATTTTGTAACAACATGAATCACTCTTGATGTTTTTGGGAGGCTTTACTAATTTTTTATTTTTAAAACTTTTTTAGAGCAGCATAAGGTTCAGAGAAGAATTGAAGGCAAGATGTAAAGATGTGCCACCTACCCCGGTCCCCACACATGCACCGCCTCCCCCTTTATCAGCATCCCCACCAGAGGGGCACATTTGTTACAGTTGAACCTGCACTGACACATTGTCACCCCAAGTTCATCATTTACTTTAGGGTTCACACTTGGCGTTGTACATTCTTTGGGTTTAGACAAATGTATCCATCATTATGGTATCACACAGAATAGTTTCACTGTCCTAAATATCCTCTGTATTCCAACTAGTCATCCCCCTCCTGTCATCCCCTGGCAACCACTGACCTTACTGTCTCCATAATTCTACCTTTTCCAGAATGTCATGCAGTTGGAATCATACAGTATGTAGCCTTTGCAAATTGGTTTCTTGTAATGAGCATTAAAGTTTCCTTCATGTCTTTTCATGGCTTGATAGCTCATTTCTTTGAATCATACTCCATTGTCTAATGGACCACAATTTATCCATCACCTGCTGAAGGACACCTTGGTGGCTTCCAAGTTTTGGCAATTATAGCTAAAGCTGCTATAATTATCTGTGTGCAGGTTTTGTGTGGACATGAGTTTTCAACTCCTCTGGGTAAATACCAAAGAGTGTGGTGGCAAGATCTTATAGTAAGAGTTTAGTTTTAGTGCCAAACTATCTTTCAAAGTGGCTGCACCATATTGTATCCCTACCAGCACTGAACGAGAGTGCCTGCTGCCCCACATCCTCACCATCATTTGGTGTTATCAGTGTTTTGGATTTTGGCCACTCTAATAGGTGTGTGGTGGTTTGTCATTTTTTTAACTTGTGTTTCCCTGGTAACCTAAGGTGTAGAACATCTTTTTATGCTCATTTGCCATCTGTATATCTTTGGTGAGGTATCTGTTAAACTCTGGCCCATTTTTAGATTGGATTCTGTTTTCTTATTGAGTTTTAAGAGTTCTTCATATATTTTGAAGAATAGTTTTTTATTAGTTGTATCTTTTTCAAATATTTTCTTCCAGTCTGGCTTGTCATCTCACTCAGTTATTTCACGGAGCACTTTTTAATTTTAACAAAACTGGAGCTTATCAGTTCTTTGTTTTGTGGATTGTGCCTTTGGTGTTGTATCTAAACAGGTATCCATTCTAAGTTAATTTTTGTGAAGGATGTATGGTGTGTTTCTAGATTGTTTTTTGCATGCGAATGTCCATTTGTTCCAGTACCATTTATTGCTTACTATTGATTTTTTAGATATTAAACCAGCCTTGTATGACTGGAACAAACCTTGTCATGATTAGAGTACTTGGTCATGATATAGTTTTCAAATATTGCTGGATTTGATTTGGTAATTTTCTGTTGCTTTTTTGTATTCATGAGTGATTTTGGTATGTAGTTTTCTTGTAATGCTTTTTGACTGGTTTTGATAGTGTAATGATGGACTCTTAGATGAGTTGGGAAGTATTTCCTCCTCTATTTTCTGAGAGAATTATATAGAAATAGCATTTCTTCTTTAAGTGTTTAATAGAAGTCACCAGTAAAGTCACATCAGCTTGGAATTTCTTAATTAGATATAAGTTACCAAGGTTTTTTTATTTTTCTTTTATCAGTAGAAAAATTTGTGTCTTTCAAAGAACCAGCTTTTGGTTTTATCAGTATTCTTTGTTGTTTGTCTATTATTGTTTGTCACGGTTTTTCAGTGTTGATTTTCTTTCTGCTTACTTTGTTTTCATATGCTCTTTTTCCAGTTTCTTAAGGCGGAAGCTTCGGATTTCAGATTTTTTTTTTCTAACATAAGCATTTAAAGATATGCCTCTTACTGTTAAAAAAAGCACCACTTAGACATGTTGTTTTTATCATATTTAGATCAAAATATTTTCTGAATATTTTCAATTACAATAGAGTTCTAGGTTTAAAAATATTTTTTCCTTCATCATCATTGCTTACTGGCTTTTATCTCTAGTTCTTTGTTCCCCTGTATGTAATGTATCTTTTCTTTGACTGCTTTTAAGACTATTTTGTCAATGAGATTATGTAATAGTCTTCTTAATGTTTATCCTACTTTGATTTTCTTACATTTATAAATTTATGCTCAATTAAAAAAAATTCTTGGTTATTTGTTCAGATATTTTCTGCTCTCTCTTCTTTAACTGTTTGATAGAATTCTAGGACCTTTCTAGAACTTGAGTTAACTTCTCTTAATATCATCCCATAAGTCATTGAAGGTTTTTCTGTTTTTTCCTTCATCTATTTTTCTTCATATGCTTCATTTGGGATCATTTTTATTGCTATATCTCTGTGGTCACTAATCTTTTCTTTTGCACTGTGTAATTTGCTGTTAAGCTCATCAGTGAATTTTCCATTTCAGATTATATATATTTTTTAGCTCCGCATGTTCATGTTTTCCCTTTAAAGTTGTTATTTATAAGTTCTGTAAAAGCCTTGTATGCTAAATTATATCATCTTTGTCATTTCTGGGTCTGTTTCTACTCTCCAGTTTTTCTGGTTGGTCTGCTACTTTAAATTATCCCCTTAGACCAAGTCAACAGATTATGCTTTTTTGTTTTTTCAAGTTATTAAACAATTTTCTGTACCTATTTATCTTTTGAAAAGTGAAGGAAAATAATTATTCGATCAACTAAACAGAGTAAATCCTAATTTGAGCAATAAAACAAAATGGGCTATTTCCTGAGATAGGGAATAATTATTTTTAGTTTGTTTGGTATGTAAGTTTCCTGGTGATGGTACTTGCTGTAATAACCCTTGCTTCTGTCTACTAGTTTTCCAGAACCATTCTGGAATTCCAGAAGCATGATAATGGCCCCCCAGGACCATTCTAAGATCTCATCTTTTGCAGATGAATGGCAGATGGGCAGCTCAGACCTCAGCACTTTCTAATCGAATAGGGGATGCAGTTAGGCTCCCGGGGGCTTTTGGTACAATAAAACATCTGAGTAATTCACACTTCTGGACATAAATAATACACGTTAGGAGTTTTCTGGAGTTTTTAATGTTAATTAAATTCCCTAGTGTTCTGAATGTTTTAGAGATATTTCTTACGAAAAATCTTTTCCAGATTGATAGGTTGTATGATTGGAAAAAGAGCCCTGACTCTGATGTGGCTGCCACTTTAAAGAAGCAGAAAAAGAATACAAAGGATGAGTTTGAGGAGCGAGCAAAGGCTATCATAGTAGAATTTGCACAGCAGGTAAGAAAGCTTTCTCTGCTTCAGGAAGAGCCTGTAGCGTAGAGAATTTTCTTCTTTCATTTGCATGGTCTTTGCAATAAAGTAAGCGTTTTCACTAATACTGGTTCTCTGCCCCTATTAATGGTAATTAGTGTTTTTTATTTTTTTCCCTTATTTTTCTTTGTAAAATCAGAAATCTGATATTTCAGAGATCTTGTAGTTTAATTTTAAAATCCGAGTTAACTTGGAAAGAAACTATTTTTCTGTTACGTAATTAATGCCTCCAAGGTATGCATGATCTTTTCTTGACGTTATAAGAGTTTCGGAATGATCAGCCTCTGCTGCGTGTCTCACCTCTAGTTAGTTGTACCAGTCCAGCGCCTCTTTGTGCAGCCTTGCGCAGTGACTTTACCTTTCATGTCTTAGGGTTTGAACGCGGCTTTGTGTTATGAGAACAAAGACCCCCGCACATTTGTGTCCTTGGTGCCCACCTCTGCACATACTGGCGATGGGATGGGGAGTCTCATCCACCTTCTGGTCGAGTTGACACAGACTATGTTGAGCAAGAGACTGGCACAGTGTGAGGAGCTGAGAGCGCAGGTGATGGAGGTAATGGCCAGCTTCTCAGCTTGTTGCTCATCGTTCTTTCACAGCTCCTAGGCGGGCATTGTCCCGCTTTTAGACCTGACTCGGCGGGGTACTGCAGCCTGTGTCTCACTCCTTTGTGATGATGTCTCTCGTAGGTCAAGGCTCTCCCAGGGATGGGCACCACCATAGACGTGATACTGATCAATGGGCGTCTGAGGGAAGGGGACACGGTTATCGTTCCCGGAGTGGAGGGGCCCATTGTGACCCAGATCCGGGGCCTCCTGTTACCCCCGCCGATGAAGGAGCTGCGAGTGAAGGTGAGCCCGCTGGGGAGCTGCAACATGTGGGGAAGTTTTGTATTCAGAATTTCAGCTGGGGTTGTTTCCTCACTTTGGGAACTGCTTGGCTTACTACACACACGCACAAACACCCACACATGCACACGTGTACGCACACACACACACACACGTACGCACATACATCCAGATGCACCCATGCACACACACCTTCACATTTCAGGTGTCTCCATACAGGAAGGACTCTGAACGAGGCAATATGTGAATGTTCTCATTTGTCAACTAAGCTTTTCACAAAATTAAAGCATGTCATGGGTTTATACTGCTATTTTTTCATTAACATTTTTTATTATGAAATAAAATATTCATACAGAAAAGTACACAAAACACAGAAGAAAAGTTTAACCAGTTTTTAGGAAGCAGACGACCAGATAAAGAATCAGAATGTTGCTGACACGCTGGAGGCCTTCCGTGCGCCTTTTCCTGATCTTACCCCCCCTTCCCCAGATTAACCTAACCATGCTTCCATTTTCATGATAGTAACTAATAACCTTGCTTTTTTTATTTATAGTTTTAATACCCGAGAAAATAAATACGTGTGGACTTTATGTGAATAGCATCATTCTCATTGTTCCTTTGTATATGGCTTCTTTCAGCCAAAAAAATAATTTTAAGATTTGTCCGCATTGTTGTATGTAGCCGTAGTTCCTGTTGTCGTTGTGTCATGTTCCGCTGCTTGAGTATATCATGGTTCTCCTGTTGATGAGAAAAGTAGGCCATCTTCGGCTTAATGTTTTTTTATGGATGCTGTTGCTCTGGCCATTCTTGTACTGTTTCCAGGTGCAGATGTACAGGCCTATCTAGGTGTATACTAGGTGTGAAAACTTGGGGTCATCACTGCCTCTCATCTCCAGCGGGCATCATCTGCTGCTCATCCAGCTGTGGTAGTTCAGTCTCCATTGCTTCACATCTTCATCAGTTCTGATTCAGATTTTCCAGTTTTTCCCATTCTGGGGTGTGTGTAGCACATTGCTGTTTCCGTTTGCATTTCCCTGACTTTATTATGGTTGGTCATTACATTTTTATTAGCCACTTAAATTTCTTCCTTTATGAAATGCTCAATGTGCTCTGGCATCATCCATCTATGGTACAGATTTTGCAAGTTATTTGTTTATGTAGTCGGAATATTAGCCTGTTATTGGTTGGTATATATTGTAGCATTTTCTTCTACTCTGTGACTTTTTTTACTTTTTCTATGGTATCTTGTGAAACAAATAATTTTAATATTGAATTACTCTTTTATTTTGTGTTTATTGCTTTTTGTGTTAGATTAAGAAATCTTTTTCTACCCCAAGGTTGTGAAACTATTGTCTCTTACATAATGTCCTACTGCTAACCACTGTTTAAATAGAAATGGTAACAAATATATTCATTTCCGTAGAGCCAGTATGAAAAACACAAAGAAGTAGAAGCAGCTCAAGGAGTAAAGATTCTTGGAAAAGATTTAGAGAAAACATTGGCTGGTTTACCCCTCCTGGTGGCTTATAAAGAAGATGAAATCCCGGTGCTTAAAGTAAGTTATTTAAATTTTTTTCCTCTAAAGCTGTCAACTCTGTCATGTGTCAGAAGAGCACATGCTATGAAGGGTGAGTAAAATGGGTACCTTTGTCTCATGAAGCCTTATCTGGTGGCCTCTTAGTAAACAGTTGATGCTTTTGAATTACTTCAGTTTGTATAGTCATATGAATCGGCTTAATTATTTATATAAATATTATAAATATTTATAATTATTTAGAATTCTAAAATATATATTTTATTTAAATTAAAAAGGAATCGAGAGCTGGAAGTAGTTTATCTACGTTTTATTTTAGGTACCTGAATATGCAGACAGAACTAAGGAAAACCTTACTAGGTACCCGAGTACCCTAAAGGCTATATCTACCTATCTGTCTGTTGCCCGCCCCCCACCCACCCCGGGCCAGCATAGCACAAAACAAACTTTGTGCCACACTTTATTTGCTTGCCCAGGAGTAGTTGCCACTGTTCCCAGCCCATGGCTCCTCTAGTGTCCTGACACCACCATTATTCTTCATACAAAGTAAGGTCACAGCCATCAGGGAATTGGCTACCTTAGGGCCAATGAGAACAGGGCAGAGATATTTTCTTTCCTGATAAATACATTACATTTTAATAAGTATTTGATAGAAAGTGAAAACATGCATTAGACTAAAAATGTCACAGATTTGTTTTTATATCCATTAACTATAAAACTTTAAAAAAAAAATTTAAAGTCTTGGCTGCCATTTTAGAGCATAGTAATCAGGCGATAAGATGGGGGCTGGTTTTCAGTAAAACGTGTGCAGTGGGTTCATCCAAGTTACTTCATCGGTTGAATACAGTTTTTCCCCGTTTGGCCAATCGGTTGAATACAGTTTTTCCCCGTTTGGCTTATTTGACTGGCATGGAATGGAAGTAAAATTAGAGTGGGGAAAAGTAGGAAGCGAGGTGAGGTGAGGCATTCTGTGGAGGAAAGCTCACTTCTCCAGCAGACTGCCAAGCGCCTGGTGGCATGGGTTTTTGCATCTTACTGGCATTGGCATGGTGGTTTACTTGTTCACACTTTCTCCATCTCTGGAGGAGTGGTGACAGAGGAAAGTGCCACTGAGATCAGGGTATTTCACAGTTCAGACAGTCGAGCAGAGCCATTGGGTACACACTACCTTCATGTTGTACTTTTAACTTAAAAAACTTATTTCATTTGCTTACGCATCTACCTTATTTGCCAAATGGAGCAGAGGTGACATATATGTCAGTGTCCATAAACCTCTCACAGGTAACATGGGACACAGTTCAGGCACGGCCCTCAAGGCCCATCCTCCACTCAGCACAGGCCCTGCTGTGTGCCTTGCTCTTTGTAAGCCTGGGTTCCATATTTTTAGATGAATATTAAAAAGAGAAACATGGTTTAATTCTAAGCTACTGCTGACAGAGTTGTATTTCCAACCTTGTAAAATCCAATTTCTTTTCAAGGATGAATTGATCCATGAGTTAAAGCAGACACTGAATGCTATCAGATTAGAAGAGAAAGGGGTCTATGTCCAAGCGTCTACACTGGGGTCTCTGGAAGCTCTGCTTGAATTTCTGAGAACATCAGAGGTGCCCGTAAGTAACGTGCCTCCAGTCAGTGGTCGTGGCTGTGGTGCTGCTGCTGTTACTGACACAGGCTGCTAACACCCCTCCCTCCTCCCCAGCCTTCCCCCATCCCATCCACCCGTCCCATCCCATCCTATCCCATCCCATCCTGTCCCATCCCCAGTATGCAGGCATTAACATCGGTCCGGTCCACAAGAAAGATGTTATGAAGGCTTCAGTGATGCTGGAACACGACCCGCAGTAAGTGGTTTCTCTTTTGCTACGCGGACTCTCGTGTAGCTGCCTGTTCTTTGAACTTCCCTGTGTGACATATTCCGCTTCTCACTGGCTGCTCTCTGATGTGCTCTGACCTTCCAGGTACGCAGTCATCTTGGCCTTTGATGTGAGAATTGAACGGGATGCACAAGAAATGGCTGATAGTTTAGGAGTTAGAATTTTTAGTGCAGAAATTATTTATCACTTATTTGATGCCTTTACAAAATATAGACAAGACTACAAAAAACAGAAACAAGAAGAATTTAAGTAAGTTGGTGATTTTACTTACTTTGGGTCTTTGGTGGAGAAGCCGATGATTGGAGACTTATCCAATACCAGAAAGGTATGCAGACAAGAGGCATGGATGGCATCTTCCAGAGGTTGTGTCCTAAAGTGGTGTGTTACACACCCCAAGTCCTGCCCACCCGAGACCAGCAGTCCGGGGACATATCCTTTCTGGGTTTTTTTTGTTTGTTTGTTTGTTTTTGCCATTTAAAATTTGGCAGACCTAGGTCTCATTCATAAGTGAGTGGCTACATTTGGGGCCGCCTTCTTGCTTTAGTTACTTATTTGACTGGCATGGAATGGAAGTAAAATTAGAGTGGGGAAAAGTAGGAAGCGAGGTGAGGTGAGGCATTCTGTGGAGGAAAGCTCACTTCTCCAGCAGACTGCCAAGCGCCTGGTGGAAGTGGCATAGCACAGGCGCTGGAGGCGTCACTAGTGGCCCCAACCAGGTCCCCTCCTCTTGGAGCTCAGGGGACAGACAGGTAATGACCACATGAGAAGTGGGGTACATGCTTAAAAGCAAAATAAGGCAGGGAGGGGCCTCAAGAAAGAGGGAGCTGTGGGGAGGCAGCTCATTTGTGCGATCTGAAGGGATGAAGTGAGCTTGCTAGACATGGGAGTGCCTGGGCAGGAGGACAGCACCAGGAGACCATCCTCACATAGTGACCTTGGGGAGGGTGAGAGGAGGGAGCTGAATTGGCGGGCCCCAGATGGTGCAGGACCCGGTGGCTTGTTGGGGTTGAGACCCAGTAAGGAGGCTCCTGCAGCCCAGGTGTGGTGTGGCTTAGACCACAGTGGCCATAGGGTGTGATGGCTCAGTCTGGCCATGTTTGTAAAGTAGGACTGACTGGTCAGTATCAGGGATTAGACTGGGACGTGCTCACTTTCGGTCGTGAAACCAAAGGGAGAATTTGGTGAGGAAGACAGCTGCGAACTGGGGAAGCACTTTAAGCACGTGCTCAATACACAGGGGCACAGTGGACTTAGAGATCAACCAGGTTGAAACATGGTAGAACAAAGGGGGACATGGTGCTGCGTGGTCCCCAGAACAGACTACACCTATGCCACACCCGGCAGTAGGTGCCACCGAAGCTCTGGTTTCTATACCTATGGACAGGGCTCAGCCCATTAGTCTGGGCACCAAGTGCTCCTTTGATATAGCTTCTTTAAGACTTGGGATATGCCCGGATGGACAGATGGAGGGGCGAGGAAGGCCTTTATCCAATGGGAGAAGCAGCCTCATATTCACTTGCATTTGTTTTATACTTTTAAGTGATTTTGTAAGCTTAAAAATTCTCTCCCTTTTAGGCATATAGCGGTATTTCCCTGCAAGATCAAAATTCTCCCGCAATATATTTTCAATTCCCGAGACCCCATAGTGATGGGCGTGACTGTGGAAGCAGGCCAGGTGAAACAGGGGACCCCCATGTGTGTCCCTAGCAAAAACGTAAGTGTGAGTGGTGCTTCAATGAAAAGTACTCTTTTAGAATGGTGACAAAAACTTAAACCAAACAGTGTTTGTCACAAATTTATACCTCAGTCTTGGTAAACATCAGCATTCCTTAATCACTGTTGAGTCTTAACACGTGGTACCAGTGCCTCAGTTAATGAAAATCGTAATTTACAGTGGTCGTTCGCATTTCACCAACTGTCCCCAAAATGGCTTTCATAATTGCACTTGCTAACCTGGTCTAGCACCCCTTCCAGGCGCAGTGTCTTTGGCTGTTGCATGTGTCAGTCTCAATCAGGCACAAGCTCCCATCCTTTTTGAAGGGTACAGACCATTGTTTCACAGATTATTTCACAGCTTGGATTTGTCTGATTGTTTCCCCATGACTAAATACAAGTTTAAGTTATTGGAAATGGTCCTACACTCTGTTGTCCCCTGTGCCTCATGCATGTCACACAGGCCGTGTGTTGGGATGCCAGGAGCTCAGCACCTGCATCAGGTACACACACCTTCCCTTTGTAATTACTAAGTAGTCTCCCGGGTACTTTGAGTCGCTGTGTGAATCTTATGTTTCTCAGCTTTATTCCAGAATCTTTATTAACCATTAAAATCTTTGCATAAATCAGTTACTACGTAAGTGGTTGCACAATTGAGATCACCTCGCACTTCTGCAAAGAACCTTCGTCTCCTGAACTTTTTCACTAAGTAGCTATACATTCAGTTCCGATGTTAAAAATGTGCTGTTATAATCCAGTACCAGTATTTCTGATAGCCAAACCAACTAGTTTGGTCCATGGGAGCCCATTCAAGCTGGCTACTATGTCCTCGCCCCATGCACTTTGAGCGTTTTCTTCCTTTCTGGTACAGCAAGATGCCCCGAGCTTGCCTCTTATGTTCCCTGCCCAGAAACTGATTCCTTTAGGGCTAAATGGCACTTGGAGTCACTGCTCCTTTGCCATCTTAGTGGACATTGCTGGGACACTTGTTTGTAATACTTATCTATGTTATGGCTTTAGCCAAACCAAACTCCAGGCAGGAAGCAGAGGGTTCCCCCCTACTCCAAGCTGTAACGAATAGGTGGTTCATAACTCATTTGGAATGAAAGGTGAGGTTCTTGCCACGGGCCCCACTGCTGCCCCCATTGCTGACCATACCAGCCTTCTAAGCTCACTCCTTGTGGAGAACATTTGTGCCTGCCATTTCCTTTCATTGTGGCACCTGGCATATGAAAGGCTGGAGTGCAAACGACAGTGTTGGGCTGGCAGAGCACCTTCAGGTTTCCCAAAGCACTATACCCTCCTTCTGTCCGCACACCACCTTGTGAGGGGCAGAGGGGACACAGAGGAGTAATCCCTAGTTTGTCGATGGCAACACCCCCTGCAATCATGGAGGGTCACGAAGTCAAGGCTTAAAGACTGGCCCTTCTGCTAATTTTAGCTCAGCTGTCCAGCTGGGGCGCCTGTGATGGCCAGGCTTCCTGTGCTTTACATTGTAGTTTCTGTTCTTATCGTTTAGTTTGTCGACATTGGGATAGTAACAAGCATTGAAATAAACCATAAACAAGTGGATGTTGCAAAAAAAGGACAAGAAGTCTGTGTCAAAATAGAACCTATTCCTGGTGAATCTCCCAAAATGTACGGAAGACACTTCGAAGCTACAGACATTCTCGTCAGTAAGGTAAGTCTCCACCAGGGTGGCCTGTGAGAGGAGGGGAAGTCGGCTGTGCTCACCTGGACCCAGTGGCTCAAGTTTGAACTTTCAGCATCTGATGGGGCCAAATCCTTCCTCAGGGATTGGTCCGTAGTGTGGCCTCATCTCTGAGGCAAAGTGCCCTTCCAGGTTCCCTTCTGCTGGTTTCGCCCATAGCTGTGGAGGAAGGCTGGCAGCACCGCCGTGCTTTCCACCTGAGCTTTCTTTGCAGTAACATCTGGCCACCCGCTCTTCTTAGGCACTTGGTTACATTGTCTCATCTGCCCTGTTTGTGCTCACAGATCAGCCGGCAGTCCATCGATGCCCTCAAAGACTGGTTCCGAGACGAGATGCAGAAGAGTGACTGGCAGCTTATTGTGGAGCTGAAGAAAGTGTTCGAAATCATCTAATTTTTCCACGTGGGGCAGGAATTGGAATAAACGCAAGAAAAACGAGACAAAAATGGAATGGACGTATCTGGACACTAATGCACTTAAGTATGGAAGGAAAAAAATAGATGTATAAATGTTTTCCATGAGAAACCAAGAAACTTACACTGGTTTGACAGTGGTCGATTACATGTCCCCACGGTTCCAATGTGCCTGTTCACTCGCCCACTCCTTCCCCAATCCTGTACTGGCTGCTGTTTTAAAGTTTGCCCTTCCCCAAATTTGGATTTTTATTACAGACCTAAAGCTCTTTCAATTTTATACTGATTAAATCAGTACTGCAGTATTTGATTAACCAAGCTTCTGCAGATTTTGTGATTCTTGGGATTTTTTTGATGTAAGAAATACTTTGTGCATATCCTTCCCACGGTGATTTTTTTTCCTGCCATTCTTCTGCCAATAGGCCCTTAGGAATTTTTTTAAATAGAAAATTAGGCATTCTATTTATCTTTTGTGAAACTATGGTATAAAGCCGGGCTGGCTGCTGCTTTCTGCTTGTCTGAGTCCGTGGTAGTCAGTACCAGCTGCCTATGCGTCCTGCCAGGCTTCCAGCTCAGCGCAGCTTCTCCCCAGGTCATCAGCTCTTAAGGACAAGAATTATTTTATTAACTATTCCACCATGTGCAGCAGCACGTTAACGTGAGGAATTTTTATATACCAATCTTAATCTAGAAAATCCTATCATGCATACATTTTTTGATGAGACACTCAACAGGGAATTGATTATTTGAGCGTAGTGCTTCTGAATTGTTGCAGAGACGTCATAATGGCTTATCCACATTAGTAATCGGACTGTAGCTCATTTTATGGTTTCCCACATGAGGACAGTCCTCTCCCCAGTGTTACTTTAATTCCTATGCCAGATCTCTAGTATCTACCTATTTATAGCACAGTGTCAAATGAAGTAAAAATGTGGGGTGTTTGAAGAAAATGTTCCCAAGTATTCACTGGCATAGAATTATAAACTACTTTTAAAGTGTTATGGCATAACATATACAGCATAAAAATACTTTATATACATCTGAAAATCTGTGCCATTCATTACTGCAGTTTCTCAAGGGCCAACAGAGGCAAGGAAAACACCTCTACACCATCTGGGATGTAACTTTCCCAGGGAAAAAAACGTAGTCTTCAATTGTGTGTTGTGTGTTCTAATTCAAAACATGTAAATTCCTCCACGTAGAAGTAAAGATTTTCTTAACATGCTCCAGTGTTCATGCTTGGGGACAGGAGTGACAATGTTGGTTAGAAGCTTTACCCGGGCTTGGAAGCAGCAGAGCTCCAGGCCGGGACCTCCAAGAACTGGAAAGCTTAGCACGAGGCCTACAATAGCCTGGCTTGATCTTTTAGCCTGCAAGTATAATAAACAGTTCAGGATTCATTTCCTAAAGGATTCACAAAAAGGAACCTGTACAAAATATACATACAGTTCTTTATTAAACAACTGTAAACACTTCACTGTAAAAATCCATAAAACTTTATAAACAAACATTTTGTAAATAGAATCTATACTACAGTAAAAGAATTAACACAATTATTTACATGCAATACTGACAAATTTGGCACTTATTGAAAAAAAATATACAAAACACTTGCTCAAAAAGAAATTTAAAATTATAAAACCTCGGAGCATCACTACCATGCACATTGCAAATACCTCACAAGCACTTGTGGCACAGTGAGCAGGGAGTGCCGAGCTCCCGGGGTATTTATGTGACTTTTAAGGTGCTCCCATAAGTCTGCTGTAGAACCACCTGAACGTTGTCAAGAATAAAGTCAAATGCCATGTTCCAGACTGACTCCACCGACTGCTGCATCAACCTGCAGGTGTGAGAGAGGTCAGGCGGCTGACGATTCCTTCAAGAACCAGTTTAACAGCTTTAGGGTTTTAACATTTTTATGTAAGAATCAAAAATCGATTCTGACAACCCATACTCTAGAACACCTGAAAGCACTTCCTGTGGTTCTAAACTACACCACTGAGGGAGCACCACCCAGTCAGTGTCATGGCATTTCTCTCTCTGGGGTCAAAGTGAAGGGCGCCCTTTTCATGAGCCCGGAGAAACACAGTTCACGGAACACTCAGCGCCTCGCCCCCCTTGATTAGCTGTGTGACAGGCCACAGATACCTTTTCATGTACTTTATAACCAGGTCCAGTTTTTCCAAATCCTTCTCCTCTATCAGGTCGGTACAGTATTTCACGACTTGTAGAATGTCTTCTTCCATTGGATCTAGAAAGGAAAATGCAAATGAGAACCAGCCAATGATGTAGGAGAAAGCTACAGTGTTAAAGGAAAGTGCATTTCTGCAACCACACACATGACTAGGCTGTGCAAGGGACTTTTCACGGCCAGCCTGAGTATAAAAGGTTAGGGAGTGGCTGGTTTAAGCCTATTAGGTTGAGAAAAATGAGATCTATGCAGTCGAGTCCATTCATGCTGTGTTTGTGCCTAGCTACCGCTGTGCCAGCCCACCTGAGATGGTGGTTATCCACTCTCTGAGCAAGGCCTTCACATCACTGAACTCAACAGCACCAGCCAGGCTGGGTGCTGGGGGTCTGGTACAGGAAGACGGCCCAGGCTGTGGCCCAGACAGGCCTGACATACTTGCGATGGAGGCCGAGTGTTCACCCTGATAAGAAAACATGATAAAGTGTCACATTTACATAACATCAAGATCTGATGAGAGATCAAAGTTTAAGAAGCATTAGAAAATATTACCAGAGGTTTCTCAGGAACAGGACCTTCGTGTTTCAGAAACCCATCCATCAGCTTCTGGGGATTCCCGTAGGCCCCTGGCACGGTTTTTATAGGACTACTGAGCAGCTTGTTTTTCAGAGGACTCTGAATCTTCTTGGGGGAACTGATGGGGTTTTTTTTCCTGTTTCGTTTTGTTTCTTTTACTGCTGCTGGTTTTAGCTGAAGTAAGGGATTCTTTGGCACTAAAAGATGAACGTAAGACACTCAACCAATGTGTCTGCCTAGTAGGACGGTTCTCTTTCCCAACACACGCAGACCCTAACAAGGCCTCTTGCTAAGACTGGCGGCAGCTCATGAATGCAGGCCCTCCATCACCTAGTCTATATTCTGCCACTCACTGATCTGACCTCACAGAGGCTGCACAGAAGGGTTACATGAACCGCAGCAGGTGAAGCGTAAGCACTCGACTCAGCAGGCCGTGCCCTGTTTTCATAATAGATGTGTTTGTGACCCACGGTCAGAAACCTTAAGGTAGTTTTAAATGTATGTCCTTTGATGTATCGGTCTCAAAGGACAATGGCCTTGACAAGTATTTAAAAAGAAAGATTTCTGGTAATAAAGTAAAAAAAAAAAAATGGTGTTAAGTAGTTACAGATACAACCTGCACTAGGCCTGTAATGGACCCACACTGTACACCTGTTCTGTCCCCCGATCCGAAGGGCTCTTCACATGACAGCTCAGACTTGGCTATTACCTACGACAGTAATCACGCACAACTACAATGCCATTTCTTTTATTACTGGCTACATGTCACCTCCAGGGCTTACCGGCTGCGCTGGCTGGCTGCTGGGGCGCAGCCTCTCCTTGCCGCTGTCTTTGCTCGTACGCTGCATTCAGCTCCATCTGAAGCTCAGGAGGAAGGGCCGCGAACACCTCAGGGTCCACCTGGTGGGAAAGAGAAAGTTCAAGTCACACCCAAGTAGATTCTCATGGCAGCTGGATTATATTCACAAAACAGATTTTGTTTTCAAATCAAACTTCTCTGATATGTATGAAATCCTATTAGGTCCTCAATATCAGGGCTCACTCATTAAATCCTCACGAGGTTTTAGAATGAGAATAAGGAATAAAATTTTGAGTATGAACTAAAAAAAAAAACAAAACCAAACCCAAGGTAAGAAGCACCCAAGAAAGTCAGGCTCATGTATAATGTTTTTTAAAATGCCACACTAAGACGAGAGTCCCCAGTATATGATCAGGTTTCCCCCACCGTCACTCAAATATTGCCCATTGGTCTCTGGCCAGTGATACACAAGCCAGGTGTGTATATCTGCTTGTCTGCTAGGTGGAAGCGCCCACACACCACAGCCTCAGGAGACACTGCTGCCAGTCTCTGTCCTCGAGGTGCCAAGCCAGCACCCCCTGTCCCCCAATGCATAGGGTGTGGACTACAATGAGTTCAGGTGCAAAGGGGCCAACACGCTCTGAGTTGGAAGGACAGGGAGCATGTTGAAACTGATGGAAGGCCCTAACCTCGCCTCACCTGTGACAATGCTGGGAGGGCTATGACATTAATCCCCGAGTCACTGTCAGATTCTTGAGGTTCTGGTATTTGTAACAAAACTGTCCCAACTGGTTGTGGCAAAATTCCTGTACTGCAGCCATTTAGCGGTTGGTTCTTCCTGTCACTGTGCAGCTCTCCTTGCTGTGCAGCACAGGCATGCTCCACCTGTTCCCGGAGGTCAGGTGGAAGTGCTTCCAGAACAGACTGGTCAAGCTGCAAGTACACACATGGAGTCTGCGGTTATGCCATGATCCGGGATGATGTACTAGAGCATTCATGTGGCACTGAGTATGGCTAACTAGGCCAGGAAAGCACCCCCAAAACCAGCACAAGTTTTGGAATATCCCGGCCTTTTGCCACTGAAACCTGAAGCCCAAATACACTCACTGACTCTCCTGCAAGAGGAGCAGACAGACACGAAGAGCCTTTGTTAAGCCCCAATCTCAGACCCTACCCATGGGCAGGGGCCACACTAAGGCAGATGTCCAATTTCTGGGTCAGAATTTTACACAGTGCTACTTAGTGCAGCAGAGAAGTCGACTTTTCCAGTATAGCTTAAAGTGCCTCCTAGGCTTCCAAAAAGTAAAAATTCCAACAGTATGCCATCTACAGCCTACACCAACCAAATGAATAGCTTATGCTGGGACAGTCATCCACTACAGAGAACTGTTTGTAGATGCTGCGAGAAAACCTTTGACATAAGGCCTTTGCTAATAATGACCACCAAAGCTGCATGCAGAACAGAGTATGTATGTGCATGTGATCACTATCACAAAGAGGTAAAGTGGCTGTGATAGTGGCAGTCTATGGAACTGGCTTTCATCTATATTTTACAACTTGCAAAAGCTGCAACACCACAGTGCTGGGGAAAGATCAGTAGTTCAATTTTGGAGACATTAGAAACATTTCTGCTTAGAGATTTTTTAAGTAGACAACTAAACATGAATTTGAAAATACATATATGCATATATGCATTTATAAATTAAAGACCATACTATACAAAAATTTGCAAATCTCTAAAAAGCACAATCTTTCACCTAAACTGATTTCTCATTCAGAATTTAGTAATATCATGAGCCACCCTAAAAAGTCACTTTTTCTCTCCTTCTTGACTATATTGAAAAAGAGATTAAAAATGTCATTCTTACCCCACACTTCCATACTTAAACTGTTGTTCAGAACCAAGAGATACCTGGGAAGGTGATGGGACCTCTACGCTCAGGTCAAGTCTCGACTTTAACCTGATGGGAGAACGCAGACCGTTCCATCTCCCTGAAGACTCGACTTTGCCAGTAACAGGACTGATGCCTGACGTCAGATGTGTGGAGAAAGATGGCAAGAAAGTGCAGGTTTTAGAAGCAGATGATAATTCCAGGTCCACGGCAGCCAGAAATACTGAAAGTATAGAAAATACATAAAATAGCCTCTTCAGATCATCTGGAGAAGTAGGGGCACTTTAATTCAACACACTTTATTACTGTTCACCAGAAATCAGATACTTTGTTTCTTAAAAGGTCACGTGTAGCCAGGCCAGACCACTTTTAACTTGCCTAAGGATACAAAAGGCACCAAAACAAGAACCACGCTGAGGCAACCAACCTTCCTTGTGCTCCTCTTCTGTGGATTTCTTCGCTTTCTGGACTTGGAAGAGATCGAGGACAGAGTGTGACCCACCAGGAAAGTGGCCTGGATGAGCTGACGGGCGACTGGGGCATGTGGGAGGCTTTGGGATAGCTGGGACTAACTGGTTCACTTGAATCCCAACCTAGAACCAGAAGAAAGAACATGTTTCTAGGAAAACTAGAGTGAAATATGTATTCAACTGAGCAAAATTCTCAGCAAACCCTCCTTTTATATCTTCTAAATCCTGTTTCTAGGATACAAGGTTAAATGGAAGTATGCAAACAGCTTTGTACATGATTTTATTACCAAATAACTTTGACACTAGCTAGTGAGCAGTTAGTCCCCTCAATCTGCAAATATTTGATTCTACCCAAACGAACCTCAATCTCTTCAAAATCAGAAAGTCCCAGAAAGTGGGTGCTGTCCCCACTGGAGTTCCAGCCAGCTACATTTTGAAATAAGATTTGAAAAAATTTACATAGAGCACCATCTATATGCAACCTTATTTCATATAAAATAAATGACATTAAAAAATGGACGTGGGGTTTGGAGGGCAGTAGCACCCTGCAGGCATCTGTGCAACAGCCACCCTGCCCCTACCAAAGCCTGTTAGAACAGTGCTGCTGGGAGTTTAATCATGGCCACCTCAGCAGCTGCTCGATCCTTCTGCAAAACCCACACCAAGCCAAGTAACTACCCCTTACTCAGGTGTGTGTGCACACAACTCAAATGACCAAAGTTTCAAGAAAATTAAGGTTTTCACGTGTTCGAAGCCCTCCCATCTATCTGTTCAAAGGCATCTTCCCATGCCTGTGGTAAGCTCTCTCACCCAGCCAGGCCGCCTTTTGTCAGACACCAGAATAAACTTCTGATTAAAAAAGACCTTATAGAGGGACAAGAACCTGCAGCTGCCCTGTCTCTCCCAGTTCCATCTACTTCTAAACGAACGTGAATAGGAAGCAAGATAATGCATATAAAGTCAGTCCTTAATTTTTAAAAAGGTGTTGTAAAAACTCAAGATATAAAATTATTAATCTAGGCAGACAGCAAAGAGCTTTCAGAACAAATCTGACTCTTCTCTGAAAAATAAGGAGATCAGGTCAGATGAGAAAGTCACGAGTTTTTCAGTTTCTATTCTGCTTGTATTCTATCAAAGGAGCTGAAACCTGCAAATAAACCCCTACAGCCGACCACAATCATTCTCAGATCAAACCTCAAATGAAAAACAGTATTACAGAAAGGATTTTAAAATGTTATATACTTACCCCTCTCATATCCGATATATTTAGTTTCATTGTATGAAACATGTTTAGTGTAGCCTTTCCAATTATTTTTGCACTATCTGTTGCCTGGTCAAGAGTTACGGTCCTGTAAGTGGTAGAATTAACTTTTTAAAAGGAACAAAAGCTACATTCCATATGTATTCACCAGTATCTCAGTAGTACTGAACTGTTTAAAGAGTCAGAGAAAAATTGCAAAGCTATAAAAAATTTAAATAAGTTCTAAATATAATCCTTAAAAATGAATGAGATATAGTCTTCCTTCAAGGAAGCCAGTAATACCAAATTAATTAATTATGTTAGCAGCAAGGGGAAAAGAAAAATCATATAGAACATGGAGATTTTAAGATAAAAATTAATGGAAACCTGGTCAACTAAAAATAAATTGGAACTTTTTAAAAAAAAATATGTATTTTAGTTAATGCATATACAAATATAAGCATATTGTGTTGCAACTAAAGAATGAATGCTAAAGTACAATATTTTAGGTCCAAGATTATCAATGTTGGTTGAGGTGCGGCTGATATTCAGGAAAGAGAGATGAAGCCCCTGCATTCTGATTCTTGACTCCACTTTCACTATTTTGGAGGCAAAGCCTTCAAAAATTTTAACATGTGAATATGCTCATTACAATTCTACCTTCTCTCAGAGGTTCTGTAAGTAGATAAAGAGATGTGTGGGCAGCTCTGACGAAGGAGAAGTCAGTGCCTTGCCTACCCAGGGAGACTGGAACACACAGTTCTTAGATCCTTAGGGACCCAGGAGGAGGGCTGAGCATCCCCAGCACTGCTAGGTGCCACAACGGCATTGATTGTATTTATCTTTTCAGGACCACGAAGACACTACATACTAAAGTGCCTGTTTTTTAAAGAAAACCATTTGCAAAATGATTTGTTACCAAATAATTACCTTCAATTTACTTCACATAGGTGAAATACAGAATAACTTAAAAGATTTTGGTAGACCACAGTGGCTTAAACGTGTTTATCTTCATTTCTTTCCAAAACATCAATAAACTGACTTGAAATGATTTTTAAAAGGTGAAACTCTTAAAATAGAAATGGGAGAAGAGACAGGAGGAGAGGAATTTAAAACAATGAAAGCAGCTCAGAAAGTAGCAGGCTGCCAAATGTCCACCAGAAGCCAACAGCAAGGCGCCCGCTTGAGACAAGCTTGATGCCACACTTGATGCCACAAAGCCTCAGGGAGCTCAGTCACTAGAGGTGCCAGGTGTCTCTGGGGGGACAAGAGAGGACGGGCTGAATTTGTGAAGGGGCAACAGTCCCAGATGTTCCCCCACCCCGGTGAAGATTTGCCACAGCCCAGTGAAGAGATGCCACGGGGTACATGCATGGCTAAGGGAAGGTGAGGCACCTGCGTCAAGAGACACTTCCCCGCCAGGACCTCTTTCCCAGCAAATCACCAGAATGCACCTTGTCACCCACCCTGTAGGCAAGCCTAACAGAAAAGACAGCAGGTCCCGCCATTGGGCCGTGGTGACCAAGCTGTAGCGAGCCCTCCGACTGCTGCCCACGGTGGCGCCCAGTAGTCCACACGTCCCACTGAGAACCTGGAGATTCCACAACATCTTGGCTGTTCACATGGGAAGGGACAGCCCAGAACCATCAGACAGATAACTACATGAAGAGGACCTCTAATATAAAAGACAGCAACCAAACAGGAAAGGAGGCACTCGGAGGGAAAGCTTGACTCCGGGACTAGAAGAATATTTAAGAGATAAGAGCGAGAACCGCGTCTGTGAAATGAGACACTTAAATGTCCAAGAATAAAACAAAACACTCAAATTTAAAATGTTGCTAGAAACAAAAAATTTAATACTGACAGAGTACCCAGCACAAACACGAAGACCAAAACGCTCAAACTCCAGAACCCCTGAGGTAAGATAAGGTCCTGAGGTTAGGAGAGAATGCGGAGACCCGACACCAACAGGCAGGCAGGCAGAGGGCACGACCTTCTCGATGTGATCTCGAGAGACATGGCCACGGAGCCACTGGGTGTCTGAGGAAATGACTTCTAGCTTTAAGTCACATTCATAACCTCTGAGTCAGCACAGCTGTCGTGCATGAGAGTAGAAATGCAGGCTTGAAAAACACCACCCTGCACTCCTCCTCAGGGACAATGAGCAAGGTGACAGGCCAGTGTGACCCGGGGGGCCCTACACCCACCCAGACCAGAGCAGCAGAGTGGCAGCCGGCCTGACAGAGTAAGGTCTTCAAGAAAAAAGGTCAAACCAATGGGCTGTGATGGGCTGAAATGTACCGGGCCGGGGTGAGGGGGCGGGCGCGGGGAGCAAACTCTGGCAAAGTCACAAAAAAGCAAACAAGCAAAACAAGACAGTCAGTAAATCCAGGAATAGAGCTGGGCCACAGGGGACAGTGTGGGTCGCCCCACACAGTGCACACATGGCTGTCATACCAACACCAGACAGGGCCTGAGCTAAAAACTAATGGCCTGGTGGGGGACGGAGAAAATGCGCACAGGGAAACAGCAGTGGGCTTGGGAGAGAGGAAGGAGTCAGAAAACGTCCCACAAAAGTGAAATAAGCTAGAAACTGCAATTTAAGTATCCAGAAATACAGATGTAAATATTGAAGGAAACCACTAAAAAGCTGACAAGAATGGCACTCAGAGCCAGGGAGGTGTGCACAGGACTGAAAACACTGTATGTGACACCTTTTCAACTGCATATGACTTTGATAAAACATGTATGTACATATATGTAATTAAAATTAAAACGCATGTACACAAAAGAACTCCAAGGGGGGGAAATTCTCTTCTTAAAAGTAAAACTGTCAGAAGAAAAATTTTCCTAAGTGATAATCAAGCCTCAATCTACATGTGGCTTTGACAAGGAACTTAAAATCTGTCATTTCTAATTCAACGTTATAATGTATCGGACTCTAAGTCACATGACTATGACCATGGGGTTTTGACTAAGGCCAATTAGGAGAGATCACAGAATCACAGAATGTGGGGCACCTCTCCTCAGCAGAGCATTATGTCAGACTTCAGCAGGGCCCATTCTTATTCTCTCTAAAGGACCAGACACTGAATAGCTTGTGTCTAGTGGTCTCTTTCACACTCTTCATTTCTACAACTTCCTATATAAAAATCAATCTTCCCTCACAACAGTCCTATGAAAATACGCCATAGGATGGATCTGGCTCACAGGAAGTAGTTTGTCAACCCCTTAATAGAGAAAATACAGGGTCGGTATTATAATATTGCATAATTGCCCACCTGAAACATTTCTTACTCAGTTATAATACCAGCACAGGGTGAGGTTTAAGTTAAAGGTTCGCAGATGATCTAGATCTTGGTGACACTGATGAAATGACATGTTTCAATTAATCTTGTGCTCTTTTTGCATCATCACATTTCATTCAAAGTTAGTGTTTTAAAGGAAAAGCAAAATGTACTGTTTATTACTGTGTTTATTAAACAAAGTCTTTATGTTGTAGAGATAAACATGAGACACAGGAAGAAATGACATGGCATCTGAGGTTTGCGTCACGGTGATGGGGTCAGGGAGGAAGGGTGGTGCAGGGGAGCTAACAGCAATGGCTGAAATCAGGTGATGGGTACATGGGAGTCATTATACTGTTCTTCCTACTTCTGTGTATTTTTTAAAAATTTCATAAGACTTTTTTTAATGTTTAGGACAAAAAAAAGGAACAAATGCCAGCAATGGCAAACAGATACCTGCTTACAAAAGAGCTGAATGAGTATTATCCCAGGTTGTGGGAAATAAAGTGTAATTAATCCCAATTTTTTAAATGTTGTAATTAGATTTTGGGAGAACCTGGATTTTCCAAAGAGAATGACAATGGAGGCTGATTTTCTTAACAAGATTAGACAGAGGGAGCCCCTCGGTACTGCTGAATGCACTGCAACACACAACGCTAAGTAAATGTAAGATATTTAAAATTGCATATATGGCGAGAGGAAACTAATTACTACCAGCTCTCCCTCAAAAGGAAAATTATTTTTGGATGATCCTTTCCCTGTATCTTGAAAAAATAAAGCTGCAGGGTACATTCCCAGAAAAGGTATTATAAATTGGACTTGATTTTCCCATAGAAACCATATTTTAAAAAATTACATCCAGAGCAAGGTACTAAAAACCAACTTATTACAGAAATGACCACCAATGCTCTATTTAACTACCATTTGAAATGAGTACATCAAAATGTTCACTGAAATAGGTAAATACAACAGTTCAAGATTACCAACTGCATAAAATATTTCATAAATTACATTGTTTAATGTATAATTTATAATCCGTTTTCATGGTGAACAAATGATAAGGCTAGAAGTTTTCTGTTTGAGAGTGTCATCTCATCACACTCAGTGACATTGCTATAAATACATAAATGTAATAATATGGTTGACATGAGCTTACCCTTAAAGTATATTTCAGAATTTCTCATATGTGGCTTTAAGGGTCAAAAGTATCAAAGCTTTGGTTGACCGACAGATAAAATACATAGCACACTGTGGTAGAAAATTTCATGCAAACAAAGTATTTTCATATTGGTCATAAATCTAAACTGAAGTTTTATATCAGTGGCCCTCACATAAAAAACAGTGTTTAAATGTTTTCTACTAGTTTATAGAAACTAAAATGATTGATCTTTTCACAAACAGAAACCAGACCTCCCTAAATGAAGCAAATGTTGCACTAAACCATTTACTGAATCACTAGATTGAGATTTCCCCCATGGGCCCCTTCCCCCGAGGCTACAACTGTCCCCCTCAAGGCAGGTGTTAGGCTTTTCCCTTTCCTTCTGTTCATGCACTGAAATCAGCAGCCGGAAGACCCCCAGGGTGGGCTGGGAAGGTCAGGGGGACATTGTCAGGCTGACTTGCTGCCGCAGGCCCCATGACTGGCTGAACCCGAGTGTGTGCACATTGCTCCGCTGGCCTTGGGCTGCGGCCTGCTCCACTGTCAACACCAGAGCTCACAGCTCTTCACCTCTAGCCTCCCACCATGGCCTCAGTTTCCTAGTCACTATAATAACCTGCCCTGAAACATGAAGCTCCAGCACCCCTCAAGATAAGCTTACCTGGCGATGTGATCACAAATGCCATGGCCTCCGAACTTTGCAGTCTCTACAGGGGCTCCTGGCTTTCGCACCATGACTTTGAGAGTCAAGCGCTTACCCTTCACGCCAGCAGCTTCAAGTCGTCTTTGAATTTCTTCTGAAAGACTCAGAAGAAAAGATTCTGCTTCTTTTGGCTACAAAAAGGCATAAAAAACTCTCATGTATTTGCCTATACACCTAATAACTCTTCAAGTATTTTAACTTTCAATATTAAGTATGCACATTATTTACTATCCTGCTAAGCATCTGTTAAATACAAAGATTCTACAAGCTCTGGGAGTAGCAAGAGTTTTAGGACTTCATTTCAAGCATCAGGAGTCTGTGGTCTAGCTGACGACACAGCACTATGTGAGGACATAAAGGACAATACGAGGTGACACCCATTCAGTTAGTACCTGGGTAAACCTTATTCCGTAGTTGATCTCGGCTGAAACAGATTTTCTTTCCTTTTCAGTTCGAACTGGTCTATCATCCAAACCACGGCAGAATCTATAAAGCATCTGACCTGTTTTGGGACCAAATTCTTTTTGGAGTTTTGCCATGGTCATATACTGCAGATCTCCACAAGTTTTAATTCCCAAAGATGCCAATTTGGATTCCATCGAATGTCCAACTCCTAGAAAAGAGGATATAGATATGTATATACATGTATATAGTTCTTTAATTCTGCACAAAAACTATTAAAAACAATTTCTCAATATGAAAGAAATAACTATCATTCATACATATAACAATTTAAAATAATGTCCTTTGAAATTTTTAAGTGACATAACTGAAGCATCTCATAGAGTAAAAGAAATTTTTAGCATATATTATGCTAACAAAGTTATTTCTATAATCATCATCTCACTAGAGGTGAACCAGGATTTCTTAAATATGTATGAGTAAATAAGTTCTCAAAAGAATGCAAGTTTTACTTATATCAAGGTTTCTATCTTACAAAATCAACTAAGTTACAGGCTTGTTAAAACGAGTCTACAGTATGGCTTACAGACATGCTTGGAGGCTCACAGATGTTAGGGCTCCACTGTGATGACACTGACAGCCAAACTTTACAGTAGCGTTTCGACCACGTTTTCTTTAAAAGGGAACTAGAATAAGAACTTTTGACACAGGCCCAAAACCGAAACTATCACCTGTCATCATACTGGACAAAGTATTACCAGTGACCTGGGGATGAAGGTTCATTAAGCAAGCAAAGTGGTAGTGGGGAAATACAGAGTTCTTTTATCAAAAAATGTGATCTCCCTTTAAAGGTGGGACCCCGCCTACAGCTGGGCCAGCAGGCAGCAGCCCCAATGTCACACTCCTCAAGACCCAAGGCTGGGCCTCACCCAAAGGGTGCTCATGGGTTTGGTCACTCTCAGTCTGCCCGAAAGCTTAACAAAGGTGTCCACATCCAGGGAAGGTGTTTAAGAGAGTAGCCTAAGGAAACCAAACTTATTGGAACAGTCTCCACACCATCAAGTCAATCTTTCACATCAGTAAGGAGAAGACCGTCCTGGCCTCCTGCAGGGTCCTATCAGATGCCTCAGACTGAAGTCTGACACCTGCCTGTCATGTTGCTGTTATTCACTGAGCGTCTCCTGCCCGCTGAGTGTCTTCAGTGGCAAGAACAAGCAGCTGAGTCCAGCTCTCCCAGGAGACCTGCAGCAGTGATGCATGGCAGGAGGTTAGGAGGCTGTCCCCTCCACAAAAGACCTACAGTCTTGCACATAGGTGAGACAAGCTTAAACCAAGAGAAGTCAGATAAGAGGTTTCGAGGGCGCTGCCTCCCATTTGTTTTAAAGTTCAAGTCAGAGCAGAGAACAAGTAAATGCAGTGCCCAACTCAGCAGCAACACAACCCCTCAGACAAGCAGCATCGCAAAAAAGGTGAGACCCTAAGTGGAACCTGTCTGAGGTTTTTTCAAAGTGGGGAAGGGACACTCAAAGGAAAGGACAAATCCCACACTGGGTTGGCCAAAGTCAGAGAGAAAAGAAAGAATGATACTTAACACGGCCATTCTCAGGCAAGGCTCTCTGTCTCTATCTTGCCACCTGACTCCAACCCTCATGTGATAATGACCTTTCCTGACAGACCGGAGAGCTGACCTGTTCTTATTTGCAAAGTCTGCAAGAGGCAGTAACAACCCTGGATTAAGAATGTGTGTGTGTGTGTGTGTGTGTGTGTGTGTGTGGGTGTGCATGCGCTGGGGTGGGGCAACTTATCATTTTTGAGAGTATTCTAAAGTACAATGGACAGAACTATTCACTAATAGGCACAAAAGAAAGGCTATTACATTGACCATCACCAAATTAGCCACAATCAACCTGATCTAACTGCAGTCCCTCTAGGAAAGAAGAAAAGGTTGTCTAGTGCAGTGGGTAGGCCCAGAGTTGAGTGTCTCAGGAGGGAAGCCTGCAGGTGGTCAGCCTCTGAGCCTGTGACCTTGACTGGGGTGGACAAGTCAAGCTTAGAGTCAGCAATGAACCCTCAAGAGGGTGGCTAGTTTAACTCTAACTGTCGTACTGGAAGGGGGCACCACTAAGCAGAAAAGTCACAGGGCTCGAGGCTCACACTGAATGTGGTCACTTCAAAAGGGGAAAGCCAAGAAATATGGCATCTCAGAAGCAAGTGTCCGAGCTGGAGAGAGGAAAAATAAAGACATGGAATCTCCTGGTCAAGCCACTGGGACAAGGACTTGGCATCTGTCCTTGATCGAGAACTGCTATTCTAGACCAGAAGTGACTGATATCTCCTCCATAGCATCCAGAACTTGATAGTCCAGCAGAGACGCAGAAGGAAGAGTAAAGTGTTAAGAAAGTTTTCACTATCTAAATGAGCACTGTCCCATAGAACTTTCTGTGATGATGAAGATATTCCGTGCTGTTCAATGTGGCACTTGCCACTCATGGAGACAGAGTGCTGACATGTGGCCAGTGCACCTGAGGAACTGGGCTACAATTTTAACTTCAATTAATCTCACTAGTGTCACCTGGCAGTGGCTGCTGTCCTAGGACAGTGTAGATCTTTAGGTCCACCTACACATCCATGGTGTTTCTCTGAGAATGAAGAGACAGACACATAGCCTGGGCGCACAAACCCAGCATGGGCTAAACAGGGCACAGAAGGCCTTACACTACGGGTACACACAGAAACAACTATCGCATTTAAACAACTGTTGGGGACAATCCTGCCTGTCATTAGATAAACAGATCTCGTTAGGTGACCTATCTGTTAGCCTGACATATAACTGTTACTATGTGGAGTCTCCTTCAACAGACTTACTAGACTGTTTTTCCTTCTCATAGCTACGGTGACTGCGCAGTGCTGTGCTCGGCACACTCTGTGCTCGATAGACACTCAAGGGCTCAGCAGCCAGAGAGTGCTTGTGGGGGACAAGCAGCAAGGTATGGTAAGCCCATTTCTCCTGGTTTATTGGTTAGAGAGCCAAATTTCCTCAAAGCACCATCTATAGGATATTAACAGATATTACATATTCATCTTCAAATGTCTTTGGGAGATTGCTAATTGCGAACACGGAAATACCATGAAGGGGTCCCACACTTACAGGAAACCCATTTTTAAAAGAACAGCTTGTGCTCTTAGAGCACATTTTGGGAAAAGGTGGATTACAATGCCATCTTCAGGACAGGGATAACATATCTGCAATGTTCAAATTCATTAAGAATTGGCGGATTTTATAAAAGTTAAGTTTAAATATATGAAAATCATACAATTTTCAGTGACTACAACCTGGTTTTGAAGGTGAGGCCACATGAGAAGGTGGCTTGCCAGAGGAAGCCAACCTTGCTGCCTCCTATCTTTCAGACATCCTTTAGGGAATTCAAAGCTGTGCCTCAGAACTCACCCAGGACACGTAACCTCACACTTGCCCTTCAAGAAATAAAGTCCCTCCAACCAGGAAGCAAATAAAGGTGAAAGGTCAAGGAACTAAAAATTCTTCATTTCTGTGTAAAACAACAACAACAACAACAACAACAACAAATCCTACAAAAATGATTCATTTGGAGATGGTTTTATGGACTAAACAGCTGTTTCCTCGAAATTCTTAAGTTAAAACCCTAATACCCAGTATCTTAGAATGTAACTATACAATCAAAACAGGGCCTTGGAAGGTAAAATGAGGTCATGAGAGGGCCCTAATCCACTATGACGGGTGTCTCTACAGGAAGAGATTAGAACACAGACAACTCAGTCTTGGACTCCAGCCCCTAGAATCTTGAGAAAAATTTCTGCTGTTTAAGCCAGCTAGTCTGCGGTATTTTGTCATGGTAGCCTGAGCAAACTAAAAGAGATAGCTAGTATAATACACCTGAATTCAAATTTCAAATGCAGCTTTAAATATACTGGTTCGTTTCTATATAAAACTGCAATATGATGTGTTATTAAACTGTTTAAATCGTGTTGTCTAAAAGGTACAGTGAGTCCTCAATGTCAATGATAGGTTGGAAACTTTGACTTTTAATTGACAGAAATGAGAGTTTGGTTCCCATCGCATTTTTCCAATCAGCAAATTTCTAAACACAGACCCAAAACACTTTTAATATTAAACACTGAAATAAACGTGAGTTCTGCATACATTCAAGGGAGATGAAGAAAAACGAGTAAGATCATTGTTTTCCAAACCCCCAATTCTCCAGCTCAGGGTCACAAGTGGCCAGAGCCCGTCCTGGCAGCTCAGGGCACCACGGGGACCCACCCTAGATGGAACACCCTCCATCGCAGGACAACCCCCACACATCCTACTCATTCAGATAGGGACAATGTAGACACACCAAGTCCCCTCATGTGCACAGACAGTTCTGGGATGTGGAAGGAACCTAGAGTCCCCATAGAAAACTCATGCAGACCTGGAAGGACATGACAGCTCCTCACAGATAGAGGCTCTGGTTAGGAATCCATTATTTTTCTCATCACCGTTGTAATAGACTGACATTGAATGAAATGTTAGTCAAGGAGGTGCTGTAAGTTGCTAGCTTGTTTTTATAAGGTTAATTATTCAAATTTAACCTCAAACAGGCCACCAAAATGTCATTTCCATATTTCTGACACTAATACATTTCTCGAGTTATTTACTAGGGGGTCAGGAAGCTTTAAGACTAATCCACTGTAAAATGGCATTTGGGCAATTTATTATTTTATGGCCTATAATACTAAATTTCTTAGTTTAGACACACTTTTATTAGGCTTAAGAATATACATCTAAAAATAGCACTAAATCGACTTTAAACAAACAAATTCATTCAAAAAACCTTTTGTCAAAAATGTACTGCCTTGAACTTTCCCCACCACAAATACAAAGGAGCTTTATGAAGCTAAGACAAGCTGCTTTACAACAAACAGGAGAGGGTCATCTGAAACAGTTTCAGGATTGCTATATGGCTTAGAGAAACTGCTTAGAAAGAGGCATCTACCATAGAAAGCGAGTCTAAAAATTTAATAATTGTGAAATGAATTGTCCTACACAAAAAATTACATCTCTTCAAGGCCCTTTTAAAAGGCAACTATTTTTCAGTTATAATTAGTTATATTTGATATTCCCATGGAAAGATTTTTACATGCTAGGTTAGTCAGCCACACAGTAACTACATGAAAATGCAAAATAACCAAACATCCTGCCCCTTAGGCAAGAAAGATATCATGGAAGTTTTACTTCAACTTTTGAGTTAGCAGAACACAATACTTCCTTGTTAGGGTTTTATTCTTCCAAATATGATTCATACATTCTCTACTTTTAATTACAACGACTGGTTTACTAAACTCAGAAAACTATCGTTAGTCCAGCAAGATAATTTTATAGAGGACTTGATTCTCAAAATTTTATCATTGGCCTAAAAGTACGCTATTTCAATTATGATTTATTTAAAGAACCAAAGTAAATTTCATCATATTCCCTTAAAAATGATTTCTTAGAATCCCTTAATCTTGATACTTGAGAAATACTTAAAAGTAAAATACATGATAAGTAAAACTAAAATGTAACATTAAGGTGCTGATAACTGAATTGAGAAGATAGTCACTGAAATTCCAAATTTTTTCATGGCACTCAAAAAATAAACAAAAATTTTAATTCATGTTTTGGAAAAGAGAGGCACATTACAGAACTTTTAGCACTAATAAATGTTTCCAATAAATAAATGTTAAAGAAATTTTGTATTTACCTGGTAGATTAGTAACTAGCTGACCTCTGATAAAATCATCAACTTCTTCTGGTTTTAGGTGGTACTGGCCATCTGGTTTTGCTTTTCTAGTTGCCATTCTAGCCAGGAGAATATTAGAACCTAAAAAGTAAAAAAATAAAAAGCTGTTCAAGAAATATTCACAATTATTTTTAAAAATTTCTTAACAAAGATATCTATAGACAGGTTAGTGACCAAATTTCAAAAAATAATAAACATAATTAATTTGCAATTTTGATCATTTCAAACACAGTACGAACGTGGCAGAATTTTGTTAAGTGTCACAGATTATAACGAGCACAGTAAATGGACATAGGTTAATCTTGGTTCCAAAATAAGTGCCATTTCAACGTCTCTTGCCCAGGGTAAAGGAATGGAGGAGGCAGTCCTAACGACTGTGATTTATAGGAAGTGAGGGCAATAATTGGAAATTAGTTCGTTTTACCAACTAGTGGATCCAGGCTCTGAAGGGACATAAAGCCAAAGGAATGCTATCAGACTGGGAAAAAAAGAAAACCCAAAGGGCCAGAATTCTCACCTATGAATAGAACACCTGTAGTAGAAACTGAGGGTCTGAGAATCTTAGAAACAGAAATAGTGAGGTCCAAGGTGTGGGTGTGGACACGAAGCTACAGTAGAGTGGAGGAAAAGGAACCGAGAACTGGAAAGACAACTGGATCAGAGAAGCTAGGATATCAAGTGAACTTCTGGGTAAATAACAACATCTGCAGAAAATATGGAAGACTTACATAAAGGACATGTCTTGGTTTTATGGAAGACTTACGTAAGAAGTATGTGTTTACCTACAGTAAATATATAGATATCTACGAAGAGAAAAACTTCTAGACAGCCACAACATAATAAAAGTGGTGAGTTCTGAAAGAGAAAAGGGGGCTGAGAAGTGCAGATATCATGTGGGGTTTTTGTTTTAATTATTGAACTTAAAAGAATGTATTCATATTGTCATACTTGAAATTAAAAATAAGTACAATGAAAAACAAAAAACCTCAGCCCATGCCCAATACTGGAATACAGAAGGTAAGTCCCAAATGGGAGATGAAAAGGAACTGCAGGTCTTACTTGAGGGAGTAAGCAAGTGGGCTGGCTGGTAACTGGAGGGATACTATGAGTGCATTAACCACATTTCTATTTTCTGTACCTCATGATATTTCGACATCCTGAAGTCTTGCTGGCCAGGGAGAGGCCCCCCTCCCAGGGCAAGCTAATTTCTAGAGAGTGAACAACTTTACTTGGAAGTGTGCCTCTTACATGCAAGCCAGCCACCCCCAACTCTCTCCTTATCAAGCTCACATAAAAAGCCAATGTTCATTCTGCCCCAAATCATCCCAGGGCCAGGTACCAGGCAACTAGAGGTCAGCCTGATAGCCCGAAGACACCAGAATTACCCAAAGTGGTCAATCCTAAACTGCTTACTCTGCTCTCAGCCTGCCCCTCACTCCTGCTTCTGCCTCCCGACCAAAACCTGCCGCTTCCCCATGTGGTCCGCAAGAGGTGTGGCATGTCCCCTCATCTTCTTGGGAGTGTTAAGTCATAAACATCTTCCTCCAATAGCACTGGCCTCTGTGTCATCGCTCAGTTATCTCCATAAACTAAGATCCCAAGGGTACCAATGAGACAGGGAACTTCAGAAGAAGGGTTTTTGAAAGAGAATGGAGGAGTAATGGTTAGAAGTGACAATGAGAAGCTAAACGAAATGTTCTCTTTCCTTTCTAAGCCTGTGGCATACAGAGCATGGCAGGGACAAACTGGACCCGCTTCAGAGAACAGCAATGAAAGAGGGATCTTGGCAAGAGGTGCTCAGAAGTCTCAGAGGAAGAGGTGTTTCAGGGAAGTTGAGGTGTGAGGGAGGGCTCCAGAGGGCACAGCTGAGGGGTCAACAAAGGAAGGATAAACAGGCAGGAGTAACAGAGGAAACAGAGTGTAAGGCTTAAAAAGGATAACTGGTGGGAGGGACAGCACTATCATTGAGGGCACCTGTCACTGAAGCGACTTCCAGAGCTGCGAAGGAAGGCAGGGCCACTGGGCATTCCAGAAAGAGGAAGTTCAGAAAGTAACTGAATTACAACAGACTTAATAACACTCCATACCCCCAGCCCCAATGTTTTAAAACACGACTTCTGTGCATTTCTGAAAATACTGCTTACAAATATTGAATTCAATTCTCCCCATTTTTGAAGAATAAGTTAAGAAATATTCCACCTTGTTTATTCCAAAAATATTATCAACCATTTACTGGCATTTCTAACACTTTTATCTCATGTATCGCACAACTATGAGCAATGCTATGAACTGCTTTACAAGAGGCCTTACGCAGTAAGGCAATAAAAACAAAATCTAAAAATCACTCTTAAAAGCTACGTGATAGTCTGTGATCCCAAAGCAAAGCTGTAAGTAAAGTGGATGGTATGAGCTGAGCTGGTACTGACCAATTCCAACAGAGGCAGCACATTTAGTCTGGTCTTTGATTTCCATGCGAACAGCATTTGCAAACTCATCAGGAGTCAGTCTGGTCTCGGCAAGGATTTCAGTGATGTCTACCAGGGCTTCGTCACAACTGACTGCTTCAATGTTATGTGTGTAGCTATCAACACAAAGCAAAGGCAGTGAAGCACAGCCACTGGGTGCTATCCACACAGACACACAAACATTGCGAAATAGTCTTCCCATGGTGTCTTTCTTGAAGATTTCCTCACAAGACTTAAGCTAAAAAATAGCATTTTCATTAAACCGTCCCAAGTGCCATTATTTAGTCACCTGACTTTTAACTGCAAAGTTAACTAATTAATATTTTTTTCCATATTATCTACCAAAAAACACAGCAAAAACCATGCTAATTCCTCTATACTGAGAATGTCTTTGTAAACCTCTTGAGTAGTTGAAAACTGGTGGGTGAGTTAGAACTGTCATAACATTAAATCTAAAAAACTTTCAAACATGGTTTACCACAATCTTTAAGGAACAGAAAAACCACATAAATCAGTTAAATAAGTAACTGATGCTGTTCTAAACAAAAATACCACAATTAAGTAGCATTCACTGTAGTAGGCCTAGAGATACAGAATACGTTGGCCAATCGCCCCAAATGCCTCCGTTAAAGGACACCATTTACATTCCCTGCATGTGGAAACAGTCTGGGCTTTGGTTTTTGTTTTTTGGTCATGACTGACCCATGCAAAGGACTCATTTTAATTAGCTGGAGAACAGGAGTGCTGCCATGTGGCCCCAATGCTAATCACATACGTGGACCACAAATGGGAGGCCACCAGAGAGGCCTCAGGATCAAAATGGATCTTTGGTAATCCACTTGATAACAATACTAGGAGGGACAGTCTTCGTCTTCCACTCACATCTACTGCAGGTAACAAATCAGACTAATTAATATCTGTATTTATCCAAGAGAGGAGTGCTTTGTTGGTGCTTAGAGGGAGACATCTGTGAGAGCAGAAGGGTTTACCTGAGGAGGACTTCTGCTTCCAAGTGGAAGCTACCCTAGGGCATGGACCACACAGCTGAGGCAGCAGTCTCCCGGGGGTAGGGACACAACACAGTGAATGCTCCTCCCCCACATAAGAGCCGCATGCCGCTGGGATCATCTCGCCAGACTAGAATCTACCAGGACCAGCGCATGTGTGGCTCTCCCACAAATCTTCCTACCCTGAGCTTCAGGCTGGTTGTCTGCTATGGAATCCGGAACACAGGAGGGCCACTGCCCAGCTCAGTCACCCACTCCCCACTCTCATTTGGATGCTGCTACTGTCTTCAGCTTTGGAACAGATTTAAAAAAGTGCATTTTTCACTTGGTACCAATGCCCCCATAGCTGGGTCTCGAGGACAGCTGTGATTACAGGTGGCTCATCATCCAGCACCCAGTCCCACATACTGTTGCCAGTAACTGCACGTGTCCCTTTCTAGTTTCTCTCCTGCTAAAACTAAGCCCCATGAAGGCAGAGATTGGATCTTATTTTTCTCTGCAGGACTAGCAGCATCAACAGTCCCCTGTATTAATACTCAATAAACAGGTATTGGAAAGAATGCACTTAATCTAATAAGAAAGTCAAGGAAGAGGTGAAGCTAAAGGCAAGAAGCTTCTCTTAGAACATCGATACAGCCCAGAGGTCGACAAGCCTGATTTGGTTAACAACGTAATGGGACACAGCCAGGCTCACTCACTGATATGTGTCTGTGGTTGCTTTCACTCTATGCAGGAATACAGACCTCACACAGCCCTTGGTAGGGAAAATGTGCTCATTCCTGCTTTAGAGCACATGAAGCCTGCCATGCACTTTAAAAAATTTTTGAGTTTTGAATTGATGTTAAATATACCCACAATATAAATGTTTTAAAAATTAATCTTTCATTTCTGACCAATTTTAGCAGCAAAAAGACAGAGCTATTGATGAATGGAACTGCTCAAAAATAGGAGAGGGGACCGTCACACTGGATACTGAGGGGGCGGTTCCTGAAAGAGAGAAGTCTTGCAAAAGTGACCCTGCCAACCCTAAATAAACTGGACTCAGTTTACTATTAGACAGAAACAGCAGGAGGACACAGAAACGCAGTGACAGTGTCATATACTGTACCTTGCCAACGTCTCATACATCGTGCGTGCGACTTCCTTATATGCATGAAAATCATATGGAACAGCTTGAAGATTAGGACAAAGTTGTTTAGCGTACCCAAAAAACATTCCATTTTTAATACCAACTTGTCTAGAGAAAAGATACAACACAATGGAGGTTAAACTAAAAAACTTTAAATGCAAAAAAAATATCAAGTATGTTGATATTCTCTCCCCATGCCATTAATATACAATTTTCATTTAATTGCATTCTCATTAGGGGTAAAAATAAGCATTAAGAAGACTTACAGGTTTGTTTCCTCCTCAAAGGGAATTACACAACTATCTGATTAGGGTTAATGACATGTGGAGGTCTGCCAAAATGTTACTAAAATCTCAGCTTTGGCTCTTGTACTGGAAGATTTCTCTGAAGACTCAGACCCCTGATCGCTTTGCAGAGATGCCAGCTGCCATATTCTGGTGATATCACAACCACCACAGAACAGGAATGTGCAGTCAAAAACCAGTTTCTTTCCCTGTCGCACGGCACGGTTTGGCCAGGGTTCATCCCCCGAAGACAAAGCATACAATGAAAGAACTACACAAAACTGTGCTATAGTGAGAGATAAAATGTGCCCACCTTACTACTGCCCGGTTCCCAAGAGACCAACTCCATGCTCCAGAAGTGGCTCTACAGTAGCAGAGAGGTCAACAGCATTGTGTACAGTGAACATGACTGTGGGCTAGAGCCAGGGTTCCAGAACTTCAAGGGACCCAACTAAAAATGGTAAATTTAAAAAAATCTTTTGTGTGTCTCTATGACCCACGTTATCCTTGCTATTTAGAGCATGCAGCACAAAGGTGTAATTGTGGAATTATGCATAATTAGTAAAATTCCATTTTATCATTCTGCAATGGATCAAGAAAAAATATTAAACTAAAAACACAAGCAAATAAGCAATGTTTTCACCAGATTACACACGCCTATGGAAATACATCGAATAGTTATTCTATACATACATTCAATAAATATTTACCTAAGTGCTTACTTTGTATGGAGGTGTGCCGTATTTTAACAAACATATTTACAAAGTCTTTAATTACTCAGAGGCCTGTGAACCCTCTCCATCTCAGACCCTCAACGAGAGCCAAGAAGGAGAATCTTCCAAGCTACTCAGAGAAAAAGCAAAATGACATGCATTCCTTACATATACAAAGACAGTAATGAGTTATCTGACCACGAAGCCCCTAGTAGATGAGAAATATCTAACAGGAAGGAGAAAAAATGGTGAAAAAAGTAATGACTGACAAAACACATGGTAAAAACTTTCATTCAACAAAATTTTATGTATCAGGCATTTTGTGAGGTGGTATATAAAAGATGGTGAACATGAAATTTCAGGATGCTCGTGAGGACAACCCTGCCCTCACCCACCCAGGAAGGGTTATGGTCAGCGGCCACGTCTAGTTAAGGCAAGGCATGATATGTAATAGTCTACAAGTCTACAGAGAAGTACATTAATAGCATATAACATTTCAATGATGCTAGATATATAGGTCAGCATGGAAAAGCTAAACTTATAAAAGAAATTATTCATTTTTAAAGAAATATGTTACACAGTTCCTATAAATATATTCTTACATTTACAGTCATTTCATTTTCCAAGTTTTCACATACGAAAATCAACAAGGGCATGTTACTTAGAAGAGTAGAGCACATCTACGCATTGACTTGTACACATCCACATCCTGGAGAGAGAGGCTGTTTGGAAAGTCCATGAGCAAGGAGAACCTGAAGCTTCCCCAAACCGAGGGAAGCAAAAGACTCTGAATCAATGGTTGAGAAATGAGATTTGTTTCATATAAAATAAATGAGTAAAGACCATCACACAGCAGTCTGAAGTGACTCCTCACTCAGGTGACATCGTGCTCCTCCTCCTATTAAAAGCCTAGGCAGAAGAGGCCACCAGTGAGTGCTTCCTGTGTGTGGCAGAAATGGCCTATTCATCCACATATCTACCTTCTCACATACAAAGCTTGTTCTTTACAGTAAGTATAGCTAGAACTAACAGTAATGTATATTCTGACCTACATACACACAGCCTACCTTTCTATGGCTTCTACCATCTCATGTTCCCGTTTCATCCTTTGCCAACCCCATTATTCATCTGTCTACTGAAAACTCACCAACACATAAAACTGAGACAACCAAACCTACAGTCCAGGCACCACCCCAACCCCAGAAACATCTCTGATGCAACTGTCAATATACTTATTTTAAAAAAGTCTTTTCGCTTAAAGAAAATATGATTATCAGATAGCTCCAAGAAATGTTTTCTGGAGACCTTCATTAGCAATGGCCTTCTAGAAAATGGAAAATTACAATTAAAAGACAAACACCCCCACGGTTGTGGGTTTTGTGGTAGTTTTTTTCCAATTTATACTCGAATTCATTTTTATCACTTTCTGCATCTCTTTAAATATTTGCCACTTAAGTAGCACTTAAATGGCTTCCTACATATTATTTAGCCCTCATATATTATTACACATTCAGCTTGAAAATCACCATCTGTGACACAATACAAATGCACCACTCAAACTCCAACAGAAGCCTAGAGTCTAGATGTAGCCTTGGCCACTAGAATCCAGAACCACCAGGAGCAAGTGAAGCTTCCGCCTGGAGGCTACCGTGGCAGACTCATCCGGCACCCAGCCTGGGGCACTGAGTGAGAAGAGAGATCCTGCAGAGGCAGAACAGAAAGGGTGGAGCTTTCATTTCATCAACCATCAAAATCTAAACTGTGAGTATCTGGGCTTCATCACACCCTCCAGACCCCAAACACAACTGTCCAGCTATTAATATAGCACAGGTCACCACTCAGGAACTTAGCGAGGAAAGACCAGGGTACTGAGCACAACATGAAATCAGCTCTAAACCACCCATGCTAATGAACATATAATAATCCAAATGTACTCACACGTGATAATTTTTTATTAAAATTGCAACTCCTCAGCTACACACATTATCAACAATGAAAAAAATTAAAACAATTCTGTCAACGAGAAAGGCAAAATTAGTCTGGGAATAAAAGTCTGACATGTCATGAGTGGCAAGTAATTTAAAATATTTTATAATTATGCATGTTTGTATATGATGCTTTCTTCTTAAATATTCTATTTATAAAACGATTGGCAAGATTTTAAACAAACTATTCTTGTTAGATAATGCTGAGTTGAAATATTTTTTGTTCAGATTAGACTTGCTTGAATAACCCCAACTTTTAAGCAAGACTGAAAAATGTTACATATAGAAAATCATTGTTGTACATCTGAAAATGTCAATTATACCACAATTTTAAAAAAGTATCAATGATAAGCCAAAGACACTACCCTAATCTCTCTCAAAAAAAAGACTGAAAAATGTAACTGATATGGTTTTTATCATTATTATCAATGCCAAAAATGTGTGAACACTTGCTGTGTTACAGAGGTAAAAATGTCTGTGTTCAGTTATCAAGAAAGGAAAAAAATAAAGACTGCTCTTTTTAATTAATCAATTCATTACTTCCTCTACTTTAACAATAATTATAATAGATTATTTTTAAACGACTGATTTTTTTAAGTATGAGGAACACATATATGGTATTGTCTGTTTCTTCTTGCACTGAAACAGCCAACTGCAATGAGATTTTAAGGTTACTGTAAGATAAAGATCACACACAAAGTTGGTGACGAGCTGACAACACTGCAATTTTAAATGAGATTATTAGGTAGGCCAGTATGGAATTATTTATTTATAATTTAAGAGACAACCGAGTTTTAACATAATTTAAAAAAGACACAGTACTGGGAGGTTTAAATCACAAGGGATTTCTCTGAGCTGTCAGAGGACCACTAGAAGAGCTGAAAGCCCTCCCCCTTCAAAACATCTGATCCTCTAATTCCATGCCTCAAAAGACAATGGTTTAAAAATGAGTGTCCAATTTCTTTTGGTTTCTACTGTAGGTACTGGTTCACTGGGAAACTAAGGTATTTATTTAAAGTTATCTAGCACTGGTGAGGTGAAAAAACAGGAATGGAAGGAATACTAGAAACATTTTCATTCCATAAAATGTCTATAACATTAAAATATGATAGGCCTGACTAGCATGTCTCAATTCACTTCAAAAGATTATATAAACTAAGTAAATTAACTATTCTTAAATATTATGTCACACAATTTCCACATACCTGGCTTCATAACTACAAGATGCAATTTCAGCCTTTGATAAAACAGAATCAATTCCATTTGTTTGTGCAGAATCCTGATTCTCCCATTCTGATGACTCTGGCATATCTGCTTTAAAAATAACAAAATTTAATGACTATATTATAAACTGGTTCTCCTCGACTTTCATTCAATATATTTTCCATTTCTTTCTTATAACAAATCAATTTACAAATAAAAAATAAATTTATATATAAGTTTAATAAATTCCAAATAGTTATTTCCACTGATATTTATCACCTTACTTAGTAAAAGAAAATCTGTAACTCTAAAATGGTTTGCTTCCATGAAGTTCTTCACCAGCAGTCAGATAAAAACTCAGAACAAGTTGAAAATATTGTTTTAATAATAGTTAAAAAAAATATACATATATCAAAAGATACATAAATATAAAATAACCCAGTCTCTTTAGATGGACAAGGATGGAAAGTGATCAGGAAGATGACCCTCCTTCCACAGCCTTAAAAGGATTATACAGCTCTTTGTAATGGGACTTAATGGAAAATATAAATCTCTTTAAAGGTTCTTTGCTGTTTCCTAAAAGAACTATCTGCAAAACTTAAAGCTAATTAACAACATGTTCGACAAACATCAAATTCCTACAAGTCATTTGATTAAACGATAACTTAGTAGATAACATACCATAAAAATTTCATCCTAAGTTTAAGGTTTTTCTTTCATGAACATATCAGGTAAAAGCTTCACAACATCATTCCCCTTTCAGGAAGTTCTACTTTTGGTTTACCAGTGCATGTTCAAGTAACAACATTCACATGTGATCAGAATATCAACTGCTTTACCGAATACAAGTCTAGCCTAAACACTGCAGCTCACTGGTATCTCTCTGCACATCCAAATCGAATCTGCAGCTTTACATTGATACCAAAGCACAGTCTGGGGAGCCTGCAGTGGCAGCCACTCCATGTGCTTTACCACCATCGGCTTCACTAACAGTTGAGAAAAAGAGTAAAACACAATTTCATTTCCAAGTCCCCTGGGTACGGCTGTTAAGTTCCAAGAACAATATGCTTTAAAATCATATTTTAAAAACACAATCTCAGCCACAGTTCTATTATGAACAATACCATTAGTTAGTAAAACAAGACCGAGATATACAACATCAGCTAATTTTAGACAAACCTATTCTGAGTCCACTACCACAATATATATAACAAACTCAGTATTTCTCTTCTATTAGAGACATAATTTCCATGAAAAATCAGCCAAGTTAAAGCACCACCAGAAAAACATGGCAAAGTGTCAGGCTTCATAGGCTAAAACAACCTTTCCTAACCTTTCCTGTTTGACTCCAGCAGTGACCATCTTTTACCCAACTACGCAACCTATACAAGCATTTCCGGATCGTAGCACCCATACACACAAAGCATAAATGCGAATCTAGCTCTGAGGACTAGCATCTTAATGAGGCCAAATCCAAATCCCACTTGCTTTAAAAATTAAAACAGCCGAGTATACAATTTGAGCTATGATTTCTGATATAGTGACTAACATATGCTATATACCATGACAAATTAAAGACAGAATGCAGAGCAGACTATCCAGTGTTTCCAAAGGGCCTTAGAAAGCTAAATATCTGCTTTTACAGTCTATTATTCTAAGCTGAAAATCTTAAGAATTTCAGGATTGTGAGTATCACAGTTCCAGAGGCTGCTACTTAACCAAAAAAAAAAAAAAAAAAAGAGTTGAAGCCTAAAACAGCCACAACCAGCTGCCTTTCAAAGTATAACCATGAGTTATGCATCTAAGGCTGGGGAGTTAGGGGACTTCTATTTGAAGGGACAGTTAAACAATCTAAGATATTTGTCTTGACAATTAGAGAAAACCATGCTTGAAGCGAGAGCAGTGTCTGAGACCCCTGCGCTCCCAATGCCTGCCAGAGAGGTGGCGCCTAGGGTCCCTTGTGGGTGGCCGGGCGGCTGACCTTTTCCACCGTGCAGCAGGGTGCGTGGTCCCTCCGCCAGCGCAGTGAGTTGCTTCAAGGGAGATTCGGGGAAATGCAGGGACACACTGTTCTCACTGGAGGGCAAGGTAGAGAACTGCTCATCAAAACTTGACAAACTAGACGGGCACATGGAGAATGTGGAGGAACGGTTGGAGAAATCAGAGGCCAGGACCCAGGTCTGTGAAAAAGAAATCGCTGAGAATAAATCTATGGCTAATATGATTTTAAAAACTGTTGTTCTTTAGAATGAACACTGAAGTTGTTGAAGGGCCAGGAAATATCTGCATCCTGGAATCCAGAGAGGGATCAAAAGGCCCAATCACAAAATCATGAGTATAAATGGCTTCCAGATAATGAGGTCATCAATGAGAAGTGTCACCCTGAGCACTGCTCAGGAGACAGCTACCAAAGGAAGCCCCGGACAGTGAGCCCTTGCTTGTGCTCTCTGTTGGACAAAGAGTTTCTGAATACAATGAATAAGAAACTAAAGCTTCTACAAAGGGCTAAAGATGCAACTTGTTCTAATACTTTGCTAGACAAACAAGCCAACACATTAGAACTGAATTTTTAAAACAAAGCTAGTATGCGGAAGCCAGAGTCCTGAGTTGATTCTCAATGTTTTTAAATCTGGTGTCACATCTAATAAGGACCCAGAGAAAGAGAGATAAGGGATAAAAAGGAAAGAGGAACAAAGACACTCTGACAATGCTAGTTCTAAGTACAAGCTTAATGGCAACCAAACTTTATAATAGAGGACAACCAAACATTTTGGTAAACTCCGAATGGGTCGAAAGGTTTACTTAAGACATAAAAGTGAATGACATCAAGTTAAAGAAAGAATATAAAATACAAAATATCACATTCATCTTTCCTAGTGACAGGAAAGTCTATTTTGACAGTTTTCAATGATAGGCGAGTGTCCTTTTCATTTACTACCCACAGTAGAGGTGGAGAGATGTAAATTATAAAAAGATCATTAGAATGTTATGAAAATCCAGTGGCTAAACTGATGAAGACAATTAGGTAACCAAGGACAGTGAGTATTCTGTTAATAAACTGTTCATGGTCAGATCATCTGTGATGGAAGGAAGACCTAACAGTGGCTCTTTGCCACTTCTATGAAACGTGTGCTTGTCAAGGCTGAAATCCCAGACGCAGACTGCTGAGATAAGGAAGCGTGCAGTAAACACCAGATTCTACCCACTGGAGACACTCTGAACACTGAGTAACTGAGAGATGTTACTGAATGCTATGATTGGTACTTTTTCCTTCTTTCAACATTCATTTATTAAGTTTTTACTGAGTGTCTAATATGTGACCAGAATTGTGTATTTCCTCAAACTACTTATTTGTGTGGAACTTAAGATTTCATCTTTGAATATCACACAGAAAATATAAAAACCAGCCTACCACAAAACTATACTACCAATACTTAAGAAACTACCTGTACCATCAAATACCACAAGACAACTATATCCAAACAAGATCAGTATCAGCTACCTTAAGACCTATTCATGACAAAATGCTAGAATCTCAAAAATCTCTTCAAAGATTTAAAAACCAAGAAAAGCTTTAGAAAATCTGGAAAACACTTGAAGCATGAAGATGTATCTATAATTATTTTCTCTTGTACTTACACCATATAAACAGATGACCACAACAAAAGAGACTGCAATCCCAGAAAACGCCCTCAGCCATGCCCACTGGCTTTCCTTTGGCCTTAATTTCACCGAGATCACTACTAAAATAAATCCAAGGTTTTATAACTGAAAACTAGAGACCTGAAATAGTTGGGCTGAAATTTAACTGCATGCCTTCTGTTCTGCATATCTAATTTCTGACTACTTTCTGATTACTATTTTTCTGAAAAACTAATTTAGAAAACCTTTTTTGTTTTCGTTTTTGCAGACATCCATAAGGAAACTGATCAGTGTCAAAAAAATTTAATTTACGGGCAAATATTTCTCAGGGAAATTTACTCAGGGAAAAAAGATATATGAAAATCTTAACAATATCATAATTAGTATAAATTTATAATTTTTATTTATTAATAGCCAAAATTTAAAAGCCAAAGAGGTAAGAAAATGTTTCTCATATGAAATAGGTTCGAAAAAGATGAGGAATGACTGCTGGTATTTACCTTTTCATTCCAATAAACATTAAGTCCTACTGCTTCTTATTCCCATGCCTCACACAAATCTTTAGCAACACAAACTTTAGCGTCTTTACTATGATAGGTGACCAACTTGCAATTACATTTCGAGTCCAGAAGCTTCCACAAATATGTCCATGATTTTCACCCCAATCTACATTTACACAAAGCAAACTAATCACATCTTATAAAACATTCTTCACTCTCTGTTCCAGGAAGATATATCATCATCCATTTCAACAAAGCATAACTATAAATCAGTCATCTGTATTGTTACATTCAGATTTTGCTTTAAGATGTCACGGACAACCTTAAAATCCTTGAATGAAAAATCTAGTTGTTTCTCTGCTTTTGTTTTTATAATGACTACATCAACAGCAATATCCAGAAGCCTTCGGCAGGGGCACTGTGACTTGAAAGAGAGCTCATTATGTGTACCTGCCCTGCCTTTCAGGACTCTATTCTGGTAATACCGCCACTCCAACAGGGGGTCAGCGCCAGGACGCAAAGGTGCCCTTCCTGTGCCTCTATTACTTGTGACAGCCACTGGTTTTCCTGTGAGGAAAAGAATAAAATTATTTTTAAATTTAAGTACAAGAATATTAACACTGACAAGTAAAGAAAAAATTTTAAAAATGACATTTTTTCTTTAGCTTTATTTTGGTGTTAATCTCTAGAAGAGCTATTATCTTTAAGGAATATAAATTGTCATGCACCACCCCCACCATAAAAAAGTAAACTATTTATGACAATTCTGATGCATTTATTCAACTTTAAAGCAATACTATCACTTAGCTTTCCATGGCTTTTGTTTGGTTTCTTACAGTTGGAAAACACACCTCAGATCCTAGATTCAGACTAGGAAGGATAGGGAGCAAAAGAATAACTATATTTAGATTTTTAATATTTCTGGTATCAAAAAAGTAGGGTAAAATCTAGACTAATCTTTCAATTTTATAGCAAGAAACAAATTAAATATATGTGCAGAGGAATCACAATCTGACCTATTATATAAGTAAATGCAAGTATACGGTCCTCAGTTTGAGGTTTAGTTTTAAACTTTTTCATATATCACTTCCCTGTGTGTAAGTTACAAGTTAACTATAACTTCTAAAGCAATAGCATGAATAATTTATATATTATACTGAATGCATTTACTGACAAACAATGCATCAAAGAGACACTCATGGGCTAAAATCAATTCTTTAACATTCTAAATACTCCTTTTAGAGCTGAAGCAGTAACTACTAGGACAAAAATCCGGTCCTGGAATTAGCCCCAGGAGACTCTTAGCTTTCCTTAAGGGAAGGTCTGATTCTCAGAGGAAAATGCTCATAGCTACAGCTTTCAGACACAGAGAAAACCACTGAAAAATCCAGAATAAATATTTTTTAAAGTACTGATTAGCTGACAAAATATCTGAAATTCCATTAAAACAAAGACCACACAGATGACAACATATTTTAGCGATATTAAGTAACACAAAATTACAAAGAGCTGGAATGTTCACTATATACAGGACAGTTATTTACTCGAGACCACCCAGCAACCCAAGTCGCAAAGACGTAACTACCATAAAATTCCCACTTAAAAAAACATAGATAAAAATAAGGAAGATGCCTAATATAGGTCCTCACCTACATTAGCATGAGATGAGAGAGCCTTCAGCTGAAGATGAGTGTTCTTCCCTAAAGATCTGATTTCCATAGCAAAAAAAAAAGAAACTTAAATTTCCCTACATCTTTCTTGACAATGAAAATTTGGAAGTGGGAAATGATTTTGCCAGAGAAAATTTAAATAAATATTTCTTTAAAAAGTTTTTATGATCCTTAGAATATATTTATAACAATATATCAATTTTCTTAAAACAAACAAGAATACAGACCTTTGAGATCTGGTCTATTTCGTATACCCACTGATACAAAGAAGCAATCCATATCAACATGCATTATACAGCTCTGATGTCTGGCTGAATTCAATACTGACATATTGCCTAGAAGGAAAAAAGAGAATGTTCAACCCCAAAACTAATCTTTAATATAAAAAAAAACAGGTCTAATTAAATTTTAGAAATTATATGTTTACATGTTTACACGTAGAATGAAATCTTAAAAAAAAAAAAAGGATCTGTTAGATTATTTCCATCACCTCAAGAGAAGTCAAAGTTGTTTCTTTAATTCTAAAAGTAATTCAGAGGTCAGACTGAGCTTCCCAACAAATCAAAAAAATTCTGGAGACATGTTTTCTTAGTCTATATTCTAAAAATTATGTCTCAAAGTTTGTCTAAATACTTATCTTTAAATTATTTGTGTGCTATTTTACAAAGATGTCTAAATGTGTTTTCATAATTACATGGAGCTAAGTAACGTTAGGTGGACACTATTCTGCGTGGTCCACAAATATTCCCTGATAAAGCAACAATAAAAACTGCTACTATTGTGGAGTGCTTGGTAGGTTTCAGTCACTGATGTAGAGGTTTACATGTGAGAATTTCAACACTATGCAATAGGTAAGCCTGTTATCCCCATTTTACAGACTGATAACTTACTGGTCATACAGTCAGTAAGATATTGAGGTGGCATTCAATCCCAGGCTGTCTGATTTTAGACCTCTCAAACCACCACACTATTATTATAAACACATAATTTAATAGTCCATAAAGCAAAAATCTGTAACTCTCTTTATGCCATTAAATACTATTGAAAGTCAGCTCTGAAGCTTATATACCACTTCTAAGGAGATAAAGGTGAATGTCCCCGCCAAAGGACATCAGCTTCTAATCGTCCTGAGCTACAGGAAGAGTCACTGCCATCACTTTAATGCTAACCCAGACATAGGCATGGCTTTCCCCTTCATCACTCTCTCTGGTCCTCCAAGACACACAGTCTTGGAAATAAGAACGCCAAGCCTGTAAAAAGTTATGATCTCATAAAGGAATGTTCCTCTGGTAGATTTAAGAATACCACTACTAACCATTACTCGTAATAGGCTTCGAAAAACTTACATTATTCCCCCAAAAGGTTCAGACTTAAGACTACTCCATTCACTAAATTGTGACCGTGAAAGCAAGGCCCTGCGCCTTTGTTCATGTCATCTTCCTTAAGCTCACAATCCCACCAGGCGACCGTCATAGACGATCACTCACTCCATTGTCAAGAGGAAACTGAGACTCAGAGGGCTGAATGGACTTGCCGATGGTCCTGCTTAATGAGAGTGGCAGAGCCAGGATTTGGGTTCAGGCTATGTTATCTAACTCCAAAGCCATGCACTTCCTTGCTGCCCTCTATATAACCTTGAGAAATGATTAATAAAATAAACCTTAACAATCATAATGATGCTGTATGAAAGTATTATATAAACATAATGTAAATAACTCAAAACAATGACTTTAAACATTCAAGTAGTACAGAATGCATATACCAAATATCTACTGAATGCTTTCATACAATATAATAATTTCTCATTTTATTTCCATTCATGAAACTGATGCATAAGAGTTCTTTGAAGTTTTCAAAATTAAATGGCCTTTAGGTTACAAGGCCAAGGCATGATGTCAGGATAATTTAATACTTATAACATTATTCTGAAATACTTCATGGATAACAAAAGCACTTAGGAATACATCAAACACAGGAAAACATAAAAGAAAAGGCCCACAAGGAGGGGCTCTATCACCTTCTAGGACAGAACCATGAGCATCTCTCTGCACCTCAGTTTCCACAGCTATAAATTAAAGGGTAATATTAGGTATTCTCTAAGATCCCTCCTCGGAAAAAAAAACAACTATAATCTGTAAAAAGTAACTAAAACCTCAAACCAGATACTAATTTATGACTGACACAGAAATACAGCCTGTTACTATTGGTTTTGTTTTTGATGTCAAGTATTAAAAAACAAAATACAATTAACCAATCTATTTATATGTGAAAATACTTAATCTTGCTAAAAGTTTACCACTATAACAGCTATTATGTTATTTAATTATTTAAAAATCAGTATGATGCAAGCTTCTAGAAATTAATAGCTACCCTTACCAAACCAATGCATTCTTACAAGAGTTTAAGCACTGAATATAAACATGTTATATTTCACATAGTTTAAAACTTCAACAACTGATAAGGTCTACATGAGGAATGAATGTTTAGAATCCCAACCTTGTTACTGTTTAAATTGAAGAAATTTCAGTTAACCACACTTAAATCTAATTTTGTAAAAAATATTTTAATAAAGCAAGCTTTCTATACTCTGTCATACTTACTGTAACTTATATAACCTGGCACTGCTGAAGACTTATATTATGAAAGCTTAGTATTGGTCAGAATACCAATGAGAGCTGAAGAACAAAATGATCAAGCATGACTCTTTTTTAAGAAAACAATTTTAGTAAGTATCTACCTGTGTCAGTTACAACAAGTGCAGACCTGCCTGTTTTCATTTTTTTTAATTTTTCCCTTCCTGGAAAGATACCACCACTTTGTTTTTGTAGGGTACTGACAAACTCAGTCAATTCACACTTCCACATTGATATGTGATGCAGTCTTGACCGAGAATAGAAGTCTGAAATAAAACTGCAGCTGGAGGGTTTGGACGGTGCTGACGGTGTTGCCTTGCTGAGAGGAGGCACTGAAGAAGTGCTGTTTGTGCTTGAAGGGCCCTGAACGGTGGAGCGGTGAGCACCGTTTATTTTAGTGCTAGTGTGCAAAGAGGAGGAGAAGGAAGAGGAAGAGGAGGAGGAGGAGGAGGAGGAGGAGGAGGAAGGATTAGTTCTGTGTGGGTCCCGCAAAGCATCTGTATTTCTGGTGCTTTGCTGCCACCGCTGCCCGCTGCAGTCTCTGAAGTCAGTGCTGCATTTCTCGGCCTTCTCTTCCTCTTGGGCAGAGTCAAGGGAAAGCCTGCTGGCAACACTGCTGGCCACAGGTACCAAGCACTCCTGTGTCTGTAAGGCACCATTAGAGCTCTGAGTGTGTCCATTAAAAATGGCAGGGCTGTCTCTGCGAGGTGGAATTCCGTTTTGTTTCCCTCCTGGAAAGATCTGCTCCAGTTCAACAAAACTAAAATCATTATTTGCATCTTCTTCATTCCAGCTGTTCATCCCATTGACTTTGACTTCATTTTCTGTCTCATTCTTCTTAATTATATGATTTCTAAAGCAAGAAAAAAATTGTTTTTAAATTAATGTCAGACTTTCAAGTTAAAACAATTTTTCATTTAAGTATTGTCTTAGTGATACACACTTTGATATTTCTCCCCTAAAAACTGAGAAGCCACGAATTTTATATCCTTTTACTCTTCCAACGAGATAATTCTTTGTTAAACCAAAGTAGCAAGATAATTAGGAAAATTCTAGAACATTAACAGCCTTTTAGTTTTTAAACCTTAAGATACTCCCAAAGAAATCCAATGGAATCTTTTTAATATTAAAGAAGAAAAAAAAAAGCAAAACTCTTCTATTTTCAATTACTTTCTCACTAAAAATTAATTGGAGTCTGTATGCTCCAAATACCCAGTTTATAGCAGTGTTGGGGACATACCAGGTAGTCAATAAATATTTGCTGAATTAATCGAATGTGAATAACTCCCATTAAAATGGGTAAGAGACTTTATCTGAATTCTTAATCCTTTTAATTTTAGTTTCATGTAAGCTGCTGTCCAACACATTAACCCCAGCACTGCTATTACTGTGAGGCCAGTTAGTGTCTGCACTCAGGAAAAGACTGACAGACCACATTCACTAATCCAGCAAAAGGCCAGCTGCTACACAACTGGATAAAAGGAACCAGGGTTAATTCAGCAAAATTTATACGTAGAAAGATGTGAACACTGACCCTATTAATAAGGGAAATGGCATTCTGCTTCTAAGAAAAGCATATTTAGATGCCAAGGCAACCTGGACTGAATCTCCTGATGACAGGTTTATAAATGCGTGACCTAGGACAAATGTTATGCTAAACTCACATCCTGGCTCCTCTACATTATTTGCTTGGTACTGCTCTGTAATAAAGACATAATTTATTTGCATTCACAAGAATCATCTAAGTAGCAAAACAAACACCTGAATTATGGAGCATTAATTCATTCTGCTTAGAAATGCCCATATCATCAATCCAATTCCATCTCATGCTCCAGATGAGGGTACTACATACAATGCCAAGGCACAGTATTACCAGGTTTGCCCCAAGTCCTTCATCCTAATACCAATGTGGTGTATTAGTAACAACAGTCTGAACACACAAAAAGGCACACATGAGTCAGAGACAAAACATTACAACCCAGTTCTGGGTTGGCTATAGCTGACCATCTCATGGAATATGACAGCCACCTCTGAGTAAGTCCTATCCTCACAGGTGATCAGTCATTTTAAGGGAAAAGAAGACCAACCAGAAATAATTAAAAGAAGAAACAAACAAAAAAAACCCTAATTTGTTACATGCCAGAGCAAGTCTGGCTCTTGAGATAAAAAGAAAGCAAGGGAGCAAAAAGTCACATAAAAAAATTTCAAAGCAATTTTCAAAATCTATTAAACATACCAAAAACTAAAGATCAAAGAAAGCAACAAAGTGAAGTCAGTCAGAAAAGTCTTACATCTGTGTTTTTATGTCATAGATACAAGGATCCTTCACATGTATACCAGCAGCATACCCAACAAGGAATGCATATATTGGCAAGAAAACACTGTAAATGTATATTCTTTCTTTACTATAGTTTTTTAGCCTAGACAAATGGATATTTACGAAGTAGCTGTACTAAAAATATATCACAGGCAAAGATACATTTATTAGGCAATAGTGTCAATGTGTTAAAAAGTAAAATCTAATTGGTAAATTCTTCCTAAAACTGACACAAAGAATTTCAAAAAACATGGACAATAGTCCCCCTTATCTGCAGTTTCCCTTTCCACAGTTTCAGTTATCCACCATCAGCTGTGGCCTGAAAATATTAAATGGAAAATTTCAGAAGTAAGAAATTCATAAGTTTTAAATTGCATGTCTTTCTGGGTAGACTCGTTATCTAGGCATTTTATCATCTCACATAATCATAAGAAGGGTGACAGTACAGTAAAGCTTTTGTTTTTAAAACTTTTGGAACACTGACAGAATGGAAGTATACAAATGAAGGTATTTTGAGAGTGAGAGAGATACCTTATTCACTTAACTTTTGTTATTAATTCTACTTAATTATCAGTTATTGTTAATTTCTTACTGTGTCTAATTTATAAATTAAACTTTATCATAGGTGTGTATGTGTAGGAAAAAACAGAGTATACATAGAGTTCCGTACTGTCCACTGGGGGGGTCTTAGAACATACCCCTGATGAATAAGGGGGACTACTCTATTTTCCTTTATTAGTGTGGGTAAGAAAAAAAAAATGAAGTTGTACACTGAAAGCTTTTCTGGTATTACCTGTTGTACACCTTCACAGTACTATAAAAATTAAGTTTTAGGTAATGTGAAAACATGTGAATATGCTTCTAAGTGAATACAAGTTAAAGAACAAATGACAACAACAACTACAGAAGGTAGTAGTCTCGGATCCTCCCAGGTTAATTAGACCCTGGGTCTTTTGGAAAAAATATATCCAACTCCCAAAGCAAGCAATTTACAAATAATGAGAATGCTGATGATAATGAACCACCTGATATACAAGTGAAGGTAACACACCAATTAACTGTGAAACCAAGTTACCCAGGAGTATTGCAATTAAAGCTTAAATCAATATATTTTTTAAAAATCAGTTACATGGAAAAAAACTCTATTCACCTTTAACTCTGCAATATTTAGGGCCAACTAAATTTTCACTGATATGAAATATTTACATGTTTAGAATCGTTATAAAAGGGCAATTAAAAAAATAAACTAGAAATGTTAACATTTTCATTAACTGTCTTTTCTATGCATAGCACATTATAAAAGTACAGCTGGTGTATTTTTTTTTTTTTTTTATAATACCTACAGCACCTGGTATTCCTAGGTGGTCTCCTATCCAAGTACTAATCAGGCCCAATCTTGCTTAGCTTCCAGGATCAGACAAGATCAGGCACATTCAGGGTGACATGACCGTAGACCAGTTAGTTCACTTTTTGAGAAAGCAACACCCTATAGCAAATTCCTTGTGTGGAAATAATTACTTTCAGGAAAATCCATGGAAAATTTTATTTATAATAATTTACAATCCATTAATTTAAAAGGGGAATCTAAAACGACTGAGAAAGCTTTCCTGCTTATATTCTATTTATGAAACCATCACAATTGAAATAATTTTTAGGTAAGACACCCACACACCTATTTCGACATGTTTTATACAGATGAATAGCTAAGTTTTACATCTGTTCTCTCTCTCTTCAGTAGACAAGGGGCCACACCCACTGCTAAAACCCAGTTTTGTAGTATTCCCTCTCTGGACAAACTTACACTCTGTTGTTGAGCTGTCTGGCTCTATTGCTTGGACCAGGCACAGGGTCCTCAGGTTTGCACACAGGATTGAAGGTGAGACCTTTCTGCACAGTGGACTGCTTGCTGTACAGCTGATAGGGAATGTAGGACAGGAGTCGTCCAGCTTTGATGCTGAAACAAAAAAGTAACACTGATTTAACAGTTCCATACTTGGGGAAAATGAGCTTCATAAGTCATCTGTTTTCCTAGTTTATTCCCCTCCTTCCACCTTAGTGATCCTAATACAATGTACTCTTAACTTAAACACTCTGGAATGACATTCCGCACATGAAAAGATACACACTGGAGATGTTAGTGGTCAACAATCCTATGAGATTAAAAAAGCAACCAAGCAAAAAACTATAGAGTAGGATGAGAAAAACTACAAATAAAGAGTTAGACAAGTCAATATTTTAATCAACATGACTAATATTTACCACAGTTCTCCCTCAAAAAACTGACATAGAGTCATCAAGACTTTCTCAAATCCCGTATCACATAGTAAGTCTTCCCAGAATAAGTAAACTGGATGAGGATTCCCAATTTCCACAATTCCTGTTAGGTCTATTAAATGTGAAAAACTGTAAACTAAAAAAAATAGGACAAAATAAAGAACCTCAACTTTAAGAGTAATGAATAATTTATACTATTTTTATGTGTTAAAAAGTGATAGAGACAAGGCCACTTGAGGATATGAACTCTATGAAGGTAGAAGCTATATCATATATACCCTCTTCCAAATGTTTACTGTATAGCAAACATCACCAGTAAAGACCGGAGTGATATTAGCATTGTTATAATACTAGGTGGTACTGGCACTCCTAAGCACCTATTTCTTTTGTACTTCAGGACTAAAACTAACTTGATTAAGTGGTCTTAAAGTGATTTTTGCTTTCTAATAAATTAAGTTACATATGGTTATTGTACTGCTTAAAATATCATTTTCAACTCAAATTTTAAAACAGCCAACCATAATATACTTATGTTAAGATTCAAATTTTAAAACAGGCTCCTTTAGTATCAGGAAATATTTCTAAACCTCTCTCTGACTTTAAACTTAAAATATATACTAGGGAAGTCATACTTTAATTACTTAGAAAAAAATTAATAAACAGATAACTTTTCTTATTGTATCATAAATCCAAGAGTTTTGACATTTTAATTTTCTCAAAGGGCACTAAACATTAAAATAACCACGTAAGAAATGACTGAATTGGCTTACAAAAAAAAATTTTTAAATATAGTCAACTGTAAATACAGGAAAACATAGTGATGATATACTCTAAAAATGGAACTATATGTTATACACTACGTCCTTTATGTAATTATATCAGTATGTATTTAGTAATCCTACCTACAGTACCCTAAACTGGATCCAAATGCTAAAACTACTAAATTATGATGATAAAGAACATATTAGTGACAACATCTCAATTTTCATTTACATAAATTGATCTATCACCAGGGTAAGTTAGTTTTATGAAAATTACAAATTATATTCAAATTTTAAAATCAAAATCCTAAAATTAGACCATGTGTTAATTTACTTTATTCTTTATCTAACTTTTCTTCCTTTAACAGTTGGTCTCAACTGCCTGCCTATGATCTTTCCTTATAGTATAATCTACCTCACTTGCTCCCTCCTCACCACCTCCCACCTCTGGGGAGAGAGGCACCTCATACCTGAAGTGGAACCCTAACCTTAGCCTCCCACCTTTCATCATATGCAGCTATAACTAAGGAATAAGTAGAAAGTGAAACCACTCCTGATGTGCCAGCTGCACATCAGAAATAAGAAAAGGGTGATGAGGAGATGCCTAGGGTCCTGCTTGCTTCTCCCACCCTAGTGACAGCACGTGGGAGTGACACAGACTTTAAAGGTGGTGTTGAAGGTCAATAATGATCATGCAAGGTGTAACATCTTGTCCCAATCTTAACAAGAGCAATGTCACTCAACAGAAGTTTTAGGCTTATATAACTAAGTCCATGGAGACTGGTATAAAATAAGAAAGCCAATTTAAATACTGCAGGTCTCAAATCAGACATCCTCAGAGACACCTAGTAAGAGGAATTAAAGCCCAATGCACACTACAGTAACATTAGACATGAAATTCTTTTAATTTGAAGCTCAAACCACTACATATCAGTTGTATACTCCTAATTATCCCTGCTTATCCATTTATCTAAACAGATACATGGATAGAAATATTATGCGAAAGTGTATTTTTGAAAGTTCTTCTTAAAAAAAAAAAATTCTCTCAGGAATTCTGTTTCTAATTCTCCTGCTTATCCTAAACACAAAGGGACTGTATCCGCATTTTCTTCTGTTCTTCTTCCCCCACCAAGAAAAAACAAATATCAAAATCCAAAATCCAAATTTCAAAACTAAAAGGAGCTTCACTTTACCAAAAACCAGTTTCTTTATATACCAAGCTTTCTATGTACTATATACACTGATATACATGAGAATTTACATTCTATACAATGGATTAGACACATTAATTTTAAGTGAAATATTCATCCCCTTGAGGAGTTTTAAGTTTTTGCTTTGCCCTACAGCCTACCCCCACTAAAGTTCTCTAAAATGAAACTGTAACTAACAGTTCTCCAAACCATTTCCTATTTCTACCAACTGACAATGAATTCACACTTACAGTTATAACAAGATTTTGGAAAATTTTACAAAAATTATGACAACAAAATCATCACTACATTAATTTCTATTCCATTTTTTTCTTCTAGCTTGTAATAACAGCACTTTCTTTCTATGAAACTATTATGTACATTAAATGTATCTATGGTTCCGGTCAATGTCCCAGTCACTCTCTATTAGAAAAAATGGTATCTAACCCTGGCATATTCATCTGCCCACCCATTCAGGCATCTATCTCCTTTAATATTCAAAAGTGGATTTAAGGCGAGAAAGGATCTAATTATGTGCCATTATTCTACCATTAAGCAAAAATCATCTCTATGCAACAAAACTAAAATTCCCTCTACCCTATCCCCTAAACCTTCCAACCACTCACTGAGATGCCATGAGCTTAGAAAAGAAAATAAACAGGTATGAAAATACGTACGCAACTTCCTGCCCTTTCTCCTACTGAGTCCAGATTGTTTCTTATTACAGATACTGAGAGTTAGGCTATTCATTCTTTAGCTCCTAAAGACAGAATACATTTTCAAGTAAAATATTACCTATGGGCCATGGGGGGCGGGGTAGGATAGTCTGAAATGTGTGTTGGTTAGTTAGCCAAGTAAAAAGGAAACTAGAGTCATGAACATTTTCTATGAAGAATAAATTGAGGCAAGACACAAAAACACAAAGAAAATTAAATCATGAGATAAAGTTGCAATCAAGTTTTATTTAAATGAGTTGAATAAACACTTTAATATCGACACTGAAAGTAATCAGAAACAAAGTTTTAGCCCATGTGATGTATGAGATCCTTGGAGAATCAGGCAGGGTACATGACAAATGTGCTAACATATCATAGTCTGTGAGCTTCAAAAGAAAAATCCGACTCTGCCTGAGACTAAGCCCTCCACTGGAAGACCCCAGTGAGCCAGCAGAACTGGAAGAATGGAGACCATACCTCTCCACTCACAGCAGAACCACAGGACGCAGAACCACAGGACGCAGGTCCCCATGCTAAAGACTGAACACAGAATGAAGAACAAAAACTAACTCGACCTGTAATAACTTAGGACAATGTTTTCAAACTCTCTGTGGCATTTCTCAGGCCTGACGAGGTCATGGGGTGATCACAGCAGCTCCTCAACTATTCTACAACTCAAATTTCAATGTGAAATTGTTTGAAGAAAAGGAGAATGGCAAAAATTTGAAATCACTAACTAATACTATATACAAGGACAGGATTTACAAGGTAGAGGTTTTAGTAAAATCATCTCATATCTTACACTAATGCACTGTACAGGCTTCTCATTAAAGGGCTTTCCTGCCTCCTAGCAGTTTTGGCCCTCCAATCACATGTATATTAACTCAGGTTTCATGGCATAGGCACAGACACTAGAGAATTCTAACCAAAGCAAAGTAATCACCGCACATGCTTAGAAGTGGTAGTTGCTTTTTAAACTGCTCAAACTAAAAACAAGAAAGCTAATTATAGAAGAGATCATGTATTATCCATTCATAGCTAATATAGTGTTTAAAATATTATGTATAAAATCTCATTTAAACACTGCTGAGAAGAGATTAAAAAGATTAAGGTTAGAGTATGAAAGAAAACAGTAATGTGATTTAACCAAAAGGATCTGTGCTATGAGAAGTAGACACTGGGCATATTACTTTATATACTAAGATATATGCCCAGATGGATCCATTTCCACATAGGCCAATTCTTCCTCAATAAGCTTAATTAAATGGCAAAGAGCAGGCCCAAATAGGAGTCAGAAAATCTGGACTCTGAATCCTGCTGTTCTTGGGCAAACAGGCTGCTCTATTATTAGCCCTGCCTTCTTATAGATAAAATGAAGGAAAGAGGCCATTTTATTATGTTATCTTAAGTTGCTTCCATCACTGAAAAACAGATGATTAAGCCCAACTTCAAGCTAAAATAAAATCCATTAACATGAATTTTAAAACTTATCACTACTGCAGTTGCTTTTCCTATTGTATTATTTCTCTAGCTGCATTCTGGACAAGAAGGAAGAACAAGGGGAAAGAAAAGAGCTGTAATGAAAGCCACCATTTTCTAAGCAAATCAGGTCCTACTAGGAAAAAGCTGTTTTCACTCCCACTTGGATCTCCCCCTTTCCTTGCAAAGCCAGACCAATACACCCAGGTCACATTTCTAGCCCTAGGCCTGGAATGTCCATGACCACACACAGCTGGCTCCAGAATGACCTTAACTTCTTATACACAGAAAATCTCACAAGTCTTCAAGGAGACACACGGCTTAGGCCATGTTTACTGATCCTATATAATGAATGGACAGTGGCAAGGTCATGAGAACACAGCACAAGGAGTCAAGCGTATGTTCTACGAATGGGCATTCAACTTCATATCCCCAAGGTTTAAAAACTCTTGATCTATAAAATCCATTTGGATTTCTGGAAGCCAAATGAACGTTTTCAAAATGCACTTTTGACCTTTTGGAATTTGTTTTTTAATACTTGCTAATGTTTATACAATAAAAACAAAAATAAACAAGTTACTTCTTATACATTATGCCTGTACAATGTGCCAAGCATTGTGCTAGTTTGCACATATTATTTCAAGTTCTTACATAACCATGGCAAGCAGAGATTAGCCTTCTTTGACAAGGGAGGAAATGAGGTTCAGGATGACTGCACAGCTCTTCCCCAAGTTACACAAGATGACAGGGACACTCCCACGCCTGAGTCTGGATGTGAGTCCCTAGGTGAGTCTCCAGAGACCGAGCACAGCCTTTCCCACTGCTCTGTTGCCTCCCACTGAAAACGGGCTGCTTCACCTGCTATGCAAAGGAACTGAGCAATACTAAATCTGCTGAATAAATTTATGGAAAGGGTCAGATTAGTGAAATTTAGGCTTTTAAGAGAACTTGGAATTGACTAAAAAATTTTGAAGTTTGTTTCATTAGCAATCCATTATACAATGTGACCATTCTTTCATACAATGATTATAATCTATTCATACATTAAAATTATGATATTTTCACTTTCAACTTTCAAAAATCTAGCCATCACTCATATGTATAACAAACCATTTCAAAATATAAATCACTTACATTATGGCTCATCACTGAAGTTCCAGATGACATTTAAACTTAGGAAATTAGTATGAATGGTTAGCACTGAGTTACAAATATATCAGCTTCAAACTAAGAGCAGAGGAGTCATGCTAGAATAACTAAAGGACAGGCAGTAATAACACCAGGAACCTCTCTCACTCCCAATGCTCTAGGCTCATGTTACCTTGATCTTTTATCCCTTAGCATGTATAACTTTTAACATGTGATATAATTTACTCATATATTAACCACACTGTTTATTATCTGTTTCCCTCAACAGAATGTAAGCTCCAAGATAGAGGGGCAAGATGTGTTTTCTTCACTGATATTTCCAAAGTACATGGAGCACAAATATTTGCCAAATGAATTAATTTGCTTAATCAAGCCCCCTCCCATCACTGCTTCCTGCTGCTTGAATCATTCCAAGGGATGTCAAATCCTATACCACCTGAATCATCAGTGTGAGGTTACAGGTACGGTAGTATAGTTTAAGACATTACTACTTTTCGCCCTTAAGTTATTCCAATTTTTAAAACTTATTAAACATTAAACGTATTCCAATTTTTAAAACTTATTAAACATTAAACTTACCTTTCCACAATCCATTCTGGCCGAATTACTTTTTCCCCCTTTAATTCTTTAATTTTGGCTGTAGGAAGATTTGTGGCAATAATGTGAGTTGTTTTGGATCTGGAATAATATACATGGTATTGACCTCCATGCAACATCATTAGCTGTCTCAATTCCTCAGCAGAAGGATCTGTAAAATTAACATTAAAACATGTTAAGAGTTTTACATGTAAGAAAGCAGAGCCCTAGCTCAATAGTTCCTTAAGCCATTCAAAGAACATACCACTGGTTCACTTTCTCCTTGGCTGTGCTGCCAGTAAACAAAGTTAGGAGGTAACCCACAAGGTGATGAAGCTATTTTGCCTCAGCGCATTCTCTTCCCCTAGCTGCTAAAGACAGTCAGCCAACAAAAACATCTACCGCTAAGAGGTGCCTAGAAGAACAAATAGAGGGACTGCAAATAATGAATTGAATACTAGTAATAGAGCAAATATTTTTAAACTTTTGACCACATTTAGCTACATGATCTTGATATTGGTATCTTATGTGTTTAAAAATCAACAACTATAAAGTTATTTAGGGATCCGTTTACAGAGACTCCAATTAACACTACAACTCTTCAAAACACAGCTGGTCCTCAATATCATTTCGTTATTACACTGATGAGATGCCACAGGAACTTAATTCTTGTTTATATCAATTAGCCTATGGTAAAACCAGTTTCTTACTTAAAGTCACAGAACCTATCAATGACATTAAGTGAGGACTGACTGTAATATAATAGCAATCAGATAAACTGCTCACACTTTCTATGAGCAGACTTGCTGTAGGGCTTATTAATATACTTTAGTCCTATGAAATAATTTTAAATTTTAAGAAAATATGTTAAAATAATCTTATTCAGTTTCCTAATAAGAATTTGTGTCAAAGCCAAGAAATAGTTCACCAATACAGAAAAAAAAAAAAATTGTAGACCAAGAAACACCATTTTAAAAAATTTTGTTTCAAACTCTTTTATTCTTAATAAAACTATAGAAACATATCTTAAAACAAGAACTGGTGGTTTATGCTTTCCCATAAAAAAAATGTTTTACTTGCTAAAGTTATTATGTTATGACCTGCATTTACTAGTATCATCTAAACTAATTACTTTCAATAGCTTTCTATTTCTTTCACCTATTATCCTAATTAAAGCTCTAAATCATACCTCCCCTGGTAACAGCTGTACCCCAGGTGTGAGGGTGGGGGCTGTCACAGGAGGCTTATGTATCTACTTTGTTATTCAAGCACCAGATTTTCCTTAAGCCCAAGTAATACAAGTCCAAGCACTTAAATTAACAGTTTTATTATAATAACTATCTAGTTAGATGAGCTTTAGTCTTTAGAAGAAGAAAAAACTAACAAAACACATAGATATGCCAGGTTTGATTAATTCTTGGTAAATTCGTACAGTGTAAAATTCATCTGATGTTGCTGATCAAACATACTGGTGCTGCTCAGCAGAAATAAAATGCAAACCAAAAATGCAAGCCACATATATAATTTAAAGATTTCTAGTAACCTCACTAAAAACAGTAAAAAGGTGAAATTAGTTTAATAATATTTTTATATAACTCGAAAGGTTCAAACTATTACCATTTCAACCTGTAATCAATATTAAAAAAAAAAAACCAGGATATTTCATGTTCTTTTTTCAGACTACCTCTCCAGAATTCTGTGTGTATTCTGCATTTATAGCACAGATCATTTAGACTGGCTATATTTCATATGCAGACATGTGGCCAGTGGCTACCAAATTGGACAGTACACTAGAAAGAGAAATAATATCAACTTTTAAATAAAATTCTAATCATAATAGGAGGTTTTCAGGGCTTAGGGAGCACAAAATAAACCAGAAGCACCACGATGTTTTAATGTAAAATGGTGGGAAAACAGCTAGCCAGCCAGGAATCTGTAGTTTACTTACTTTCCCTAAGATTAAAGAATGTGGCTGACCTTATAACAGTAAAAAGTACCAAATTAAAGGCTAGATATAATGCAATAATATGGGCAGACACCAAATTCAATAAAAAGCACAGAAATGTAAAAAATTATGTAACAAGTTAATCTAATACTTTCCTAAACAAACTGTGACTATATTAGAGGACTGAGATAGGAAGGTGCGGGTCGCCAGGAACAGTGCCTTTTGCACGCACACTCATTAAGGCCCCTCCCCTCTCCTGGCTGCTGTTTGAAAGCCAATTACTGCAGAAATTTGTAAGTGGAAAACTTGGAGAGTTCACTGCTCTTTCGTGGAGTGAATTTAAGGGGACTTTTTGAAGTTAAATTCTGAAAACTCTCAAATTTCTTCAGTTTGAAGTAGACCATGAAAACCAACCTATTAGAAGGTAAGATCACATCAACTACTGTGTCAGACTGACCTGGGTGTAATCTTGGCTTTAACAGTCTTTATTTAGCTGTGTGACTTTGAACTCCTTTGAGTGTTCTCCTCTTCCATTACAAATAAACAAATAAGGCTGTAATGATGAACTAAGTTTGAGATATAGGAAGCACTCAATGTTAAAACTGTTATTATTATAAAGTATGACATCAGAACTCCTTTCAAGTAATATATATGACTTGAGACTCCTGCCCTAGACCCTACCAAAATGGTAGAAGACAATACATATGCTGACATTTATGGTGGCCCTGTCACACAAAAGTAGAACTGCCAACAGTGCACTATGGACAGTGGTTAGGAACCACTCCATTAGCCCAAGCAGCCCAGCATACTTTTGGGAAATTCTATTTCTATCCCCCAAATCTTTACCAGTTAGTGTTATATCAGAACTGAAAGAGCTTTTAGGGATCTAACAATCATTTCATTTCCCACACTGGTATAAACGAGATCAATCAAGTTAAATTGACCAGACCAATTCAAATAGTAAATAAAATTAACATCCCTTAAACTCCATTACATTCTCACTGTATATTATTTTTAAATACATTAGAGTATAAAAAAGGTAACTAGATCCTACCAACCAAAATCATCACCACAGATTATCACTGACATTTTGGTGAAGATCCTTTAAGTAAAACAGTATCTCTGCGGTTCAGGAGATCCCAAAGAGACTTTACCAGGGGAAAAAAAAATAGCACTGGTTCTAAAAAAAAAAAAAAAAAATTTTTAAAAGGACATGTGCCAACTGAATTATTTCCTTAAAGTTCTATTAAATTTTTAAACAAGAAAGTTATTATTAATGCACTTAATAAAGTTTTGTATAAATAGCATCAATTTTAGGCAGATTACAGAAAGACAAATCACAGACTGGAGATATTAAGGTAACTTTCCAAAGTCACACATACCTACTGGGACAGCCATAATCTGGGTCCAGGTTTGATCACAAATTCAGACTTGATCAAGCTTAACTCAATGGACCCTGGACAAAGAATCCTGGTTTCCAGTTGCAGGTTAACACTGAAAAGTCATGACATCTTGGGCAAGTGACTCATCTCACTTTTAGACTTTGTTTCCTCACTGACAAAGAGGCTCCTCCTCACAAAGCTACCATACAATTCTACACACTAAAACCATTACCTCCAGTAAATAAAATTTGAAGACCATTTCACAAATTTATGAGGGAAAGCAAAGGTCACATCACACCCAATTTTACGAAAAAAGAAACTAAAGCAGAAAAATATGAAAAAAAATAAGTACATATACATACATACAAATTAGCAAGACACTAGAAAAGGCAGGCAAACAAAACATATCTTGACTATCTAATAAACTACAATGTCTTGTACACATAACAGGTACAAAATTCAAACAGTTTAGTCACAGAACGGAAAGCACTTAAAGCAAATGTCTCTATTATGGCCAATATAAAACTTGTGGCAAAAGGGAAAACACAATGAGCTGAAGACCGTGAGTCCTGAGTTTGGTCTGGCTCTGCCATAATTAGCTAGGATGACATTAAGAAGTTTTCTAGTACCTCTGTGCTTTAGTTTGACAGAGGTCAAGGGATGTCTGTAGCACATAACTGCTAAAGTTCCTTCCAGACCTAAACTATTATAAATCTATTTAGCTTCCAGACAAATTATCTACTGCTGGCTCATATTCCATTACAAGTAGGTTCCATCACATCAAATACCATCACAGAAAACAAAATCAGTATTACAAAACCAACTCTATAGCCCATCAAAAACCCAGGAAGAGTAATGACGGCCTGGTTAAAACAAACATCTTTTATGATGTGTGTATTACTAGAACCCCTGCACAACTGAGTTTATCCTCTGTAATGGAAATTCTATATCTGATAATATTATATGCTAACAATATTTGTGAGTAAAAGACAAAGATTTAAGGGATCTTAACTTCTATTATTCCCTCAATTAGCAATATTATCAACATTATCACTTACATATATGTATGCACATATGTATGCTATCATCACATCCCAAATGGCCTACTCCTAAACACAAAAGATCTAAGACTTCTGAAGAAAAAGTGTAACTAATCTATTCATTTGCAGCTTCACTCTTGAGCCTAGTGGTGGTTTGAAACATAATACATGAGGAAGATGCTCAGAAAATCTCCACGACAAAGCAATTTGGCAGTCATTTTTACGAGCAATAATCCTAAATATTTGATATAGAAGTTTAAGATTAGTTGCCAGGTTCCTTAATTCATTATATTTAACAAAATATTTGTAAAGAGAGATACAATACTTGGCTCATCCTGTTAAGGAGTTAAGTGCCTCAATACATGTTTAGAAAATAAAATAACGGTCAAGTTTTACACATGACAGTAATAAAACTTGAAAAATATTTTTTTAACTTCTAAGCAGAGGCCTTTATGTGGGTCCATTCTAGTGAACGATATATATACATGTCAATCTTATTAAAACACCCAACTCTTTGTAAAGCAAAATAAAAACATTAATTTTATAACCATAGCAAGTAAAAAAAAACTGAAGAAAGAAAATTAACATTACTTTAGCATCTTATCCAGTCAGGTACTCTACACACTTCACCTCACTTACCCTCACACTGGTGATTCCATTATGGAATCCAACAGTACAGCCTCAGCATCATTCTCTGTGAGATTATCAATTTCATTTCAATACTATGCTTATAAAACAAACAAAACCAAGCATTTTGGGGGATCATTTGGATAACCATTTCCTAACTAAGCACTGCCACATGATTTCAGTGCTCTGGTTTTATTATGAAGGTGCTGCAGCTCTTGTCACACACTGCTTTAGATGTCATGGACTAATGTGGGCTATATAAACAATAGCATATTATTCAGCCTTAGAAAGGAAAGCAAACTATAATACACGCTACAACCTGGATGAACCCTTAACCCATGGTAAGGAGAACAGCTAGTCACACCGACAAACACTGCATAGATTCTACTTCTCTGAGGTATCTAGGGTAGTCAAAGTTATAGAAAAAGAAAGCAGAATGGTGGGTGCCAGGGGATGGAGGATGGAGAACAAGGGAGTTATTAATAGGTTTAGAATTTCAGTTTTGCAAGATGGAAAGGCTCTGGGGATTGGATGCAAAACAAGGTGAATACACTTAACAGTACTGAACTATATGCTTAAAAATGGTTATTAAAGTGGTAAATTTTATGTTACATGTAACAAAAAAACACATCTGGACAACTATTCCACACACAAAAGAATGGGAGTGTGGGGGTTGGCACCATGCCTACACTGTGAGCTGCAAGTTTGATTTCAGCCAGAGTATCACTCACATGTTAATATTAACTAGAATTTTATTGTCTTTGTAATTTCATCCACGTTTAATTTTCAATTCTACAGAACCCATAATCATAAGAGCTTGATAAAACATTATTACGACTACCATTTTAGAGATGCTTGTGGAAATAGGTTAACATCTCACAGCTGTAAGAAGAGATGAGATTAGCTAATAAATCAAGAATAACTGGAATTAAATTAAAATCCAAGCCTTGATTCCTGATCCCAGGCTTATACTCTAACTTACTACCTCTCAATTAAAAAAAAAAAAAAATCTATATTCTGTACTTTGGAAAAAAGTTTTTAGGGAAAAGATCAATAAAAATTAAGGGAGCCACTTGCAACAGTTAATAAACATTTCCACATTAATCCTAGAACCAGCACACATTCAATAAACTTTTCCAACTTTTTTAAAACTTTGATACTCTAATTGGAGACTGGGATTTACTAAATAAAAACTTACTAGAAATATTTCGACAAAGTAAAATGATGGTTTCTCATTCCAATCCTTTTTAAGCCATATCCTTAGCTCCTTCAGCATCCTGCATGAGGTTTTGTAAAGTAGGCCAATTTCAAATAAAAGAATTATAATGCAGCATTTTCAAGTTTTAATAAATCTAAAAGCAGGTTATATAACTATATCTTGAACATACACATATTCTCCTTTTCTAGGTACACTTATAAACATGCATCCTTTCTTGAAAAAACACAAGATCCATCCAAGAACACTGATCACCAAGAAAACTTTTCATCTGAAACTATATTTCTCAGTGAATAAGACTGTACAATTTAAGAAACTTAAACATCTTAGAAAGCTTTGCAAACCTGGACAATGGTGGTCACCCAGCAAACAAAACACTAAAGGAGCACTGACTGATTCAAGGGCAGTCTACTTCACCTAAAGAGAGGTGGCTGAGTGCAGCCTGACTATGTTCTCAGCCCTAGTCTACACAGCATTTCAATTCAGGACATAACACAGGTGGTTACATTTCTTGGGCAACAGAATGTGAAATGTTAACTTATGCAACAAAGCAATCTTGGTCAAAAAAATACCTCAATGAGAAAAAGCTAACTGAAAATTAAGGTTCTATCTTTTATTTTAAAACAACTGTACCATTTTAGGATATAGGAGAATTGGTACAATGGCAACACAGGAAAGAAGTCTCCAATGACTAAGCTAAATGAAAGTCTCTTCCTTTTAAAAAATTTAGCTCTACCTCTCCTTCTCTCTCAAAACCGCCACTTCAGATGATCACAAGTATGGGGGGCAGAACAAGGTGGGGACAGCTCTGCTCCAAATCACACAGGTCAGAGTACGCACAACTTACTGATTCCACTTTATGATTCATATATGCAAGACCCTGACCAACTTCATTAGAGAAGTACAGTAAAAATCAAGGATGAATCCTCTGCAGACCCCAGGCCAAGTTATATTGGCTAATAAGCATTTACTAATGTTCAGTCATGTACAAAACACCAAAGGAAACAAATTAAGAAACTGTTTTGCTTTAATGAAGACAGATGGAGATATTTAAACCAGGGATTTTCAATTTTTTTTTAATAGCAGAACTCTCATTTTAAATGAACTCTTACAAGAAATCCCCAAAATACCAAGCAAGTAAAAGTAGTATTATGTAAGACATCTTTACTATGAAAGCTCAATTTGTAATATATACTTATGACTATTTTGCATTTCAGCACAGTACTGAAAAAATCCTGATTCATACACATTAGGACTATTAACATTTGCAACCATTTAAAAGAAGTTTTATTCCAACTCTGTGTAAAAATTACTTAACTGGACAAGCAAAAGGTAAAGAGCATGTTTGCACCTTTTTTTTTTTTAACCTGGTTTTAGCATACTTAAAAATACTGTAATTTTAAGACTGTAAAACTTTTAAGGAACTCAAGTTGATAAACAAATCCAAAACAACCAGCAGCTTTAATCAGGCTTCCAATAGCACTTAAGACTTATGATATTGGAGAGGAAACTTATTTAATCATGAATGTATCCTCAGTACCCATATTTTCAAGCATCTCACTTAAGAATCTAGTAAGGATTCCACAAATGACTGTTAACACTAAATGTATAATATGATACATCAGAAAAAAAGTTTCCTTCCAATCCCAAGAGTCTATGAGTCTGTGATCACAGCAAGGGTTGGCCAAATCCAGCCCTTCTATAAATGACGTTTTATCAGAACATAGCTGAGCAGCTACAACAGTGTGCGTGGCCCATAAAGCTCTGGACTTGCACAGGAAGTATGCCAATTCCTGAGCTACAATACAGCCAGATTGCCACTTTAGGAAACCCAAAACAAAATATTTGTTTTAAATATTTCTAATCCACCATTTCAGATATTGCTCAGAGAAGATAGCACAGGTTATGCTGCAGTAACACGTGGACTCAAAATCTCAGTGACTGACAATGAAAGTTTATTTTTCACTCACACAACATATCCATCCTCTACTCCAAAATGACCATGGAGCTGTGGCTCCATGTCATGTTTACTCTGGAATCCGGGCTGACAGAGGGACCTTTTTCTGAAGCACAAACTGGCTTTTAAAGCTTGACTCCCAAAGTGATAGAATAGAATATACCATTTACGCTCACATTCTGTGAACATGGCCCACCCCAACTTCAACAAGTGGAGAAGTGTAATCCTCTCCCAGGGAGGGCAAGTAGATTTTGGTGGGGAAAAAACAAACAACACACAGTCCACCACACAGCGTAGTTAGAAAAATTTACCTAAGTAATCTGGCTTCCTTATTTTTGCAACCTATCTTATTAGCAGCATATGTCTTGAGCCTTTTTAAAAGCAAAAAAAAAAAAATCAAAGGCTCTCCTGTAATTTGTTTTCCAAGACAAATAATAAAGCTCAGAATTATCCTACTAAAAACACACCTAGAAAAAAAAGTTGGAAAATAGAATATACGGCACTCATAGTTCTATGCCCAAAGAGAACGCTAGGATATATTTGCTTCTAGCACTTTTTTCTGTGCTTTTCTTTAATGAGGATCATCCTCTACTTTTCATTTTACAGCCTACACTTTTCTCATTTACCAGAAAGTTTTCTGTTACTACAAATTATCCAGTTTACTTTGTTTTAAGCCACCTTGTAAATGTTATACTTTATAACTAAATTTTCATTCTTATACAATGCTTTGCTTTTAAACAAAACAATGTGATAAGATTATTTTTTACACAAACCTATACCGAGGGAATCATTTAGGTTTACTGCCTTAGAATGGACTCTTAGAAGAACTATTGAGTCAAAGGTTATAACATATTAAAGGCTCTTCATATATTTCATATACTGCCACTTTCCAAAGCCAGTCTACTATTATACTACTCTCACTCCAATAATGAATGGAGTGGTTATTTCGTCATCCATGCCTAAATTAGGTATAATCATGTAATAATTTTTAAAAGTAAACGTTGCAAAAAACTAATCATGCATTTCTCTATTAGTGAAGTGGAACCTATTTTCATGTTTGTTATCCAGGTCTACTTCCTCAAATAGATCGTTTCTGAAATCTGCCTTTTAATCAACTGGAATCTTAAGTGTTTTATTTCCTATTATTTTGATGTATAAGATTTTTTCTAGTCATTCCCCTCTGATCTACAGAAAACTCCTTTGTAACTTAAAATATTTAATGTGGTGCTGAAATGCGAGATTGTTCTAAGTGTTCTATAAATATTAGCTCATTTAATTTATAACTACATATATAACATATCTAATTTACATATCAAATTTATATACATGAAATTTCTAAGGTACTCTAAACCACGTACCTATTCTTACACCAGTTATACAGTTTTAATTGCTTATAGCCTTCTACAACAGGTTTTGGGACATCAGAGCTAGTTCTCACTGTTCTTTTTCATCACTTAGTCCCACCTGCTTTTTAAAGGTAAACTATTGGGGAAAAAATAAAATGTAAACCAGATAATTTTCTGTAGCAGACTGGCCAGTGGCAAATGGCACAAACGAGGATAAAAGTGCTGGGTGTGAAGAATAATAAAAGGATTTTTTTTTTTTCCCATTTACAAAAGTGAGGCTATGTTTATTTAGAGTCACAAGCAGTTGACTGACTCAGTGTAACTCAAACCCACAAGATGCATTTCAACTTCACTCCATTCTGAGTCCCAGGGCTGGGGCCCAGAATGGCAGGAGTGCTGCCTAGGGCCCATTCACAGGTTTACAAGTGTCTCGCTGAGGGCAATCTGTGACTGTGAGATTGGCCAGGTAGGTCACCATCAGCAGGTCATTGATATTGCTGTTGAGCATGGTCTCATAGTCATCAGGAACTATCTTGGGTACTTGGTTAACCAGACTCATCAAGAAGCAGCCCACAGTATTGTCAGCTGACACCTTTCCAGACAGTACATCTTCTGTGTCCTGCAACACTGTGCTTAGGACCTCCTGGATGCAAGCCAATGACCCTGCCACTTGCTGCAAGTCACTTGATAGTCCAATAATCCAGTTGGGACTAAAACAGGTCTTCGTGATCAGGTCAATACGAATGCATTCAGTGTCATAACACACATATTTCACTGTCAGAGGTGTGACCATCACCCCCAAAGTCCTCCCAGGGACACCTATTAAAGTGCTAACATAGGCCTTGATGTTCATGTGGGCATTCTGGAAGCTCATGTCCACAGTGAGGTGAATGGGGTTGGGGGCTGTAGTACTCATGGATCAGCAGAGTGCTCTGTGATGTCATGGCTTGCAGTGTACCAGCCCAGGATGAGCTCACTGGGAGAGACTTTCTTGTGCAATTCATAAATGTTCTTAGCAAATTCCATGTCAACAGTAAACTCATCTTCTGATTTATTGTGTGGTACTGAAAAGCAATTAGTGACTTCCACTGAGAGCTTGTCAACAGTTCCCAGCAGCACCCTCGTTGCACCGCTCATAGCTGTCCACAGTGGAGGCCAAAATGACCGGGTGCAGCCGGACCACACAGCTGCTGGGGAAGGGCCTGGTAGAGCAGGCCCAGCCAGCAACTGCACCAGGGTTTGCACTGGGGCTGCCGCTGAGGCCCTTGTCTGGCCCAGAGCCATGGTCGTAGTCACCGCTGCCATGGGGTCTGGGGATGGAGCCAGCACTAGTGCTGAAATTGGAGCCGAGGCTGGGACTGAGGCTGGGGCTATAGCCGGTGCTGGGGCTGGAGTGGTGGGAGGAGCACTCGCCGGTACTGCTGGTATGGTCATTTTGTCAAGAGATAAAAGGATTTCTAACACTGCAAAAACTCAAACTACTTAGTAGATGTCCTTACATAAAATAATGGGTGTTCCTTACACATGAAGGCACTCTAAGATATTAAGTATCTTCTGAATGAAATTTAAAATAAAACTGTATTCTACACTACTCCTACTGTGAATTTCATAGAACATTCTTTGAGGATATTCTGCATGCAACAAAATTTCAGGGTTCACAGTAACAGACAATGGAACACAGTAAAATTAAAAGGTACATATCAAACACAGGACACACTCTCTTTAGGCTTGAAGCTTTGCAAGTGAACTGCAGCAGAGCAAATGCCATCATGTTACACCAGAAGAGCCACGTGAAGACCGGTCCACATCTCCGGCATGGTTTACATATCGAGTTTTGCTCATCTGGTTAGAACAACGTCTATAAACAAGTTTTAAACCTTGTACAAAAGCTTTCCTTGATATATTTCTATTGAGAAAACATTCATTTTGTCACCATTTCATTCCACATATCCAATGAGCTTGATTAAATGTTAGCTATACTACATACATGGCAGAAAGAAGCCAGCCAAATGGCTGCTTGTCCCTTCTTTGGTCCTACAGCAGTAATATCCTTCGTTATTTCATTTGAGTCTCACAATCCTATAAATCAGAAAAGATAATATACCATAGTGACTGATGAGGAATTAGAGAAAATCAGGCGACCTGTCCATAACCACGGGCGCTTGTGCTGCCTATCTTCTGACCTCTACCCACTGCTCTTCCTGCAACAGCCACGCTTCCTCTGGATGCCTTTCTTCCCTGCCTGCCTCAGACTTACCACACTTAACCAAAAGCCAGAATAAAACAAAAATGAGAAAGTTTCAAAGCCCTACAGGACATATTTTTGAATACCTAACAGGAACAAATATGTACTAGACACTGGCAAAATTACAGTGGGTGGCACAAGTTAATACAGTAACTCTCCCAAGTTGGAGGTTAAATTCCTACATCCCTGAGTTAAAAGATCAGAATTTCACAGGAATTGAAGGGGACATGTTTATATCTATAGAAAATAATTCCCAGAAGGCATCTGTTTCCGAAAAAATTAATTTGTCAGCATTAAATGTACTATTTTCCTAACTTGCCACATTCACATGCTCAGAAAACATGAATATAAGGTTACGTGGAATGTAAATCTATTACACTTGCATGGTCCTTTGTCCATTCTGCAAATCATGCCCAAGTATCTGCCCATCCACCTGCTTTTTCATCCACATCAGCAGTGCCAAAGTCACTGGGCCTGGTCTTCTACCCACATACTGAAAACAGTACAAAACAACCAGAATGCCTCTTTCTTTATCGACTGTCCCAACCCCACTCCACAGAAGAGAGTAATTACATTTCACTAGATTGAAGCACTAGCTTACCTGGGGAGCCTTCCACCCACATACACATGCCCAGGACCTACCTCCTAGAGATTACAATTCAGTAAGCCTAGAATGTGGCTCATTTCTTAATTAAAAACTATAGATTCAGGAAGACTAAGTTTAATTAGCATACAAATAATAATGTTAATATTTTTATTTAAAATATTTTTACATTCTGATGTATGTCTATCCATTCTAATGAATGAAAACTATTACTCATTCATTCACCTAACATTTATTGAGCATCTTACAATGTGAATACCAGGCAAGGTTCAAGGCCCTTGGAATGCAGCAATGACAAGACTTATATCTGTGCTCCACGGAACTTCTACTTCACTGGGCAGACAGAACATAAGCCAGATAAATAATACCATTTCAGATACAAATAAATTCTATAAAGAGAAATAAAGCTGGATAGGGGTTAGAAAGCATCTGAAGGGCACCACACACCTATTTCAGATGAGATGGTCAAGGAAAATCTTTGGGAGGAGGCAACATATGAGCAGAGAGCTGAATGATGAAGACTTGGGGAAGGCAGAAGGAACAGCAAATTTAAGGTCTCATGGTATTGTCTGATCCATGTTTGGCTGGGGGCTACTACATGCAATGGGCTTTCTGACCTCAAAAAACTAAATATCGAAGTAAGACCTGCCAATACAAAGCTTGGATGTCAAAATAAATGTTTCTGGCAAAAATGCTATGAAATTTAAAAATTATGGAATGGCTCAGACAGGGAAGGAGGCACAATCTAATTTAACCTGGACCTTAATGGATGAATATAATTCCAGTTCACAGAAATGAGGGAAGGAACTTTTCATCAGAGGCAAAAGCACAAACAGAAGCACAGGAACTAAAAGTACAAAGACAAACCTAAATTATCAGATAAGCCTGTTGACCAAAATTAGAGAATGTTAAGGTGCAAATGTAGGTTACAATTAGGACAAGAATGCCTTTACCCAGTTTCATCTAGAAAACCCTATTTATCTAAGACCCAGCTAATTAAGGCAGTTTCTCTACGAAGGACACGCTAACTCTGGAAAGCAATTACTGACTGCTCTGCTATGTTGCCGCCCACATCTCTCTGGTCTGGTCTAACAAAATCAACATTCTTCGTCAACTGCCAACTCTGTTCAAACACAGTTCCTAACACACAAGCAGTGTACAAAATATATTTGTTCAATCAACTAGAGTAAAATGGGATGGAAGGTCCATAAATTAGAAAACTCAACACAGTAAAGATGTCAGTTCTCTCTGAATTGATCTAGGTTTAATATGATTCCTATCAAAATCCCAGCAAGTTCTATTTTGTCTGTGTCTATTTTGTGAAACAGACCCACCCAAACACGTCCTACTGATTTTTGACAGAAGTGCGAAAGTAATCAATGAAGGAAGAGACAGCTTTTTCAACCAATGGTGCTACACCAACTAGACATCCATAGGCCACACACACACAAAAATTAACTCAAAATGGATCATGTACTTAAATATAAAACATAAAACTATAAAATTTTTACAAGAAAAAAATCTTTCTGATCTAGTGCTATGCAGACTTTTGATGTGAAAACACAATCTATGAAAGGAAAGATGGACAAATAGGACCTCAACAAAACTAAAAACTTGCGCTGTACAAAAGACCATGTGAAGAGGTTAAAAGACAAACTATAGACTGGGAAAAATATTTGCAAATCAAATATCTGACAAAGAAATAGTACTTGGAATACATAAAGAACTCTAAAAACTCAACAGTAAAAAAAAAAACGAACAGCCCAATTAGAAAGTGGGCAAAAGACATGTACAGACATTTCACTGAAGAGGTTATACAAGTGGCAAACACATGAAAAGATGTTCAATATCATTAGTCATCAAGCAAATGAACATTAAAACTGCAATGAGATAGTACTATACATGTTAGAATACCTAAATTAATTAAAACACGAAACAAAAATGCTGATGAGGATGCTTGGCAACTGTTACAGAAAATAAAACCACAATAAGGTATCACTACACAGTTACTAAATGTTTAAAATACACTAAATATTGACAGGGATGCAGAGAAACCAGATCACTCACATATTGCTAGTGAGAACGTCAAATAGTATAACTTGAGAAACAGTTTGGCAGTTTCTTAAAAAAGTTAAACATGTGACCACCATATGACCCATATGCACTCTTATGTATACAAATATTCAGTTAAAACCAGGAAAAAACCCAGATGTTCTTAAGTGAGTGGTTAACAAACTGTGAAACACCCATACAATGGAATAATACAACTCAGCAATAAAAAGGAAAAAAACTACTGACACATACAACTTGGATGAATCTCCAGAGTATTATGCTGAGTTAAAAAAAAAGCCAGTCCCAAAAGGTTATATACCATGCTCTTCTATTTATGTAACATTCTTGAAATGAAAAAATATAGAAGTGGAGCCCAGATCAATCACTGCCAGGGATAAGAGGGGCTGAGAGCAGAAGGGAAGCAGGTGTGGCTATGAAGGGCAGCACAAAGATCCTTGTGCTGTGGAAATGCCCAGTATTTCAACTGTACTGATGTCAATTCCCTAGCTGATACAGTACTACAGTTTGTGAGATGTTACCATTGGGAGACACTGGGCAAAAGGTTGGTGAGCTCTTTGGATCATTTCTTACAATTGCATGTGATTCTACAATTACATCAAAAAAGTTTTTAAATAAAAAAAAGAATAGAAGGCAAAGAAGTTTATCTTAGCAGGAAAAAGATGCTTTTGGAGGGGGAAAAAAAAGAGAAAATAGGTTGACAGAGGCAGAGTATCCAAAAGGGGAGTGGGGAGGATCTTATCTCTGAGCACAAGTTCAATGCTAACCGGGTTAGAAGGAATGAGAGGTTATCAAAGAGAAAGAAGTTCAGATGGCAGAAGTGGGAGCTTTAAAAGAATCAAGAAAACTTGGAATATTAGTTAAAGCCTGAGAGGAACATATTAAGAAATAACAATAAAACAGCATTCCCTACTTGTCTTACTGCATTTAAAGCACTTTTCTCCACTTGCTAATTCATTACACAGAGGTTGATTCTGTTTTGTCTATAAAGTTGCTAAGTGTTCACTAAAACAGAAAATTTTTCAAAAAAACTCTCCATAATTTGCATGTCCTTATGAAATTCTACATAGTGGAACTTCACTTGTAGAATTATAATGTAATCCTGATAATAATAAGAGTAAAAATTAATATCATTATCCTTATCCTAAGGAAAGGGATAGGGCTAATAATGGGTCCAAATAAAATAGGTTAAAAGAGAAAAAAAAAGTCTTTGAATACAGAAATTAGCGATAAAAGTAGAATTAGATTTCCAAATTCTCAACCATGATAGTGATTACTACCATACTCATTTTTTCTCCCTCAAAGGATCTCTTTTTCTTCCTCTTATGTGAATAAGGGTGCCCTTGTGAACTGGGAACTTCCATAACCAGCTAATGTGACGAGCAATGTTTATTTCTTTGTGTTAGGGTCTTTCATACTGCATCTCAGGCAGGTCTGTGGAGCATGACTGCTCCAGGATACCCAACAGAAGAGTTGCACATGACTCTTCCCAAAGTTGCAGTTCATTCTGAGATAACAGTCTTAGGCTAAATTCGCTGTCAGTGATGCCCGATAAAACTCAACCAGGCAAATGTATCAGGTAACTAAAACTCAACTTTAATTTAACAAATATTTCCTGTGTGGGTTACACCTAGTCACTGTAGAAGAATCAAGGATACAATAGCAATGGAAATATGAAAACATAGCTCTTGCTCTTGTCTAACAGGCAACTACAGTAAGATCGTATAAATACCAAGATGCAGATAAATACAAGTATGGGAAGTCAGTTACACCAGTAGAAAGACAACTGATCAAAGGGAAGTGATATATTAACAGAGACCTTAAAGATAAGCAGGTATCAGCCAACTGAGAAGTGGAGAGGGAAAAATATAACAGAATGACACAAATATTTATAGCCATTTGCTTCAAAAAATAATACACTAACATGACCTTAAGAGGAGAGAAATCCTAAAGAGAATGAAGAGAAACTTAAGCAGTAAAATCTGATGGCCAATAGGCAAGTCATGACTGACTCTGCAGATGAGAAAAAGATAAAATCTGAGCTGGCTATGTCGAAGCCTTGGAGAGGCTGCTTGGTGCCAGTGAAAACAAGAGAGATTTAAGAAATAGAGGCACCTCCAAAAGTGGGCATGCAGACACGTCATGAAACAAGAAGTTCATGGTTGAAATTCTGTGTAAGACACAGATTAGGGACCTCCTCTCCCACTCATGAAGAAGACCGACTATCCTGTCCCTTCCAGATACTGGACTCAATGACAACAGGCATAGCAGAGGCAGAGAAGTCATATTGCGGATGGAAAAAAAAGGGAGGGAGACTGAATGAAATTCTAATTTCTAGACTGAGAATTCTGGCTCTTTCTTTCCCCCTTGGCAACTAAAGAGCTGGCAGCTAGGTTTATACCCTTCTGGAAGCAAGACTCTGGGAAATCTGACACACATACCACCCCCTCCTCCACCAGCTCAGAAGGACCCAAGGATAATTACAATGGGAGATTCACCAGTGAGGTCGCCTTACCAGATCCCGGATATTGAAGCTCACAGTTTACAAGCCCCACACATGTGTGATGAACTTCCAATCAGCTGTTTAAGCAAGGCCCCTGCTGTTTTCCACTTTAACCTCATTTGACTTTTTAAACTATATATTTCAATAAAAGATGGAAAAATAAGTGAAGGAAGAATACTTAAAGCAAAGGATTTTATTTTTATCATTTTAATAAACAAGATAATTAAAAACAGGATGTAAAACAAATCACTGTTGATCCCAATAAAAGTACATGCCAAAATAGGGTACCTATTTACTACTGAGTAAAAAGTACTCGACCTGTATATCCATTGACATAGATGGCAACTCCACTAAAAATCGCAGATGCCGTTCCCTCCTTCTGCAAAGCAGCATCTGATCGAAACTGTTCCTCCAATTTCTGGACCTTGGCAGCCATATACCCACCCTAGAATTAAAAAAAAAAGGTAAACTAATCACAAAAGTTATATTTTCTCCCCCACCCCCACCTTTTAAAAAAGCAATTTCAAAAAAAAAAAAGTAATTTATATTTGAAAATAAACACACAGAGGACCTTATTCTGTGCTAGTGACCAAGGTATGATGGTGACACAAGGTACAATTATAAACGTAAATCATAGGAGAAGACAATAAAACAGTCAGGTCAAGGAGGACTTTTCTGTCAACTCGATTTTTAATAATTTTATCACATTCTTATAATAATAAGACTTACTTTAAAAAGAGGGGAAAGGTTAAGTCAAGTATAAGAAGTTTAATGCCATGAAATATTTTTCTTATCTATAAATTCAAGCAAAAGTTACACCAAAGTTTAAAACAATTAAAATTTGACAAGTGGTCAAAAGAGTATATTTTAAACTGGCTTCCACTATATTCTTTATATAGGAAACTTAAAAGTAATAATAACTTCAATTAAAATGAAGCAGTTCAACAAACTAGTACAATCCTCCATACATGTAGATAAGAACAGAATAAATGATTCAGTGGCTAACTACTGGATCTAATAAATCTATTTGATGGTAGTTTCATTTCATTTATAGAATTTTCATTCCATAAAATGAACATCAAAAAGAATATAAAAACATTATTTTTCCTACAGACCTTTATAAATCTATGATTCAACCACACTTTTCCTGAACATTGAAATAATTAAACTTAATTGATTTGAATTAATTTATCTTTATGGATAAAGAATTAACAATTAAATGTTTAAAATAAAGCTGTAGGTATGTAGAAGTGAAATATATTTTTTTTCAAAATGGAAATGAGTCCACTGTTTTTGATCAAATATTACATGCTCCTTATCAAAAACATTTTTCTAGAAAGCATAGGAAAATATAAAGAAGAAAATTTAAATTAGCTATGATCTCATTCACTGTTAACATTTTGGGATATTATTTTCAAAGTTTATTTCTATGTCCCAAGGCATAGTAGTTTTACAAAAACAGGATCATATATATATCAATATTCCTTTATAACACAACATTCTTTAAGTCAAGGCCATCTTGCCATGTTAAGAAATACAAAGCTAAGTGTTGCACAGTGTTCCACTGTACAGGGAAAACTTACTTGTCCAATTCCCTATTATTGGATATCAATGTTTTCCAATTTTTCAGTATTATTAGCAATGCTGCAATAAAATTATCATACGATTTTATACACACGAACATTTCTTCAGGAGAAAATTTTGCAAGTTTAAGTGTTAAAATCTGAACTTTCAATAAATTGTGAAAATTCAAGAGTTGGTGTCTAAAGTGATTTGCAACTTAGAAAATGTCTTACTAAAAGAAGAATGAGAAATACCTAGATAATTCAATATAATTATTTTTATTCTTTTAAAACACACCCATTTTTCCCAGCCATCATTTTCAGCTCGCCTCCTCCATCCACCTCGTCTCATGGTGGGGCTTCTGTATTAAGGGGAAAAAAAATGTCAATTTTATAACATAATGTATATGTCAATTAAAAAAATGAGAAAATAAATCAAATGTTCAATTGATAAAAGTTAAAAGTATAATACTGAGGAAACTTTTTCCAAAGCATATCATTCTACTGATTCACAAGGGAAATTTATTCCTAAAAATAAGTATAGAAGTACTTCTACAGATAAGTATCGGGTTTAAATTATAACCATTTTCAAATTTTAACAGGAAAGACTTTTATGCATTCCTGAGTACCAATCCTAACACCCACTTACATTAAAAAAAAAAAAAAAATTCGCCAAATCAGACAAACATGGGTTGTGCTTGTTAACAATTAGTGTTAACGGAACCTAAGAAAACATATTCCTTCATGACCTAACCTACAATATAAATTGGCTCTTAAACTCTGTCTCCGCTATTACATGCTGGACACATAAGAGTACATTCATAGTGTAATTCACCTATTACACAAAAAGCCCTAAAAGAAGTAAATTAAAATGATGCATCTAATGGACGTGATGCAGTACTATTATCACTAACAATAAACTAGTAAATATGGCATTTTCCTTAAGGCAACACTTGACCAACTGTACAATAAAAACCACCAAAATGACTAAATGATAGCTCATGTCAAGTGTCAGCTGCCTTAGTGGCTAGCAAGGTATAAAACAACTCAAATCAAAACCTAAGTCTAACTCAAATGGCTACATCGTGAGACGTGACTGCATTATCCTTCACAAAATCAACAAACACGATCTCCACTTAGGTATTTTTCTTCTAGTAACTATATATAGGTTAATATCAAATAGTTACCATATATCACTGGAGAAGACTTATACATTATCTAAGTCAGTTTTGATATGGTTTATAAAAATGTTATTGAATAACACCTTAAAACATGACACTTTATCCACACACACCAGCAGATATTATCTTTCAAATATTTCTATTCTTGGTATATTGTGGGATTTATAGGCGTTTAAATCCTATATTTCTCCCTGCTGACATTTATACTAACTATGAATTTTTCCGTTTACTCATAAAAGGTGCCTAAAACATATGCAGAGATATACTCAATGAGAAATCCAACAGAGACAAGGGGCATGGGCAATGGGCTCAGAAAACAAGAGGCGAAGTGATTCACTTTGATCAGGTGTTGTGGGTGCTGAGGGAGAGAAAAGGCCTGTGTTTTGAAATTCAACAATGGCAGGAGCATGGCTACCAAATGTTCATCATGAGTCCCAGAACTGCCTTAATTTGCTCTGATAACTACTGCTTTTTTCAAGAGGCTTTGTCCAGTCCCTCACGACTTCTCTCCTTGACTTAAGGGAGTCCGGGAAATGTGTTAACACATAGTTCTTGATTTCATATAAACTGAATCCATACATCTACTCTAAGAAGTGAAGAGTTTGAGAATTCAGGCCATTATAGGTGAAGGATGCACACTCACAAAAATTAAATACAACAATTAATCTGCTAAATGAAGTAAATTAAAGAACAAACTATATTTTAAAAGTTTAATTCATTTGCCCAATCATTTAAGAGCCTCACTTAAGATCTATGGGGTATTTACTGGGAAAGGACAACACAAAATCCTTATCAATGGTTTAATGAGGGTAGACAAGTATGAAACAAAGTTGTAATAAGTAAAAAAACCATAAAACAGATTTTAAAGATCCTTTCCCTATTCCAAAGAAAGCTAGCCCAGACAAATGTTTAAAGCTCTGAAACATAAAAGGAATGAAAGACTGAAATAGTAATTTCATCATTTCCACTAATTTGAGCCATGTACAACAAACTCTGGTCAAGGATTCAAATAATATGCCCCCAAAAAAGAGGGAAAGGAAACAAACATTTTTCATTTTACACATTCAAATTCTACTTTTCAAAAGATCCTATAACAAATAGTAAACTAGATAATTTGGACCCACCTTCCTGCTGAGGAACAGAAAAGCCACACAAAACATTGTTTTTAAAAAATTGCCTCAAGGCACAGAAGGCCTAGCAAATAATGAAGAATTTTACTGGGACAAGATTTATAGGTGACACCTACCACCACCCATGCCCTACCTCTCCTCGCCAAACTGGGACAGCTTTCCCCTCTAAGGGCATTTGGCAATTCTAAAAGAGTGGCTGAGAGGCTGGGCAATGTTTTTGACAAAGTGCTAAGGGAACAGAAGTTGGATTTCAAGGGTCTTCCAAGGATATAAATCTGCACACTTGGGATGAGGACCCTAGGAGTAAAAGTAAACTGAAAGTAGGCAGACCAAGCTTTGCAGAACATGTATCTTGCCTTAGACTATTTCGATTTCTGTAAGCAGATTTAGGTGATCCTGGACAGCCAATGCTTGGAACATCTGGTGAAGCAAATGTAAATCCTCAATGGAGGATGACAACAATCCCTGAACTCCACATACTTCTATGAACAATTCTGCAAACATAATGTCTCGCCTGCACATAAAAACTAGGCACACAAAGAAGATCATGAGTTAGAACCAACAGAAACAAAGAATAAATAGATGTACGTGGACTGCAGATACTGAACTTAACACAGACTTTAAAGTAAGTATGCTTACTATGTTCAAGGAGATAACAGGCAAGTACTGGAATACTGGTAAAGAATTGGAAAATACATAAAATAAGTAAATGGTAACTCTAAAATTGAAAGATACAATACCATAAAGAGGTAAGAGCAAGTGAACAGATAAGAGCAAATAAAGAACAGCTAAAAATAAGTCAGAAGTATCCAGAAAAAGCAGTGGCACAGAAGAATAGAGAATATGGGAAGGAAAGAGATACAGAGGATACTTGAGCAGGTCTAACAAGTGAATATGAGGAGGAGTGGGGATGAGGAGAAAAAAAGAAGTTATATTTGGAGAAATTATGACTAAAATATTCTAAAACTAATTAAAGATACCAAGCCACAAATGCAAAAAGTCCAATGAACCCAAAGCAGGAAAAAATAGAAATCTTTATGTATATATATATAAGTATGGAAAACTAAAGACAGAAAAAAACATTAAAAGCTGTCATGAGTAGAGAGAACAGAGAAATTCCACTCGAAATACTCCAAGGTGCAGAAATTAGACAGCTATTTTTCCAACAGAACCAACAGAGCTAGAAGACAACAGTGCTGAAAGAAAATAATTACTAACTTAAAATTCTATACCCAGGAAAAAACTCAGTTACAAAAGAGGAAATAAAGGCATTTCAGGCAAATAAAAACAGAAGCTAATGACACCAGCAAACCTGCACTAAAGGAAATCCTAAAGGACGTCCCTCAGGTGGAAGGAAAACTCTCCTACAAGGAAGGTCAAAACTACAGGGAAAAGACACAGCAAGGAAAACAGTAAATATCTGGGTACATCAGTGTAAGATACTGACTAAATAAAAATACCATAATGACAATCAGTTACAGTCTGTTGCATAATATACAGCATAAGTGAGTCAAAGGATTATGAAAAAAGACTAAGGGGAACTGTTTCTAGTCTAGGCTTGACCATTAACTGGTTTCGCTGACCAGTAAACATTCACCTCAGGGTCTCAGTCACCGCATTATCCGGGTCTCTAACTGTAACTCTAAGAGGTAGACTTCTGTCAACTTAAATAAAGAGGTAAACTAAGGAAGCTTGCATGGGTTTATTTGGGAATAGCAGAGGAACTGCATACTGTAGCAAGCCACAGTGAGTTCACTGAGGGTTTTGGGGTGGGGGGACAGGGAGCTGTATTTAGGGGCAAGGAGTGGGTGTCTAGCCACAGTCCAAGCAGCAGGTTTACTGGCATGAAAATGGGAGGGATTCTTGGTCAGGAGAGAAATCTCGGATCTCGGTCTTCTGTAAATCAGGCATTTATAGGAAATCAATCTTTCAGTTCTTAAGTTTGTTCTTCTGAGGGTACACACGTGAGATTCTCCGTTTCATACCCTCCAGTTCCATTTCAGATTGAAATCTTTTCACAGTTCCCTTTAGTGCTCTACACAAGACACACTCAAGACCTATTTCTGGAAACTAAATGTAAAAAATTAAAACTACTATATCCATATTTAGTAATGTACTTCAATTTCAGAAATTTGATTATATAACAATGCTGATGGTCTACTTTATGCTGACTCCCTTTCCTTATACCTGAAAGATTCGAGGCAACTTGTCCTACCAAATTCATTTAAATAATCTATATACAGACTGAGATGGCCTATGACAACAAATTAGGGGTAAAAACCTAACTGTGGATCTAGCCTTTATTGAACACGAGGAGTAGCAACTTATCAACTCTGTCACTGTTGCGTGACATCGACTGTGTAACTTTCTTTTTTCAGAGGACAGATGCCAGATAGTTCAGTAGATAGCTATAGATTATACTTCATGGCATAAATAATTACAGCATCTAAGAAATAATTTAGAGCCCATGTATAAGAGGCACCACACTAGACTACCTACAGATCGAAGTCAATAGAATATGACTGTGTGTAAAGTGCCATACTATACGAGGCACTACTAAGACCAACAGGCTTTTCTGTATGAGTTCTAAAATTATGTGATCTAAAAAACAAATGAGCACTAATCAAGGAAATACTAGCCCTACAAATAACTTTAAGGGAAAAATTTTAGGCAGGAAGAGTAGGGGGGAAAAAAACCAATCAACCCTAGAGCATAAAGCAAACTAAACGACCTGTAATGCTGGCCAAGAGCAGTAACAGACCAACCTGCATGCAGCAAAGCTACCTGACAACCTGAACTGTGTGGCCAAATAAAAGGGAGACGCAGGTGATGGATGTAAACGATAAGCAGATTTAGAACACACTGTGCGCTGACATGTACACAGCACCAAAGACTGTTCACACATCATTCACTTTGGTTAGACCTAATTCACCTCCTTTCTGAATGGAATATGAATATGTTGTACAGATAGAATTGCCACTCGCCCTGTATGTGACAGGAAGTCGATAGATGCTTGTTGAAGAAAGAAAATGAATTTACATATAAAGCATGGTAACAACAGTAGTATGTCCCAAGTACAGTATATCCCAATATCTCAATATTCAAAACTCTACCTTGCATATTTAGTTTACTCTTATCTACTTTTTATTTCTCGTATTTTAAAACAGTTTTCCAAGTATTCACAACAGAATTCTGTGCTGATTAATAGATAGCAATATGATAGACACTCTCTCCCCAAAAAGTAGCATACACACAAGATCAGCAAATGATACATGCTTTTGGTACTAACAAGAACCACACAACTGGTGGGATTAAGTGTAAATCATCCAGTGGGTTCTAGAGACTACAGTGCTCCTTGGTAGCGTGAAATCAAGACATAAAACTCTATTCCTGAAAACTAGTTTGCCATAAAGCAAAACCTTGCTTCTGCTAACGAGTAAGGATCCTTGAAAAAGGGGCTTTACTGATGCCTCTGACACCAAGGGGCAAGTCCTCCATTTCTAGAAGAAAACAAGGGAAAAGCTTCATGACTTTGGCTTCAGTAACGATTCATTAGATACATCAAAAGCACAAGCAACAAAAGGAAAAACAGATAAATTAGACTACATCGAAATCAAAACTATGCAACAAAAGGACACAATTAACTAAGTTAAAAAGCAACCCACAGAATGGGAAAAAATGTGTGAAAACCATCTATCTGGTAAGGGATTAGTATGCAGAATATATAAAGAACTCCTACAACAATAAAAAAAACAAATAACCCAATTTAAAAATAGACAGAGGATCTGAATAGCCATTTCTCTAAAGATAAACAAATGGCTAACATCGCTAATCATTATAGAAAATACATGGAAACCACAATGAGATACCACCTCACACCCATTAGGATGGCTACTATGGAGAAAACAGAAAATACCTAGCATTGGAGAGGACGTGAAGAAATTGGAACCCTCGTCCACTGCTGGTGGAAATGTAAAATGGTGTAGCCACTATGGAAAACATTATGGCAGTTCCTTAAAAAATTAAAAATAGAATTACCATATGATCCCATAATTCCACTTCTGGGTATATGTCCAAAAGAATTGAAAACAAGGTCTAAAAGAGGTATTTTTCACCCATGTTAACAGCAGCATTGCTCACCACAGCCAAAAGGTGGAAGCAACCCAAGTGTTCAGTGATGGATGAATGGATGAGCAAAATGTAGTATGTACATACAATGGTATATTTTCAGCCTTAAAAAAGAAGGAAATTCTGAAAGATTCGCAACAAGGATGAACCTCGAGGACATCACGCTAAGTGAAAGAAGCCAGTCACAAAAACACAAATGCTGTATGACTCTACATATATTAGGTACCTAGAACAGTCAAATCCATAGATAGAGAAAACAGAGTGGTGGTTGCCAGGGGTTGGGGAAGGGGGAACTAGTGAGCTGTTTAAGAGGCAGAGTTTCAGTTTTGCAAGACAAAAGAGCTCTGGAGATTGGCTGCAAAACAAAGTGAACATACTTAACACTGCTAACCTGTATGTACACTTAAAAATCATTAAAATGGTATATTTTATGTTTACAGGTATTTTACCACAATTAAAAATCTTTAAAACACTTAAAAAGAAGCAAAGAAAATTAAAAAAAAAAAAAAGACTTCGGACACTGGAAACACTCTGCAGCCTGCTGGGATCACAAAGACTGACTGGCAACCTACAGGAAAGGACCAGTAGATGTTCAGCTGGAGTACAAAACTGGGAAAGGGGCCATTTCCCCACAAAGCCTGTATGGCAGCAGCTAGGATTTTCTTGGAGGAAAGGGCAATGGGAGGCCAAGTACTGTCCTTACGATTGACGAAGTAAATGAAGCACTGGCACAGTTGCTAATGAGGTTGACAATGCCTGCTCCAATGCGCTCTTATTTGTCCTTAAACAGAAAGGCTTTAACACAAGATAAACAGATTTTTAAGTGACATTTAGGTACGATAATACAGGTGGTTTTGAGGTTTTGTTTCAAAGCAACCAGAGACCATCACTGTCTAAGGCTACAGTTGTCACACTGCTGAAGTTCTAAGGGCACAAGAGAGATTCTTGAACTTCATAACCCAGAGAAGTAGAATCTTCTTCCAGCCCCACCCCATACACTGCAGTCAGGTTTTGACTTCGAAGAGACCCTCGCCAAGCTATTTAAAACAAAAAATCAGACACCCAGGTGAAGGAATTAAGTCCTTCTAACAGTTTCCAAGAAGCACAACTACTGGCTCTAGTCTCACATACATACTCACTTTTAGTGATTTGAAATCAAGATGATGGTTTATTTTAACCTGGTTTTTCCATCTTTGGTATGTTGAAACATTTTCCTATTACCAATTTTGTTCTGCTTCAATGAAACAATTCCTATACTATATTAGATATCATCTCAACAATACCAAAACAAAAAACAAAACAAAAAAAACCACATAGCATTCAAAGAACTTTAATCTGCCAAATAAAACTGGCTATAATATACACAGCACTTTAAACAAGTTATAGGCTTCGATTCATAAGCCTTTTCTAGAAGTGAATCCGGTCTTTCCATCTTTCCTTGAGACATTCTCTATTATCTTCCCAATTACTGATTTGTGTTTATACATTGCTTTGTTGTGCTGTCATTCTTGCTAGGTGTATCTTTGAAAAAATTGTTTTTCCTGCTCTATTTATAAAAGCAATACATATTCATTGTACAAAACTAAGAAAATACAGGAAACGAAAAAGAGAAAATGACCCATATTCCCACCATCTCTTTAAAAAATGCACCTGTTGACTGATACTTTATATTTCCTTCCTTTCAGTATTGATTTTAACATTTAAAATTAAATTCTTTAAACACATCACTAGTAATATCTCACATTTCCATAGTACTTTTATTTTTCAAAGAGGTCTTTACATCAATTTATCTTTACAACACATCTGTGGAGCAGGTGGGCCAAGTACTAGTTATTTTGCACACAGATGCCTTCTAAGGCAGAAAGGCAAAATAAAATGCTTGAGAAGGCTGCACTGCTGGTTTGTGGTATAAAATCACACTTATCTTTTACAAAACTATGTCTCAAAATCTTCAAGGGAGAAATCAACAATGCTACAATACAATAAACTGCTGAAAAGTGAGGAAGAACACTAGCCTAATACAATTCAACTAAACGGATGCATCTTCACTGGGGAACCAAGCATCTGTCCGCATTAGACACAGCAGCAGCCATGTGACAGAAAAATTAAGGAGGAAATACGGTCCTACAAATAGGTTCCATCTAGAACCCCACCGGAAGCAGTCCATGTTCATGAGAGTAGAGACAAAGTAACAGTACCAATTTTGTTACTAACCGGTTCTCTGACCTTAAGCAAGTCACAAGCAGTCAGATCTCAGTTCCCTCATTTGCGGATAGAGTTAAAACGGACACATTCTAGTCTCTTGCAGTTTTTAAAATGTATAAAAGGTTTTTAAGATGAAAAACATACATATTATGCAACTGTCTATACTTCCAAAAAACAAGATGTGCCTATCCACAGATGTAGCTGTACAGTAAAAGATTAACCTTACTCAGAGAGGTCTAGCCTTTGCCCTTTGTTTCTGGGAGGTGATCTCTAGGCCCTTGGAATGTCCTGCCTGATTAATGTCTTTGTTTATCTAGGAGCCAGGAGACACTGGGATGGTCTAACAATGTGATTTAAGGTGGAATTTCCCTGCCATGCACTATCAATCTACCTGAGGGGCTGGAGACAAAAGGCCAACTACATGAGCAGTCAACCACAGCTGTATGACCAGATTCCAATAAAACCTCTGGACACTAACTAAGCCTTGAGCTTTTCTGGTTGGCAATTCTTTGTGCACCTTGTCACTCATTATTGCTGTAAGTGAGTGCTGTACCAGACTCCAGTGGGAGGGGACAACTGAGTCCATACATGGAACCCACCTGTGTGTCCCATGCACCTTTTCCTTTCGTTGATTTTAGTCTGTATCCTTACAATGCAATAAATTGTAATCATGAATACAACAGCTTTCGCGAGTTTTGAATCCTTCTAGTTAATTACTAAACTTGAGGGCAGTCTTGAGGATCCCCAAACTTGCAGTTGGTGTCAGAAGTGAGGATGGTTTTGGAACTTCTACACTGTGGAGTGGCAAAATGACAACTGCCCTCCAATACCCATTCTCCCTTTCTTTTGGTAATAAAACGGCTCTCGTGCTCCCTCCTGGTAGGAAGAAGGGCTGCCAGCCAGACCACGTCTCCTAGGCTGAGTTAGATCAGGAGCACCCAAGGGCAAAGCGATGTGCGGAAGATCAGTTCCTTGTTCTTAAAGGAGGTTGTTCGCTTCTTTGTCCGGAATGCAGTTGAGAGGTAATCTGGTTTCACCCATGAGAACGATGACAATACGCTAGGGGACAGGTAAACAAACAGAAGGAGATTGGAACCCTAAATGACCTAAAAAAGGGGGGGCAGTCACTCATCCACTGTGGACTGCATGCCTACTATTACAGGAGAAGCTTCATTATTTTTTGAATCACTGTGTTCTGAAGTCTCATTACAGCAGCTTAGACTATACCCTAAAGAATACAGGTACATTTCAGCATTTTAATATTATGATTTAGTCAATACTTAAAACACACACACACAGAGATAAAAAGAGAGACAAACAATAAGATGTATAAGAAAAACATCTGGAGATATTAAAAATGAAAATGCATAACAAATATTTATAATGTCGCAGTCTGAGAATGATCTTATTAAAAGGAAAGTTTCTATTCCAAACAACTAAATACAACAAAGAATTTCCTCTCCCTTGGTTATTTTCAACAACAAAAATACAAAAAGATGATCGACTAAAAATCAATCATTTGAATACAAGTTGAAGGAGGCGTTCTAATAATTTTCTTCCCCATAATTAGACTTCTACAGAAGGTAAGGGAACAAAACAAAGACACTGTTTTAATAAAGTACAACGAACTGCCTTCTCTGGTTTTCCAAAATGCAGCAAAGTTAACTGGTCTCCAAACACCTTCCCTCAATTTTTCTGACTTCCTGACCTCCAATCCATGTGCCCCAAATACTTAGCAAACATTTCCACTAGGATGTCCTACATGCATGTCTAAAACCAGGGATCAAGCTACCAAGAAAAATAAAAGAATGTTCTGGCGATGACATGATACAAAAAAAGTCTAGAAGTAAAAAGCAGTGGCCCTCACCAGGGAGGAGTGGTATATTCTCACAGGAAAGCCAAACGATTACCCACAGAAAAGTTCAAGGCTGCAGTGAATCAAGGACTCCAAAGACCAGAGAGCTTGGTAACAGGAAAAGAACTTAGCTGGAGAATAAAGGAGATTATAATCTCAGAGAAGAGAGGACTGTGTCCAGAGCAGTGGTCCTCTCACATTTGAGCAGGCATCAGAATCACTAGGAGGGCCTGTGATTTTGCCAGTAGGGTATCTAGAGTGGGAATTCAGAAGAGACACAAGTACAGTAGGTCACAGATAATGTGACACAGTACCAAAGTAGAAAAAAATGTTGCTACAAAGTGCAATAAGTAGAAAGAATTTCACAACAGAACTACAAGCAACTCACTAGTTGAAGGTTTTGATTAGATTACAAGTGACAAGATCTCTTCTGTCCTGTGTCCCATTTCCTCTTCCCCCAATTACAGGTACGATATAAACAGTGGTTCCCAACATTTTTGGCACCAGGGACTGGTGCTCCTATGAGAATCTAATGCCTGATGATCTGAGGTAGAGCTGAGCTGATGATGCTAGTGCTGGAGAACAGTTGCAAATACACATGAAGCTTCACTAGCTCATTCGCCCGCTGCTCATCTCCTGCAGTACAGCCCAGTTCCTAACAGGCCACGAACCGGTGCTGGTCCATTGACTATAATTTGCAGTTTTCAAGGTGAGTAAAGTAAGTATAAACCACGATCCAAAGTTATCAGAGAAAAAAAGATTTCCATAATAAAACTACAATACAGGAGCCTACATTAGGGGCACTGAAAAAATGCAATAAATGCAGAGAAAACAGCAGTAAGCCTCACACAGAAGAGATCTTGTCACTTGTAATCTAATCAAAACCTTCAACTAGTAAATTGCTTGCAGTCACGTAATTGTCACATAAAGGTTATATTACATTGTCCTGGAACCCTCTGAATGTTTTTCAGAAATAGAATCTATTAGTTAAGGTATAGAGAGCTAAATAAACTGTTACATTAAAGAATGTAGCATCTCCTTAGAATGTCATATCTTAAGAAGTAGTGGGGTGTTGTTTTTAGTATATGCTAGGGAGTTCTTGGCATGAAGCAAGGTTTGGAAAGAGGCCAGGAAGCAAAGCAGTGGCAGTTTCTTAAACATTCTACTCCCTGTTTTCGCTTGCAGTTACTTAATAGAAGGATTTGTGAAAAGAGAGATTGTGAAAGGTGGAACTGATAGCATATCTAGAAGAGTGAGTTCGACCACGTTTTTGAATTGCAGTTCCCAGTGGGATTTGTTTTTAGTTGTGTGTCTTTGTGTGGGCCAGTCCACCTTGAGTTCTGAGATCTGATGTGTGTGTGGGTACAGTCACCAGGTGAGGACGTCTGCCAGATCTAGTGCAGGTTAGCTCGGGAGTCAGAACCTCTGTCTCCCAGCTAGCCCTTTTCCCCATCACTTAAGTACACAGACTTAGCCTTCCTTTCCTAACTTTCTACAAAGTAAGGTTCGAACTTATTAGTAAGATATTCAGAGCCTTCTCTTATATTTCCTCAACTACTTTGTTAGTTTTGCAGTCACTACCTCTGGCCATGTGTCCTGAATACCAGTCAGTCCCAGAATGTTACCTTAAATGTCACAAGTTGGGCACATCTGTTCCCACTTATGCAGCTACTACCTGCTGCATAAGAACTTGGCTGCCTTTTGTCCCTGGTTCCTGGGATACTCTAAACCCTCGGAATTTCACAGCTCTTAGAAGTATCTCTGTGAACCATGGTAGGTCCGTAGGACCACAGCTTTTATATAAATAGGTGACTCCCAGTGGGCCCCTAGTTGCAGGATGGGGAAGACATCATGCTAGAAAGGTCCACTATGTGATCAGAGGGTTGGGGCTTTAACCCACACAGCAGCTTGACCTCCTGGAAAAGGACTAGGGCTAGAGGCTGAATCCAACCTCAAGGCCAATAATTCAATCACATCTGTGTAATACATTCCAAAAAAACTCTGGACACTAAGGCTTGGGTGAGTTTCCCTGGTTGGTCATCATACATCAATGTAGCAGGAGGATGACAAGTCCTAAGGACACACAATCTTCGTGTATGGGACCCTCCGCAGGCTTCTGTCTATGTATCTCTTGATTTGGCCAGTCTCAATTTGTCTCCTTCACAATAAAACTGTAAAACGGCAATTACAGCATCTTCCTGAGTTGTCATTTTAGCAAATTATGACACCTGAGGGAAGTGGGAACTCCCAATTTACAGCCAGTTGGTCAGCATGCAGGTGGCCTGGAGTGAGGGTGTCTGAAGTGAGGAGAGTCCTGCTGACTGTGCCCTTAGACCTGGGATACCTCCCCGAACTTGGGGTAGTTGGTGACACCACTGTACTGCAGCTACAAATCAGGACATACTGCCCCACCTCTTCTCAGGACTCTTAGAGGAACTGAATGAGAAGTGAAAGCACTTTATAAGGCATGAAGCATTACAAAAAGTAAAGGACTTCTTTGGTTATGCTCTCAAAAATAATAAAAAATGGTTAAAATTCTTTTAATATTCAGAATTGTCCAGCTGAAATTTTTAAAAAGGTTTAAAATAAAGAGCCAATCAGTCATGACGAAATAGAGATTATAAGACAAAATTCAGAGCTTTGATAAAAAGCATTTAAAAAAAATGAGAAACCTAAATCATAATTTCAATTACATAATTAAGACCAGTGCCTAAATGATCAAAATATAGTAAGTCAAGTCCATTCTTAGTAATCTTGAGTGTAGAAATGGTAGCATTTAGAAAATTTAAGATTGAGGTAATTTCTGACTAAACCTCCAAAAAGCTCTTTTTAGTCTTGGCTATGATCAGGAATGATTGAAGCAAGTGACCAACTTTTTGGTTACTAAGTTACTGGTTCACATCATAACCAACTTTGCTGCCCATCCCTAATTAATCCTTTAGTTCAAGCATAAAGCCAAGACACCAGACTGATCTGTAAGGATTTCTCAAATCATCCTCTGTGCATAAGGCAGCTACCTGCCTACATGAGAAAGCATAATTTCTAACTGCACTATAAGGACAAGAATTTTTTCTACTACTTTAAAAACAATGATAGAAAAAAAAAAGAAGAAAAAATCGAGATTTTAAATCACAAATTTACAAGAATATACTGCTCAATTTTCTACCCTCTTGAACATAAGATATGAAGCATACATTGGTCTTTCCCTAAGTGACAAAGGAGGCAGTTTAATAGTGTAGCAGGGGAAAAAACTAAACATCCTACCAGTGTGTCCCTCTTTATTAAAAACAGAGTTAACAAAGAATTGCTCCATAATCAGCAGAAACACATCATTAATTTTATTATTTATGTGCTACTGAAAATTATTTTAGCCTTAAGCAAATTTGAAGACATCATGTTTCTTACATCTGATGCATCATCACATCATTATATACAAACACTTTTCAAACTATTTACAAAACTGACCTACCACAACACATGATACTTGGACTAATGTTTAATGACTTTTTAATGAGAAAAAAATGCATGATTTTACATATCAGCAGCCTATTAAAATGTCTCACACTTATAGACTACATATGCATTTAAGTATAATAGTGGTTAAATAAAAAAATAAAACTTGGCCACAATGATCAAACTGCCAGTAGTTAAAGAGGAACAACAGAAATGTGATAAAACATACTGGCAAGTTTCCAAACAGAAACCTTGTTTTTAGGTGCCACAGAGCAAAGTAGTAATGACCTTGGGTTATGGAATCAGGGGGAAGTAGACCGAAATCCTGGCTTCATTCTTACCTGTGTGACCTGACCAAGTAACACCATATCTCTAAATCTGTTTCCTTATAACTGTGCCTGCCTTCTGTGATGGTTGTGAATATTAAGTGAGACAATGCACTTAACAAAGAGCCTGACACACAGTAAATATTTAGTAATTTAACAATTATTATGAAATTTTGGAACAAATGTTACACAAAGCAGCAGTATTTTGATTTTTTTTTTTTTTTTTTTTTTAAGTTTAAGACCCAAAGACTAGGATTTTATTGGTGGAAGTTCAGACCTGGAAATAAAACATAATGAAACACAGAGTCCCTTCAAAGAGGCATTTTACTAAAAATAAGTGGACTAAGTAAAACCGGTTTTATACAAGTGCAGTTACCACAGGTGGAATTTTAATTTCTAAGACTTAAAGGGGCATTAGCTCAAAGTATCTATTATTACTAAGTTGCTTGTCCCCATCAATTCTTTCCTATTTCTGTAAATGCTAAAGATAAAATAAAATCACATTATGAAGAATAGAAAGGGAAAACAAGTACAAGTGGGTTACTAAAAGCTCTAATTAAGAATAAAATGCAATGGGGGAGGGGCGCAGAAGGGATCCATAATGAAAGGCAGAAATTGAACACACTGAAGATGTGTTCCTCGCCTTTCCGAAATACAAGACTCATACTTTGACTGGATCGTCAAGGATTTTCTTGTCTTCAACCTCCAATAAGTCCTTTCATCACCACAATCATACCTCCAGCTGAACTTCAAAAGGAAATATATAAAAGCCACTCTAGTGGGCAGCTGTTAAGATAATCACTCTTAGCATCTTCCACAGATCTAAGACTAAAAAGGCTGACCTACACTACACATTAAAACCAAATATTTCTCACCATTCTCAATAGTTTATTTTTTAATCCATTCTAGACATCCACAAAATGTATTTGAGTTCCATAAATATAGCCAAAAAATTCAGCAGAAGTATACAAAATTTAATGATTAGACCTTTATCTCATACAAAAATACAAAATCTTAAGTGAATACTGAACTAATTTCATGGTTTTTAAAAACAATAAATATATTAACCCGATTATTACTCAACACAATCCTGAGGTAGATATTATTTCTCCATCTGATAGAGAAACCTACCCACCAAAAGATACTAACTTGCCTGAGAGCACACAATCAGTAAATAGTAGGAGCCAGGATTCTGACTCCGGAACCAATGTTAAATCAACTATACCATTCATTCATATAACAAGTTTTACTAAGAACCTACTATGTGTCAGGCACAATTCTAAGCATTGGGGACAGAGCTGCAAACAAGTCAGACCAGGCCTCAGCCTCTAGTAGAGGAGAGGCCTTGGAGCAAACAAGTCTAATGGGAGAAACAAGTAAGTGAATAGTGTATTCTCATCTAGTAATAAATTCTATGGAGAAAAATAAGCAAAATGAAAAAATCAGACATGACGGAGGGAGAGGCTGGCTTCTATTTTAGGGATCAAGGGAGTTGTATCTGAGGTGATGACATTTAAAAAGCAAACAAAAGATGTAAAGGCAAGATAACCACCAGGAGGAGGGGTGGCCCAGCTAAAAAAACAAGCATAACATCCCTAAAGTAGGAACAGTTTGGTTTGTTGAAGAAATGGCAATCGGACCATTGGACTGGGACAGGGTGATGAGTCATGTGGTAGGAGGTTAAGGTCAGAACTGGCCGCTGTCAAACCATGTAATGCCCTGATGAGCTGTGGTAAGGAGTTCTGATTCAGTTCTAAGGGTTATAGGAAGCTTGATAAGGATTTTGAACAAGAAAACTGATTTATATCTTTAAAAACATCACTCTGATTATATGAGGATCAGTGAGGAAGGGAGTAAAAACAGGGACAGCAGGGAAGGCACTGTTGCCATAGTATGAGGAAGAGATGCTGGAATGTAGACTAGAATTCACATACTGTTTACACCTAGATGAGACTAAAAGCATGAAATGTCTCTAAAAAGACTTTATATTCTCCCTTCCCTCCTTCCCCCATTCCTGACTTGACTTTGAAAATTAGAGATTCTTTTTAATATTCATGTTAATGTTTCAAGAAGTATTACAGGAGGAAAAAAGTTTAAAAGGTATTTAACTTATAAATGTCCTGTTTAATATACTCTATATCATGTGCCACACACACTCATACATTCTTGAGCAGAAAGAGCTCTGCTCTTTAGTTTATGGTTTATTCATTTATTTGGAGACAAGAAAAGGTACCTATCACCTCTTCTGATTAGCTTTCCTCTCATGCCTTGTCTTCAGCACAACTTGACTTGTTCCAGACTGTGAATTCCAATAGAGGCATTCCAAAAGGAATATGTATTTACTGAGCATTACCCAGTACCAGGGACTCACTAGATGCCTTACATTTAAGAACTCATTGAATCCTCAGCTACCCAAGGTGGGAATGAGATCTTCATTCTACAAATGAGAAAAAAAACCCAGAGACATCAGTTAAATTGTCCAAGGTCACAAAGCTAATAGTGGGCAAAGTGTAATTTAAATCTACATATAACTCCAAAGTTCTGGCTTTTCTACCTCAGCAGCTATTAAAAAAAGGACTATTGTGTATCACATGAAGCCTTCCTAACTTCTTAGCAATGACTAGGTTGTTCCTGGTGAGGACAGGGTTTCTTCCTCTTACACAGAATCTTCAGTTTTGACGTTGGAAGTGAGAAAAATAGAGTGACTTGTGGTTTTACATATTCAAACACATTATTTTGAAAAGTTATTTTCTACTTGAGACCTCATAGAAATCAACCTTAAAATAGCGATTTTCAACTTTTTAGGAAAAATATCTTCGATGTGTATTGTTTACCATAAAACAGGTGAGAAGTTCTGTGACGAAAGACAAGTTTGGTACAGACTCTGCCCTGGAGACCTACAAGACAATCGGAGAAAAATAGATGTGGACAAAAGGTAATCGAAAGTGCCAAATAGCCCAAGAATTGAACAGGAGATCCTGATAGATGCAGGAAGATTCTGGAAGAGGTACTTGAGGTGTGCTTGAAGAGTCTCCCATAGGAAGTATAAGGAGGGAACATGCTAGCAGCATCTGCACCAGCTAAGACAAGGCCATGTGGGAAAGCAGAGACGACAAGATTGGAAAGCAGACAGAGGGTACTCTCAAAGGATGAGTTTCTGTGCCCACCACAGGATGAACCAAGGTTACAGTGTGTCTTACCCTGCCTACGGAGGAAATGGCTTTTTCTCCAAGACTGAGTCTCAGAGAGGCCAGAGAGACCAGACAGAATTAGTAACTTACATAACGCCCTTAAGTTACAAGCCCTTTTATGGTATGTGCTGATCCGCATTATTTTTACCTAAATACTACTTCTACTCTGTACGTGACCTGAGGAAACGCGAACGACAGAAAGAGTAGACTTACACCATATACATTTTTTTTTTTTTTAAATAAGAGAGTCAAATAAGGCGTGATATATTAAGGTATCTCTTTGCAAGCTGGGTTTAGGTAGAAAGGCAGTGAACTGCATAAGGAAATGCTCCTTCCCGTCTACACAGGGAGGACTCGTTTTAACTGTGAATCGAAGTGTTAAAGGGACAGGTAGGGGTAAGGTGCCCTGTATATTAAGGCAACTAGATGAGTAACGAGGAAAAACAAGTGCATGAAAGCTGCCTTCAGATATTCCGACCCGATTCCGGGATCCAATGGGCGGGGGCTTCGTGGAAGGGTAATGGAGGGAAACACGGCGGCGGGGGGCCGGCGGGGAACGCCGCACTCTTCCCCCGCCGACACCCGCGCTGCTCCGTGAACCAGCGACCCCACGCGCGGACCACTGAACGGCGCGGCGCCGAATGGCTGGCAAGGCGCCGTCGCAGGAGAGGGAGTTTGCGGCGCGGTCGGAGCGGGGCCGAGAGGCTCCCGCGAGGAAAGCAGGGGCCAGGGCCGCGGGTACCAGTCGTCCAGCGGCGCCTCCGTGGGCCGCCGCGTGAGGGGCCCGGCTGGCCGCGCCATGGCGGAGGAGGAAGGGAGGTCACCGTTACGTAACCTGGCGGCCGCCGCGCTCCGGACGCCGCGGGCCGCCAGCGGACCGCCTCGGTGCCCGACAGGCACGTCCTCCCCTCCCTGCCCCACCTCAGCCGTCCGTGTTCGGCCGCCGCCGGGCGGCTCTGCGGAGCCTCCCGGCTGCGCGCGTCCGGTCCCGCCCCTCCCCCACCCCGCCGCCGGCTGGGGGGTCACTCACCTTCCGCGTTGCCCCAGACTACCATGCCCGGCACGGCCACCTCGTCCGGCCTCGCGGGCCCCGGCGCCGGCTGCCGCACACCACCTTTTGGGCCGGGGGAAGGCCCAGGGAAGGAGTCACGCCGCGGTCCGCGCTCGCCCCAAGCTCGCGGAGGCCGGCCCGGCGCGCTCTGCGGCGGCCCCGCCCCTCCCTCTCCGGCGGGCGCGCGCGCCGCAGCCCCGCCCCGCCCCCTCCGGTGGCCGGCGCGCCCCCGCCTCCGCCCCGCCCCCCGCGGGCGGTGTCCTGCTTCGCGCGCGCGGCCGGCGAGCGCCTGGCCCCTCCTCGCCCGCACTCACCCCCCGGAGCGGCGGACGCGCTCGCTCGCTCCCAGTCCGGGGCAACCCCGAACGTCGGGCGCGGCGCTTCGGAGCTCGGCGAGGGCCGCTCCGCCCCTCCTCGAGCCCGCCCCCATCTCACGCCGTCGTCCGCAGGGCCAGCGCCGCCGCGGCACGTGACCATCTCGCCGGCGTGGGCGAGAGGAACGCGTGGCGGGTCCTCCTGCAAATCTCAGGCGGCCTCGCACCTCGCGACCCCCGCGCCTGCGGCTCGAGTCTCCGCCTCGGACTGGGTGCTGCTTTCTTTCAGCGAGTTCCTGCCACCCCTCCCCGCTCCGGACTCCCTAGTCCGAAAGGACAAGCGCAGGGTCTGACCATGTTTAGAACCCTGGTGCTCTCATAAAACACGGGTCTCCCTCCACAAGCGAGTGATTTACAGTGACATCTAGTGGAGAAAAGGACACACATGAACTGACACTTTCCAATGTCGGAGCAACCAAGAGTCACAGCCCTCCTAGTTTGGTGGGAATGAACACTGCGTCACGGGGCACAAACCCCTTTCCCCGTCCTCCAAGAGCCCGCCCCGGGTTGCGCCGGGAAATCTGCAAACCTACCGCGAGTGTCTCATCTCAAATGCAGGACTGGGATTACGCGCAAAGGCAATTTCCTAGTAGCGTTAAAAAAAAAAAAAAGTACGTTGTATATGCTTAAGTACAATTTTAATTGAGGGCCTTCCAGCAAGACAATTGTCCTATAAGGATCATTTCCCCCCTCTCGACAATGTCAATTTGCCAAGAAATCCCACACTCTGTTATACTAGCCTTTATTGTTGTAATGCACAAACGTGAAGGGAACCACCGTGCAAAGAGAGGTTCAACACATTTTTATCCCTTATTACCTTGCCTAACACACCTGAAGAGTTTGCAAGTACTTAGGAAACAACCAGAACTCTTTTGAAAGCTGATTTTGCAGAGCTGGGAGAATATTCGAATATTTTTCAAGCCCTTTTGTCGTTTTTGCGATTTTACAGACTTTTATGAAAGCGCTTCAACTTCAGTATTCTTGTCTTTAACCCAGAAAATTCAAGTTGCATGCTTTTCTGACACATCATAATTTAATACAAATTGGCGTAATTTCAATAGACTCACAACCAGCTGCCGACTGCAACACCAGGGTATCATCTACTGAAGTGCACAGAAAAACAATGGCAACCCTTTATTATGTTTTTAATGTATATCTCTAAATGGCAGTATTTCCATTAATAAGATATGACAAAACTCGATTTTCGAATTGAAAAATAACCCGTGAACTCTAGAAAATGTTACTGTATTTCAATTGCAATTTTCTTTCCCACACTGTCCTATTCCAGTTAAAGGTATTATTTTTTTATGTAGTTTCTCAAGAAAGAAACACAACACTGAGCTGACCTTGGTAACATCTTTATAGAATAGAGTAAGAAAGTATTAACTGTGCTTCAGTGCAAACTAGTAGGCAGCCTCCAATTCACGTTGCTCTCCAGTTAAATAGGATTAAAAGAATGATGAAAAATACATAATAAAATGTATACAAACTCTAGAATCTTGGTACAAACAATTTAGCCAAAGTTTTTTTCTTTATTTTTGCCATTCTAGAATATTCTGTGTTATGCTACCCCGTCTATATCCCATACGTATTACACAATATCTGAAGAGCCTTTTAGTTCAATTTTATCTGGTCACCTACATTCATTCCTTCATTAATCTACTTCAATTTATTCTTATGAGGACTATCTTTCCCAGTCTAAGGGAGGCTGGCCTGACATTTAGGTAGAATAACTGGTATGGCCACCCTGGACTCTCACATTTCAGGGAGTTTGGGGGAATTCCACCTTGTTCTTCTTTTCTGAACTTCATTAAAATTCATTTTTGAAATTTCTATCATTATTGACATCTCAAGAGACTTATGAAAGTACAGATCAGTGACTCTTGCAGGGATAGCCCTGGGTAAGGACATGGCTCTGTTAACCTTTAACCTCTTTATTGGCAGCAAACTTTTCCTGAAAACATCCACATCTACTCTCCCAAATGTTAAAAACAGAAAACAGGAACATGAAACCATTAAAGAACAGAGGTTTGTACTCAATCTCTTGGGTGATATACACACAGTAACTCATAGGAAAGAGCAATCACGCTGGTTCTTTTAAGGCATTTGGCGCATTATGCTGAAAGATGACAATAACAAGGCAAGATGAGCACAAGCTCACAGAAACTTAGAAAGGAAGTTAGAACCAGAGATGGTTTACCAAGACTTAATTCTTCTAAACATATTATCTGTTTTTACAGAACAAAATTTAAAAAGACCATGGACAGATTATATCTATATTTAAACAACAGTTCACAAGATCTAGGATGATTCAACAATTAGTTATGACGTGCATTCTGAATGTCAGTCACTGTCGGGTCAACAGTGTATGAAATGCGTTTCCTGCCCTCAAAAAGTTTCCAGTGAGTAACCAGGTGCCTGCAGCAGAGGTTCAGGGCTGCTCCCGGGGGAGCACACAGGGAGGGTGTCGGGGCAACCTAGAGAGAATGACATCTCAATAATGACTGAGAGACTAGTCAGGTTAGCAAGGTGAATGCCACTCCCCATAGTGGGAGCAATACGGGCAAAGGCAGAGGAGAGAAGGAGAACGGGGAACCTTCTTGACTGCAAAGTGTGAAGCATGGTGGCATGGGCTGGGAGGTGGGAGTGCATGCTGAAAAGGGAGGTTGGAGAGGCAAGTAGGGACAGAGCACGAAATGCCTATAAATTATGTTAATGTATTTAGACTGTACCTTATGAGCAACGAATGACTCATTGAAGGGTTTTAAGAGATGAAGTGACTTTAGAAAGTTGCTCTGGCTGCTGCATGGAAATAGGTTTGGGAGGCAGTCAGGAGGTCTTGGAATAATAGTTCAGGTGCTTAGGTGCAGGCCCAGAGGAGGCAAGGGTTGAATTTGACCAGGGTAGTGGTTTTGCAAAGTGAGTACAATGCAAGGAGAAATGGGCAATGAAGTTGAAGCATCATGCAGGGAAGGGCTTATACCGATTGATTACGGAACTTAAACTGAGGAGGAGAAAAAAAGGCAAGCCAAGGGTAGGTAGGGGTGGTGAAAAGATGTCAGTGGGCTTGGGAGGGCAGGCGGGAGCACTCAAAGAAGTTCTTGAGTCAGACACTAGAGGGTGTGATAATAACAAGGTTGTATGGGGAAAAGACAGTCAAGTTTGGATAGAGGACAAGGTCCTTTGGAGAGAGTTTGAGTACCTGAGGGTCCCGCATGAAGGAAGAATCCATATATACATATTGAAATTCTCAAGAATTGAGACAGGAGTAGTGCTAGAGCAAGGGGCAGGGAGTCAGAACTCAATCCCAATGACTACTGTCAGGGGGACGATTAGTGTTCAATGTGCCCAGTTCCAATGGAGTGATGGTCCCACACAGAGGCTCCCAAGCTTTCTCGGTTCATGGCATCCTAGAGTCTCTGTAATTTTTGTTCACATTTTGCCCCCCTCACTTCCTGTTCTATACTGGCAAGAACACTTTATACACTATGTTCTTCCTATTCTAAGAGGAGGTTCAGGTTGTCCCACTAGTGATACTAAGATAGATTGCTTGGCTGGGTGGTGACAGCCAGATCTATCCATTGTAAAACTGCATTTCCCCTATTCACGCTGTGGAGTGGTACTATTTACCAAGTGAACATTCTCTTCCACAATCTTTTCACATAGTGGTTTCAGCATCCATTGATGATCCTGAACTGAATCACTTATTTTATTGGGCTGCAAATAAGTGGCTTACTAATTTCATCATTTCTTCCTCATTTAGTGGCTGGCATTTTTCTTCAAAGAACGATACCTTATAAACTGGGAATAAACTATCATTTCTCCTTAAAAAGCAGGGTAAATGCTTAATTCTATCCCTACAATTACCAATTTTCATTTAAAAGGAGTTGCCTAACAGTTATCTCCAATGGTGGTAAATGAGGTTTTACTTTCTCTTTGGTTATTCTTCTGTTTCTAGACAATTCTAATGGACTCATAAATTTTATTTATTTATTACAGTCTTGCAATTGATTATGCCATCATTCACTGGACCCCTCAGCTCATACCTCCTGAAATGTGGAGTTTAATCTTTGGAAAAGAAATCAGTCATTCATTTGGACCCACATTTGAGAAATTAAATGCGTGAGAATCCATGGCAGAGAGAACATTTGAAGGAGCCCAAAGAAATGGTGTTTATCTGAAGCCACAAGTCCTCATGGGCATGGCTTCCCCACTGTCCTGGAGATAAGAGCCTCACACACCACCACAGTTGTCATTCTAATTTGTAGTGACTACTATCCTTTTGTTCTCAATGGTTATTTCCTGTTGCTGCTATAGTATCTGTGTTTGAGAATATTCAATTATTTGATGGAGTTTTAACATTTGGGATCTCAAATTCTGGTTGGGTAGCTGAACCCCTGATTGTTCTTTCTGAACCAAAACCAAACAGGAGTTAGCTTTGACTATTGACTGTGACTCCCTGTGTGTCTGCAAATGTTAGCCAATCTCCATCTCCATGCAGGGTTGGGAGGGTTAGATGGCTTTGGGGTTTGTGTAACAGCTTGGCGACAATGCAGTTTGGGCTGAAGCAGGGAAGAGTTACTCTGTTCATTCTATACCCTGGCCTTCAACTTTCAGCATCTAATGTCAAGGCTATGACCAACCATGCTTTTAACACCTTTTTCCCAAGTGGGCTGTGTGAGTCTCATTCTGAGCCTCCTTGTCCCTTTTATTTGGAACTTCTGCCTTCCCCATAAGCCTTACTCCACAGGGATGTGTGGGCATCTTCTTGTCTGTCTGTGCACCATCACAGTTATGGAGCCATCTCCAGATGTGCCTGCTTAGGATCTGTCTCATCCCAGTTAATCAGAAAAACTAAGTGTAGATTCTTGGCGGGGGGCCCTCATTCAAGAAATGAGTGCCAAGCACTGTCCTCCACTCAGTAGACAAAACAGAATCTGTCATGGGGTTTATGTTTCCAGTCAAGGAGAGAGCCAATAAGCAAATACGTGGATAGATCCCTCTGGTATCAGTACTTTGCCTTGGATGATTGCACAATGTTCCAACCAAGTGATAAGGAGTTAGCAAGGCAGAAGCAGTGGCCTGCATACTTACCTCCCTACAACCCAGGAAAGAGTAAATTACATAATTAAATGACACAATAATACTAAGGGCCCAGCTAAGTAGCCCACCGTGGATACTTACTGCATACTAGTTTCCATCTCTACCTGTCACAAAGAGCTAGCTGTTGGAGCCAGCCACAGCAATGGCAGATACCATTTATTGGTGACCAGACAATAGATAGGTAGGTCTTCCAACCGGATGGGAACTCTGAAAACTGAGGCTGTGCCACTGTCACCACAGGAAGGCAGGGGCTGTTCTCCATCAGAAAAGGAGCCCCCTGAGGGCAGGGAGGGTCTCCTCTCCAGTCCCCAGGGGAGGGTCCTGTCTTTGGGTTTCTTAAGCAGGAGACGGACAGCTACTCTTCCCACAGCTAGAGCAAGTTCGGAAAAGGAGAAAAGCAGGCACTGGAGGGGTGGCCCCGGGAAGACAGCAGGATGAAAGATGTAGAGTCCACACAGCCTGACAGGCAATGACTGACAGGGTCAGGGACAGGTAGCTGCTCTCCACCTGAGGTGAGAACACAGGACTGAAGATAGGGAAGGCGCTGCAGCTCCCTGGTCCTGGCAGGATGACAGTGAGAGTTACCTCGCCTCCAAATGAGCCTCAAAGGATCAACCTGACAGAGGACTTGGCAGTGGCCCTAAGCTCCTGATGTTGTTTCTAGATTCTTCACACACAGAAATAAGTTTAAAAACAGGACCAGGAAGGGCTACGTGGGAAATCAGTAAGCAATGCTGGCTCAGGATGGTCAGAACCTAGACCAGGAGACTGTGAGGCTCTGAGGAATGTGTTTGTTTGGGGAGCCGTGGTCCAGGCAAGTCTTGCTAGTGGTAGATGAAGAAACAGGCCCCTGTCCACATATTCCTGTGGGGTAGCCATGCCTACCACTTCTCCCCTGAATTTGCCCACGGGCCTACAAGAACGCGGGTCACAGAGGCACAAGAAGCAGCAGCCTGACCCCTCTCCTGCCCTGCGTCAGCACCCAGACCCCCAGCCTGGGCCACAGCTCTCTGGGATGCTCAGAAGAGGCTGGTGTCCTGTCACTTTGGATGCTCAACTAGAAGGGCTCACATGTCTACTAGCAGCATCTTTCATGGTGCCCAGAACATAAGAGGCACCAAAAGATATTTATTGAATGAACAGAAGAAGAGAGTGAAAGAGAAATAACTGGGAAGAATGGGGGAGTGGGGAAGAAGGAAGGTTGAGCTTTTCCCAGGTTGTCACACTCCAGCGTAAGGAGGGCCCTTGGACAGAGGTCAGAGGAGAGCTGGCTCCGGCAAGTGGGTCCTGTGTCTGTGACATACCGGCTCAGAAGCCAGTCTGATAGCCACTTGAATGTTCTGGAATAAGGCCAAACCCTGTGGGTATTGGGCAGTCTGGGCCAGGGTAGTGTGGCCCTGTGGGGTCACCTTGAGAGTGGCAGTGCTACGCTCATACTCATACTCACACAGTAGGCAGTAGGCCTCCACATCACAACTGGACATGGGCAGGGGCATGGGCTCCGCCTAGTGCAGGCAGTTGCTGCAACAGGGACCAGAGAGGGATGCCATAGGGTGGGGCCATGCTAGAGCTCAGCGAGCCAATAGTGCTACCAAAAGCAGCTGGTGTCTGCGGGCTATGGCTTTAGTGTCTATTGTTGGCTGACAGGGTCCATCAGCCCGCTCACTGGTACTATCTGGACTGTAATCACAAGATACAAGGAGATCCCAGGGCTCCCCCAGGACTTCATGTCTTAGAGATTCATGAATCAAAATCTTTGGGGACATCTAACATACAGCACAGTGACTGTACCCAACAAACTGTACTGTAAACTTGAAAGTTGCTCAGAGAACAGTCTTAAATGTCCTCGCCACACACACAAGGTAACTGTGAGGTGATGGAGGTATTAACCAACCTTATGCATCAAATCATCACTGTACACCTCAAACTTACACAATGTTACCTGTAAATCATAACTCAATAAACCTGGGAAAATGCAACAACAAAAACCAAACTCCCCGGGTGAAGAGGTACTAGGCACCTGGAATTCCTGAAAGCCCACCTGCTGATGCTCCTGCAGAACAAAGGGGAGGCATCACTGGCCTAGACCTCCAAGTGGCGCTGACTACCCCTCTTTTCAGCATTCTTATGTATTCAGCTAAGGATGGGTGTTCCAGCTCCCAGAAGTGGGGATCAGGAATGCTCCTTCAATTCCCAGTGAACATTATTTTCCTTGGCCCCAACTCCACACCCAAACCACACTGAACAAAAGTGGCCCTCCAGGTAGGGCAGCCCCGAGCCGCTTGTGCAGGCCTTACCAGTCCTCCTGCAACATCTTCTGATTGTAAAAGTGCTGCTGATGTTTCTATACAGTGGACAGTTATATTTGCACCAGGCATCTTTAGAGCTCCAGGAAAGAAAGCACACATCAGGGGTCCCCGGGACCACTGGGGGGCACCTTTGTCCACACCCCTCCCTGTGGTGGAGGAGCGGGGGGGGCCCTTCTCACTGAGCTCACACTTCTGTCATTCTGAATCTCACCCTCATTGGACAGTTGGGAAACTGAGACCCACAAAGAGGCAGGGACTGGCCAGGGCACATGACATACAGAGTCCAGAGGTCAACAGAGCTCCCACTTCCAGGTCGATGGCGTTGCCCCTCACTCCCACAGGGCTGGTTTGGAAACTAGAAAGCCTAACACACTGGGAAGCTCAAGCCTGTTCCCCTTGCGTGGGGCTGTCTTCACCTGGGTCCCGTGATATGCACACACACACATACACACATACGCTAGGTGTAGGACTATCGCAGGATTGAAAGAGGAACATATACAAAGGCGACTAGAGGAAGAGAAAAGAGGTTGGAGGCACTATCTACATGCGACAGCACCCTCCAATTTTAGAGCTATTGCCCCCACACATCTAAGCATCCTGATGAACCATGTGCTAGAGTAACCCCTGCAGGCAGGGGACAGGCTCTGAGGCCGCACTGGTTTATCTGGGGTCCAGAAAGAGTAAGAATGAAGAGCTGAATCATGACTGAGGCCTGTCTCCTCATTGCCGGGGCCCTAGCTATAGCCAGCTGTCCTCAGTGAAGAGTCCTGAAGAGGGGTGTGCTGGTGTCACCATGCACAGGCACCGTGTGGAGAAGGGGACTGACAGGCAGCGGCCCAGAGGACTACTTGGGTAGCAGTTACTTGAAGAGGGGACTCAGAGAGGGATCTCAGGAAGCGATGTAACTTCCTTTCAACAGATCCCCACAGAACTTGGAACCCCGTTACCAGACACCCACATTCCAGTAACAGGCCCTTAGCCAGGTCACTCACATTCAGTAGGATGACATGTTCTCTTGCTATGCTCCCACTTTCTGGGGCTCTGGCCTCTGAAAACAACACAGTAACAATTTTTCCAGATGGTGTAGGTGACTCTGACCCTTTTGGAGAAGGTCACCTTGGGAAACACAAGGAGACCTTGGTTAGGCTACTCCAGGCCAGGCCACCTCTGTGAGCACTCCCTGGGCAGCCCTGTACTCAATGTGGGAGAAGACAGACATGATGGGGGTACCCTCTGGGCAGGAACAAGTTGCTTGGTGGTGAATCCCCTGGTGGTCCTGTCACATCACACCCCAGGACAAGGCTGGCAGGGTGGAGGGGGCTTCCTGAGGGCCTCTAATCTGTGACATCAGGAATCCAGGGCCCTCAGGCTATCACATCTTTCCCTTCTTGGAGGAGGTGTGGGAAGACCATGGTGTGGGTATGTCTGGGGTGGAGAGTCAGGGGTCTGAGGATGGTAAGGACCAGGCTCTGAGGCTCTCCGCCTGGCGTCGGGCACTGTCTTCACAGAGTTCCACACAGGACATCAGTCAAGGGCTGAGTGAGGGGCCTCAACTCCGTTCTCCACCAGGACAGGCACGTGCTCCACAGCACTGAGACAGCCTGGCCAGGGCTCACGGTGAGTGCAGTCGCTGAGCTGACCCGACACCCAGGACCCAGACAGTCAGGGGGTCCTGGGTTCCAGGAGTCACTCTGTTGTTCCCCTGGACTCCCTCCTAGAGTCCAGCCCCCAAAAGAATCTGGGTCCCCATCTCCTCTCCCGCCCGCCCTCACTATCCAGCTCCTTCCTAGGCCAGATGCAAAGTCACTGTCCATATATTTGTAGCGATATCAACAAAGAGACATCGACACCATTTCACCTCATGATCAGTCAAGAGTATGTTTGTGTCGTTCTACAGATTCTCCTGTTTGAACACCGCCCCCTCCAGTGCTGGTGGTGGCCTCCCGATCTTTGCACACCTTTCCCCCTGCCACAGTCTTAGACATCGTCATGACCAGTAGGGGTGCTTTGATGCAAAAGGACACAGGGTTCATGTGACATGTCCTTTGCTCTGACACTTGCTGCCCTGGGGACACATCCCCACAGACCTTCCAGGACACACAGCTGCAGGACATAACAGGAGGGGACTGGTTACCACGGTGATGCACCTGTTCACCTTGACCTGCTCTCCTTCTGTTGTCATTTCAACGGTGCCGCCCTGGACATCTCACATGTCCTGGTATCCTTACCCCTCCCACTCCAGGAGAAGCCTCTGTGTTCTCATCCTAGAGTGGGACGTTTGGTCAAACATCACAGGGATGACACTCAATACGGGGAGGTACTGTCCAAACTCAGCCAAGAAAACGACCTCAGATACCAATATGATGAACTTCTCCCTACCTCAAATTCTACTTTGAATGCCAAGAACCTTTTCTCTTCTGCAAGCACGCATGTCTCCCCTCTTGCCACCGGTCACTGAGGGCTTGGGTATTTCGTCTGAGCTGCAGCCCCTAACCCTCCCAGTGGCCCATGGCACTGCCTCTGACTGCATGTCCCTCTTCTGTCCTACCTCAGGGAATTGAGGAACAAAGAATATAAGACCAGCATGGTGCCATTCAAGTGGGCACGCAGGCTGGACAGTCTGATTGCTTACCTGGTATCTGCCTTCCTGGGCAGTGACCCCACCTTCGTCCCCACATTCCTAGGCAGTTACAAAACATTTACCACCACACAGCGGGTGCTGGACACCCTGTGTGCAAGGCGAGCACCCTGCCTCCGCCTTCCCCCACAGCACAGGGTTGATTCAGCCACCTGCTAGTGTGAGTTCTCAGAAGGTCACTGCATCTGAGTCTGTTTGCTCCTCTGGATGGCAGGGTGAGCTGAGGACCAGCCTCAAGAGGGTCATTGTAGGGACTCGTGGGAAAGTGCTCTCTGGGTGTCTGGCCCTGTGCGAGGTCCCTGGAAGTATGTGTGTGTGTGGCAGGGGAAAGTCTGTGACAGTGCTATTTGGGCATCTTCTGTTCCTCATGACGATGCCTCCGCCTCACCCCTCACTGTCTCTGGGGTTGGGCCCAGCTGTTTTCTTGTCTGAAAAGGAGATTGGTGATTCCATGGGGTCTCTGTCCTGGGAGAAGTCAGAGTAGAAATCCTAGGGGTGAGAAGTGGGCCAGGCTCACTCAGATATCTGCGATGAGACTGGTGGGGGCCCGTATTTGGTAAATATATCGGAAGCCACACCAGGTGCGGGCATGGAGTCCAGGGCATAGAGCAGACCACGCCCCACCCTCCAGAGCTTGCTTCTAACAGGAGTGAGACAGCAACACCGGACTTCACAGGTATGTCGTGTGCACAGGACAGCCGAAGCGACGTCCTCCTGACTCTCTATAGGTATGGCTGCATTTTCCCAGTTTCTGAAGAGGATGGTGGACCGTTGGGCTAGGTGAAGGGGTGAGTGGGCTTGGGACAGAGCTGTGACTGAGTGTGCAGCCTATGGATTGGAGATGCCAGCAGAACCCTGCACCACACACCACAGGGTTTCTGTAAGGGGGCAGAGAGGTGAGGGCATTTCCTAGAGGAGAAGGAAGGAGTCAGAGAGCCGTGGAGGGGCTGGGGCGTGGTGGGCGGTCACCGGGGAGGTCGGGGCAGGGTCAGCTCCCCCTAACCACTGACCAACAGCTCTCAGTTCCAAAGGCTTTTCTGGACCCTCCTGGGTGACCAGGCATGTCTCTGCCAGCACCGGTCTGGGAGGGCGGTGCAGAAGGAGAGGCCAGGCCTCAGACTCTCTTACTTGCCTGTCTCTTCCCAGGGCCATCTGCTCCATCCTGGGCGTCTGGCTGGACCACAGGGACTTTCTCCAGCCCCCAGAATTCCTCTACCTGAGGCTGTTGCTGGCCTGCATCTAGGTCAACTTCCCAGGGTCCAGCCTAGAGCATCAGGCCCAGCTCCTCCTCTCAGAACTAAAGGACTTTGAGTCCCCTGAGACAGAGACGGCGGATGAGGACGGCTCGGTTGGGTATGTGGCCTGTGATGGTGGGGGCCGGGGCCTGGCCACACAGAATGGGGCTTCTAAGGCTGGGTTAGGCCAGAGCACCGAGTGGGCTCAGACCACCACCCCCAGGGACTGCTTTCGGGACCACATCCTCGTGTGGTTGGGAGCTGAGACTCCATTGATGGATTTGAGAGGTTCCCTTTCTTTGGAAGGCACATCAAAGGGACGGATGCTGACAATATGTTTCTTCTTGGATCTAGAAACAAGGTCCAGAGCAAGACAAGGAAACGAGCAATAGGTGATACCAACAGCATCTCTAGTGCCCTCTATAGAGCCCAGGCCGTCTTGGGGCTCGGCCTCCCCAGAAGGAGAAGAGGCAGAGCAGGAAGATTTACCATCACTGAAAAGGAAAATGAAGAAAATATATTTCAAAATGCTAACCAGCTCTCTGTTTGCTTCTGTAAATATGCTTGCTATATGCAGGAGCTCTTGCAAGAGCGCACTTGCACTTTGCTCGACTTGTAAATGTAACTGTACCCTTAGCAGCTCCTTTCTCGTAGCAGTTTGTACCCCTGGCAGCTCCTGCTTCCTATAACAATTCATATCATTTTGTATCAGCCGGTAATCCATAACAACTCCCACCCTTCCACTGATGTTACTACTTGCAACCATAGCAACTCCCTGTTTGTAATGGTCTGAGTTCATACTAACAAATCAGCTTGTATAAAATCCCTATATATAAGGAATGTTGCAACTGTGCTCTGGGCTCAGACTCTTCAGAGCATGAGCTCCTCTGGGACCACCCATAATAAACCTGAGTTCTCCTTTTCTCTGAGTTACTGCTTATTTTCTTTTTTCTGGTCTGATTTTGGAGCTTTTCTGCAACACCGCCATTCCCAGGCCATCTGGGGTCTTGGCCTCTCTTGAAGGAGACGACGTCCAACAAACAGCTTGCCTCGGATCCTCGGAGGCTTGGAGTGACAGATTCTGAGCAACAGTCTGTTCAACTGCCACTCCAGAAGGTTCTTTCTCTGTTCCTCCATCCACATTCTTTTAAATTGTTGTTTTTATCTGACCTATATACAGTTTAACTGTATTTTTTCCCATGAAGTTCAATTACGATAAAATTTATTTTAACTAAAATTTAATAACTTTTTATGAAACCTTCATTTAAGTCTAATAATATCTACCCTGTGGTCCCTCACAGCGTACTTTCAAGTGGCCTTAAGTACGGTCACCAGTCTGTACCACTATCAGCCATATCACAACCACCATCTAGTTCCAGAACATTTTCAGCAAAATCAAACCCATCACTTAGTCGCTCACGCCTCCTCCCCCATCAGCCTGTGTCAGTCGCGACCCCGTGTCTCCGCGGATTTACATATTCTGGATTTTTCATAAGTGGAATCACACCATATGTGGCTTTTTGTGTCTATGTAGCAGACGAGGAGACTGATTGTTTTTTTGGTTGTAATGAAAATAAAAATTTTTATTAAGAGAGAAAATTCCTATGAGGCAAAGATCATGTGTAAGAAAGGAAAGCCCAATGTGAATATCTTCAGTACCTTGGGAGAGGGGCCTTTTGTATAACTAGGACATGAGAGCTGGAGCCGTAAGGGGAACACCTGGGTCTGTGAAATGCTTGTCAAGTCTGTCTTTTCCTGGATGAGTCAAGTTTAAATTTCTCTAATGCAGATAGTAAAAAAATATTAAAATCACATGTTAAATGTTTCCCTTCATTACTGATATATTAAGGAATAAAACATAGTTTATAAGGATTTTAGTTATTTTTAAAATAACTAATGTTGATTAGCAAACTAAGGATTTAAATAGAACCAATGAAGAAGATGCACTCCCTCTACCAAGAAATAATTGCCCTTCACAAAAGATTTTCATCTCTGCAGTGCTTTCCCTTTCAGTGCAGGGGTGAGAATGGAGGAAGGATATAAGGGCTGTGCTTTTCTGTAAACTTATGTCGTCACAGGTGGACAGAGCACAGTCAGTCTCGTTCCTCTCATTCATTCTCAGTGACCTCTATAGACTTTGAGTCCAGTTCATGGCTAGGTCGCTGCACTATAATCACTGATGCATGCTTACCTCCAACATGGGGAAAGAGTGGGGCTTTACGGGGCAGTGGAGGGCAGTAACCATGTGTTGACTTTGTGCATGCAGCCTGTGTGAAGTACTTGTATAAATGTTCACTCACATGGGCAGCCTTCTGAACCTTAGTGTTGGACCGTCACAGTGCCCTTGCAGCCCTTCTCACCACACCTCATTCCTCCATGCTGGTGGGGTTTAGGAATATTACTGGGCCCAGGGGACCATTGACCCATCTGCAGTTCCATGAGTCCTGAAATTTTCATCTTATTGTATTAGAGTGGGACCCAGCAGCAGTGGGTGTGGTCTGTTGCCATCTCCAGGCTTCACAGGGAAGAACCACTGCCTTCTGGTGGCCAAGAAATTCACCTTCCCATGCCACATGACATAAGAGGGAGGTCTCAGGTTCAGGCCTCACATGCAAAGAACACCACAAGTTACTTGGACCTCCAGAAAGCTCGCCTGTCACTTCCATATTCTCTCACTGCCACCAGGCAGAGTGAGCCTCTAAAACACTGACTGTTTGCCCCAAAGCCACATGGAAGTGGTCTGGCAGTCTGCTCCTCTTTGGTCCTAACTGACACAGTGGCACTAAACACCATTTACTCAGTTTAGGACATGTAATAAAGTGACACTAAATATCCTGTGTAGGAACATGCATATTTACCCGATGTCAATACCTTCACTGCTGGCCACTGTTGTTTCTATAACAACAATACACAATATATATATATATATATATATATATATATATATATATCACAGCATTTTATGAACTGCAAAGCCTGCTCGAATTCATGAGCTCATTTAATCCTTGCACTTTTTTAAGCCTGGCTTCACAGAGGCCAGTATTGTTATCCTTCCCACTTTGTAGATGATTCATTTGCTCAATAGACATTTATAGAGCACCAGTCACATGCTGAGACCAGAAGCTTAGAGATTAAGAGCCTGACAGAGACCCAAGCAGGAGTCGCACTCAGTTCTTCTGTCCCATTTTCTCTTCCCCCTTCTCCACTGCCATGATTTTAGTTTTTAACTGTATGAACTTCCAAATTTTAGCACTTTATTTCTGCGTGTTTTGTGTATTCATTTTGTCTTCCCAAATTTATGGGGGGGAAATTACAAAGAAATAAGGGACTTTGTGATTGCACTTTATTATTATTATTATTGAACCTTATTTGTGGTAATGAGTGTGGCAGTTTATTTTCTGTCCCCAATTACGCTTTGCAGCATGGTTAGGAGGTAACCGATAAATATCAGTGAAAGTGGAAGCCCTATCACTCAGCCTGAGCTCAGGATCTCAAACGTAGGTCTCAATCCTCACTTCTGACCATATCTGAGTATTTTATTTCTGAAACATTTACTGTCTTTCCTTTTAAGTTATTTTGCAGCTAGTTTTTAAATGATGTCAAATATTTTGAAAGGATGCCAATGTGCCCATTATAAAGACAGGTCTCCTGAGG